>NC_135237.1:568971784-569280534 GCF_051348905.1 Ranitomeya variabilis | reverse complement strand
GGCCATTATACAGTATGGAGCACTGTGTGGCCATATTTTTTTGTTTATAATTATTCTTTATGAAACAGTGTGATCAGCAGTGCTAAATGGGTGTGGTTGGGATGTGGATATGGGTGTGACTAGTTATGAATGGGTGTGGTCAGAGGCGTGGCCTAAAATTTGCCGCGGCGCGCGTTTCACGCCGCTAACTTTGTCCCTCTTTCCCATCTTCAAAAGTTGGGAGGTATGGGTGTATGGAGCGGAGCTGAATGTGTACAAGGTGTATGGAGCGGAGCTGAATGTGTACGAGGTGTACAGAGTGGAGCCATGTGTGTGAGGTGTATGGAGTGGAGCTAAATGTGTACGAGGTGTATGGAGCGGAGCTGAATGTGTACGAGGTGTATGGAGCGGAGCTAAATGTGTACGAGGTGTACAGAGCGGAGCCGCGTGTGTACGAGGTGTACGGAGTGGAGCCGTGTGTATGAGGTGTATGGAGCAGAGCCATGTGTATGGAGCGGAGCCATTTGTGCAAAATGTACGGAGCGCAGCTGCGTGTGTAGGAGTAGCTATGTGTGGCCATTATACGGTACGAAGTATCATGTGCGGCCAATATACAGTATGGAGCATCATGTGCGGTCATTATACAGTATTGAGCATCATGTGCGGCCAATATACAGTATGGAGCATCATGTGCAGCCAATATACAGTATGGAGCAGCATGTGCGGTCATTATACAGTATGGAGCATCATGTGCGGTCATTATACAGTATGGAGCATCATGTGCGGTCATTATACAGTATGGAGCATCATGTGCGGTCATTATACAGTATGGAGCATCATGTGCAGTCATTATACAGTATGGAGCATCATGTGCAGCCAATATACAGTATGGAGCATCATGTGCGGTCATTATACAGTATGGAGCATCATGTGCGGCCAATATACAGTATGGAGCATCATGTGCAGTCATTATACAGTATGGAGCATCATGTGCAGCCAATATACAGTATGGAGCATCATGTGCAGCCAATATACAGTATGGAGCATCATGTGCGGTCATTATACAGTATGGAGCATCATGTGCGGCCAATATACAGTATGGAGCATCATGTGCGGTCATTATACAGTATGGAGCATCATGTGCGGTCATTATACAGTATGGAGCATCATGTGGGGCTATTATACAGTATGGAGCATCATCTGCAGCCAGTATACAGTATGGAGCATCATGTGCGGTCATTATACAGTATGGAGCATCATGTGTGGCCATTATACAGTATGGGGCATCATGTGGGGCTATTATACAGTATGGAGCATCATCTGCAGCCAGTATACAGTATGGAGCATCATGTGCGGTCATTATACAGTATGGAGCATCATGTGCGGCCAATATACAGTATGGAGCATCATGTGCGGTCATTATACAGTATGGAGCATCATGTGCGGTCATTATACAGTATGGAGCATCATGTGGGGCTATTATACAGTATGGAGCATCATCTGCAGCCAGTATACAGTATGGAGCATCATGTGCGGTCATTATACAGTATGGAGCATCATGTGCGGCCAATATACAGTATGGAGCATCATGTGCGGTCATTATACAGTATGGAGCATCATGTGCGGTCATTATACAGTATGGAGCATCATGTGTGGCCATTATACAGTATTGAGCATCATCTGCAGCCAGTATACAGTATGGAGCATCATGTGCAGTCATTATACAGTATAGAGCATCATGTGCGGTCATTATACAGTATGGAGCATCATGTGTGGCCATTATACAGTATGGAGCATCATGTGCGGTCATTATACAGTATGGAGCATCATGTGTGGCCATTATACAGTATGGAGCATCATGTGTGGCCATTATACAGTATGGAGCATCATGTGTGGCCATTATACAGTATGGAGCACTGTGTGGCCATTATACAGTATGGAGCATCATGTGTGGCCATTATACAGTATAGAGCATCATGTGCGGTCATTATACAGTATGGAGCATCATGTGTGGCCATTATACAGTATGGAGCATCATGTGTGGCCATTATACAGTATGGAGCATCATGTGTGGCCATTATACAGTATGGAGCATCATGTGTGGCCATTATACAGTATGGAGCACTGTGTGGCCATATTTTTTTGTTTATAATTATTCTTTATGAAACAGTGTGATCAGCAGTGCTAAATGGGTGTGGTTGGGATGTGGATATTTGTGTGACTAGTTATGAATGGGTGTGGTCAGAGGCGTGGCCTAAAATTTGCCGCGGCGCGCGTTTCACGCCGCTAACTTTGTCCCTCTTTCCCATCTTCAAAAGTTGGGAGGTATGATGTTAACAGCGGTGAGGACGTGTCAGCAGGAGCCCCTCCCCCCCCCCGGAGTCAGCAGGAGCCCTCTCCCCCCAGAGTCAGCAGGAGCCCCCTCTCTCCCCCCCCCGGGCTTGGCTGTATGAGGTCGCACGTGTCTGACCACCGGCTCCACGGAAGCAAGCCATGAAGCTTTCAGAGAGATGGCACGTCCGGCATTCAGGTTGCTAGGATACCACTGACCTGTCAGAGCAGCCGGGCGCACACGTGATGCGCAGTAGAGGAGCCGCCATCTTAACTGCTGGCAGAAGAGACCGTGGCGGCTTGTAGAGGGGAAAAGGTTCTCCGCCGGCGCAACAGCAGTCGTAAAGAGGTGTCGTAAATCTGCGGTCGGCGACCTGGAGTGGACTGTGCGGCCGAGGGGATAACGGGGCTCATCTTGCAACGTCATCACCGCGCGTCCTGGCCGCTTATTGACATGGACGAAAAGGAGTCTCTGAGGAGACAAATCCAGCTGTTACAGGGTGAGGGGGAGTGTGGGGGGTCCGGAGGGAGAGACACGGAGAGTCCGGAGGGAGAGACACGGGGAGTGTGGGGGGTCCGGAGGGAGAGACACGGGGAGTGTGGGGGGTCCGGAGGGAGAGACACGGGGAGTGTGGGGGTTCCGGAGGGAGAGACACGGGGAGTGTGAGGGGTCCGGAGGGAGAGACACGGGGAGTCCGGAGGGAGAGACACGGGGAGTGTGGGGGGTCCGGAGGGAGAGACACGGAGAGTCCGGAGGGAGAGACACGGGGAGTGTGGGGGGTCCGGAGGGAGAGACACGGGGAGTGTGGGGGGTCCGGAGGGAGAGACACGGGGAGTGTGGGGGTTCCGGAGGGAGAGACACGGGGAGTGTGGGGGGTCCGGAGGGAGAGACACGGGGAGTCCGGAGGGAGAGACACGGGGAGTGTGGGGGGTCCGGAGGGAGAGACACGGGGAGTCCGGAGGGAGAGACACGGGGAGTGTGGGGGGTCCGGAGGGAGAGACACGGGGAGTGTGGGGGGTCCGGAGGGAGAGACACGGGGAGTGTGGGGGGTCCGGAGGGAGAGACACGGGGAGTGTGGGGGGTCCGGAGGGAGAGACACGGGGAGTCCGGAGGGAGAGACACGGGGAGTGTGGGGGGTCCGGAGGGAGAGACACGGGGAGTCCGGAGGGAGAGACACGGGGAGTGTGGGGGGTCCGGAGGGAGAGACACGGAGAGTCCGGAGGGAGAGACACGGGGAGTGTGGGGGGTCCGGAGGGAGAGACACGGGGGGTCCGGAGGGAGAGACACGGGGAGTGTGGGGGGTCCGGAGGGAGAGACACGGGGAGTGTGGGGGTTCCGGAGGGAGAGACACGGGGAGTCCGGAGGGAGAGACACGGGGAGTGTGGGGGGTCCGGAGGGAGAGACACGGGGAGTCCGGAGGGAGAGACACGGGGAGTGTGGGGGGTCCGGAGGGAGAGACACGGAGAGTCCGGAGGGAGAGACACGGGGAGTGTGGGGGGTCCGGAGGGAGAGACACGGGGGGTCCGGAGGGAGAGACACGGGGAGTGTGGGGGGTCCGGAGGGAGAGACACGGGGAGTCCGGAGGGAGAGACACGGGGAGTGTGGGGGTTCCGGAGGGAGAGACACGGGGAGTCCGGAGGGAGAGACACGGGGAGTGTGGGGGGTCCGGAGGGAGAGACACGGGGAGTCCGGAGGGAGAGACACGGGGAGTGTGGGGGGTCCGGAGGGAGAGACACGGGGAGTCCGGAGGGAGAGACACGGGGAGTGTGGGGGGTCCGGAGGGAGAGACACGGAGAGTCCGGAGGGAGAGACACGGGGAGTGTGGGGGGTCCGGAGGGAGAGACACGGGGGGTCCGGAGGGAGAGACACGGGGAGTGTGGGGGGTCCGGAGGGAGAGACACGGGGAGTCCGGAGGGAGAGACACGGGGAGTGTGGGGGTTCCGGAGGGAGAGACACGGGGAGTCCGGAGGGAGAGACACGGGGAGTGTGGGGGGTCCGGAGGGAGAGACACGGGGAGTCCGGAGGGAGAGACACGGGGAGTGTGGGGGGTCCGGAGGGAGAGACACGGAGAGTCCGGAGGGAGAGACACGGGGAGTGTGGGGGGTCCGGAGGGAGAGACACGGGGAGTGTGGGGGGTCCGGAGGGAGAGACACGGGGAGTGTGGGGGGTCCGGAGGGAGAGACACGGAGAGTCCGGAGGGAGAGACACGGGGAGTGTGGGGGGTCCGGAGGGAGAGACACGGGGAGTCCGGAGGGAGAGACACGGGGAGTGTGGGGGGGGGTCCGGAGGGAGAGACACGGGGAGTGTGGGGGGGGTCCGGAGGGAGAGACACGGGGAGTGTGGGGGGCCCCGGAGGGGGAGACACGGGGAGTGTGGGGGGCCCCGGAGGGGGAGACACGGGGAGTGTGGGGGGCCCCGGTGGGGGTGACACGGGGAGTGTGGGGGCCCGGATGGAGAGACACGGGGAGTGTGGGGGCCCGGAGGAGGAGTGTGGGGGGCCCGGAGGGCGAGACACGGGGAGTGTGGGGGGCCCGGAGGGCGAGACACGGGGAGTGTTGGGGGCCCGGAGGGCGAGACACGGGGAGTGTGGGGGGCCCGGAGGGCGAGACACGGGGAGTGTGGGGGGCCCGGAGGGCGAGACACGGGGAGTGTGGGGGGCCCGGAGGGCGAGACACGGGGAGTGTGGGGGGCCCGGAGGGCGAGACACGGGGAGTGTGGGGGGCCCGGAGGGAGAGACACGGGGAGTGTGGGGGGTCCGGAGGGAGAGACAGGGGAGACACGGGGAGTGTGGGGGCCCGGAGGAGGAGTGTGGGGGGCCCCGGTGGGGGTGACACGGGGAGTGTGGGGGGCCCCGGTGGGGGTGACACGAGGAGTGTGGGGGAGACACGGGGAGTGTGGGGGGCCCCGGTGGGGGTGACACGGGGAGTGTGGGGGGCCCCGGAGGGGGAGACACGGGGAGTGTGGGGGGCCCCGGAGGGGGAGACACGGGGAGTGTGGGGGCCCAGAGGGAGAGACGGGGAGACACGGGGAGTGTGGGGGGCCCCGGAGGGGGAGACACGGGGAGTGTGGGGGGCCCCGGTGGGGGTGACACGGGGAGTGTGGGGGCCCGGATGGAGAGACACGGGGAGTGTGGGGGCCCAGAGGAGGAGTGTGGGGGCCCGGATGGAGAGACACGGGGAGTGTGGGGGCCCGGAGGAGGAGTGTGGGGGGCCCGGAGGGAGAGACACGGGGAGTGTGGGGGGTCCGGAGGGAGAGACAGGGGAGACACGGGGAGTGTGGGGGGCCCCGGAGGGGGAGACACGGGGAGTGTGGGGGCCCGGAGGAGGAGTGTGGGGGGCCCCGGTGGGGGTGACACGGGGAGTGTGGGGGGCCCCGGTGGGGGTGACACGGGGAGTGTGGGGGGCCCCGGTGGGGGTGACACGGGGAGTGTGGGGGGCCCCGGAGGGGGTGACACGGGGAGTGTGGGGGCCCGGATGGAGAGACATGGGGAGTGTGGGGGGCCCGGAGGGAGAGACGCGGGGAGTGTGGGGGCCTGGAGGGGGAGTGTGGGGGGCCCGGAGGGGGTGACACGGGGAGTGTGGGGGCCCGGATGGAGAGACACGGGGAGTGTGGGGGGCCCCGGTGGGGGTGACACGGGGAGTGTGGGGGGCCCCGGTGGGTGTGACACGGGGAGTGTGGGGGGCCCCGGAGGGGGTGACACGGGGAGTGTGGAAGGCCCGGAGGGAGAGACATGGGGAGTGTGGGGGCCTGGAGGGGGAGTGTGGGGGGCCCGGAGGGAGAGACGCGGGGAGTGTGGGGGGCCCGGAGGGAGAGACGCGGGGAGTGTGGGGGGCCCGGAGGGAGAGACGCGGGGAGTGTGGGGGGCCCGGAGGGAGAGACGCGGGGAGTGTGGGGGGCCCGGAGGGAGAGACGCGGGGAGTGTGGGGGGCCCCAGAAGGGGTGACGCGGGGAGTGTGGGGGGCCCCAGAAGGGGTGACACTGGGAGTGTGGGGGACCCAGAGGGAGAGACATGGGGAGTGTGGGGGGCCCGGAGGGAGAGACGCGGGGAGTGTGGGGGCCTGGAGGGGGAGTGTGGGGGGCCCGGAGGGAGAGACGCGGGGAGTGTGGAAGGCCCGGAGGGAGAGACGCGGGGAGTGTGGGGGGCCCCAGAAGGGGTGACGCGGGGAGTGTGGGGGGCCCCAGAAGGGGTGACACGGGGAGTGTGGGGGACCCAGATGGAGAGACACGGGAAGTGTGGGGCCCCGGGGGGCAGAGCTGGAGGCTGAGGTCCCTTCCTGTCTGCGTCCTGCTCACACAGCTGAGGATTTGTCCAGGACTGCAGCCTCCTGCGTCGTCGGCCATCAGTGGTGTGGGCAGGACGGGACCAGGAGATGTCTTCGGCCTCTGGCAGGGATGGTGCAATCTTCTCACAGCAAGCAGAGATCTTGACAATTGAACGTCCGTTCTGGTTGTGCTCAGGATTGTGATGCTTTTCTCCACAGGTCTCATCAACAGTCATAAAATTATCCATGGTAACGTACCGGCGCCACCACCTGCCTCAGATCCAAGATGGCCGACTCCCGCCCAGCCACGCGCGGTTTTCCATGGCGGAGGTTACCGGCAGCCTTTGCCAAATCAGACTAGTTGGAGGAAGAAGTATTCTCTGGTGAACCACTCCTCACAAGCAGCCGAGGCGTCTGTAGGGGAAAAGGATGCTCCAAAAATTCCAGCAGCGATTGACCCCTCCCGGAAGCCCCCCGGCCGATCAAGGGTCTCCAGCAGCCGGGACCACCCTGCAGTCACGTCCGTGTTCAAGTGGCAAAGTGCTGCAACTCAGGAAAGTCATACACGACTACAGCCCTCCGCGAGCTCCGCTGTGCCGTCCACATCAACGCCGAGGGGAGCACAACCAGCGAGCCGCGGACCCCCACAGATCCACGGAGCCCACAGAGAAAACCTCAGGGGAGCGTCCAGGACAGGGCAGAGAGGGTCATGCATGCCACTGAACAAACCGGCCCCAGCTCAGGTCCCCGCTGCCCCCCAACCTCTCTGTAAGAGACCCCTCATATCCCTCCCCAAGACTGAAGTGACCTGTGCCCCCCCCAAGCCCAACACAAGCCGGACCCCGAGTTCAACCCAAAATAACAACGAACCTGCCACGGTAGGAAAACACCCCAGAAATCGGAGGACTAAATACATCTGGGTGGCCGATTCCCCTGCGGGTAAGAAAATCAGTCCTGGTGCCAAGAACATCCCACCTGATCGGAAACCGAAGCCCCCCGAGGCCACAGCACAGGTGAAAGGGAAGAAAAGTGGCTCCAGCCCAAAGACCACCACTCAGAAGAGTCGATATAAGTGGAAAGCCGAGAACGTGGCCTTGTCCCAAAAGACTGCTGTCACTCCGAGGAAATCGCCAGCCTTAAACAGAGGGGTTCAGCGGTCCGGCACAGTGATCCCCCAATATAGCAGGGCTCCAGCAGTGATGGCAGCCGCCGCCTCGCTCAGGGACTCCGGCTACAAGGTGAAAAGCAAAACGAAGATCATCAGGAGAAGGAGCACATCCAGGTAAAGGTTCCGCAGGCGGGGAGGGGCTGTCGGGCAGAATGTAGAGGTCTGTGATGTGTGAGCTGCCACAAGTCTCCGGACCAGAACGCGGCCGCTTCATACATGTCTCTGAGGAGGCCGAGACACCTGCGGCCGCTTCATACATGTCTCTGAGGAGGCCGAGACACCTGCGGCAGCTCGTACATGTCACTGAGGAGGCCGAGACACCTGCGGCCGCTCATACATGTCACTGAGGAGGCCGTGATACCTGCGGCAGCTCGTACATGTCACTGAGGAGGCCGAGATACCTGCGGCCGCTCGTACATGTCACTGAGGAGGCCGAGACACCTGCGGCCGCTCTTACATGTCACTGAGGAGGCCGAGACACCTGCGGCCGCTCATACATGTCACTGAGGAGGCCGTGATACCTGCGGCAGCTCGTACATGTCACTGAGGAGGCCGAGATACCTGCGGCCGCTCGTACATGTCACTGAGGAGGCCGAGACACCTGCGGCCGCTCATACATGTCTCTGAGGAGGCCAAGACACCTGCGGCAGCTCGTACATGTCTCTGAGGAGGCAGAGACACCTGCGGCCGCTCGTACATGTCACTGAGGAGGCCGAGACACCTGCGGCCGCTCATACATGTCTCTGAGGAGGCCAAGACACCTGCGGCAGCTCGTACATGTCTCTGAGGAGGCCGAGACACCTGCGGCAGCTCGTACATGTCTCTGAGGAGGCCGAGATACCTGCGGCCGCTCGTACATGTCTCTGAGGAGGCCGAGATACCTGCGGCAGCTCGTACATGTCTCTGAGGAGGCCGAGACACCTGCGGCAGCTCGTACATGTCACTGAGGAGGCCGAGATACCTGCGGCCGCTCGTACATGTCTCTGAGGAGGCCGAGACACCTGCGGCCGCTCATACATGTCACTGAGGAGGCCGAGATACCTGCGGCAGCTCGTACATGTCTCTGAGGAGGCGGAGACACCTGCGGCCGCTCATACATGTCACTGAGGAGGCCGAGACACCTGCGGCAGCTCGTACATGTCACTGAGGAGGCCGAGACACCTGCGGCAGCTCGTACATGTCACTGAGGAGGCCGAGACACCTGCGGCAGCTCGTACATGTCTCTGAGGAGGCGAAGACACTTGAGGCAGCTCGTACATGTCTCTGAGGAGGCCGAGACACCTACGGCAGACCGTACATGTCACTGAGGAGGCCGAGACACCTGCGGCAGCTCGTACATGTCACTGAGGAGGCCGAGACACCTGCGGCAGCTCATACATCATAGACCGTGTAAGGATATGTTCACATTGCGTTTTTCCTGCGTTTTTTTTTTCGCACTCAGAACTTGCTCTCTTGGCAGTAATGAAGCTCCTCCTAACAGCAGGTTTTGCTGCATGTTTGTCAGGTGGATTTGTCTCTTGTGCATGCTGATAAAGTTTAGTGCATGAAAAAACATGATGCAGCAAAAACACAGAAAAACCTGATACCTGCGTTTTATGCTGCAATTTCGCACTTACTCATTGGTTTCTATGGGTGAAAAAAAGCGAATGAAGTGACTGCTGCAGTTTTAAAAAATGCAGCCGTTTTCCATTTCAGTCAGGAAAATAAAACCAATGTGTCTGCATTTCTGAAATCTCATAGCTTTTGCTGCCACTGTAAAACACAGCTGAAAATTTGCAGAAAAAAATGAAGAAAAAAATATCAATGTGTGAACATAGCCTATCACAGATGTCTGAATTCTGCCATAAACTAAAGGTCCATTTATAAAGCTTAAAGGCATTGTCCAGTACATTTAATTAAAGTGCTAATCACCTCTTTAAAGTGTATATCCACCTTATATTCTGTATTATACTCTAGAGCTGCACTCACTATTCTGCTGGTGCAGTCACTGTGTACATACATTACATTACTGATCCTGAGTTACCTCCTGTATTATACCCCAGAGCTGCACTCACTATTCTGCTGGTGCAGTCACTGTGTACATATATTACATTACTGATCCTGAGTTACATCCTGTATTATACTCCAGAGCTGCACTCACTATTCTGCTGGTGCAGTCACTGTGTACTTACATTACATTACTGATCCTGAGTTACCTCCTGTATTATCCTCCAGAGCTGCACTCACTATTCTGCTGGTGCAGTCAGTGTACATACATTACATTACTGATCCTGAGTTACATCCTGTATTATACTCCAGAGCTGCACTCACTATTCTGCTGGTGCAGTCACTGTGTACATACGTTACTGATCCTGAGTTACATCCTGTATTATACCCCAGAGCTGCACTCACTGTTCTGCTGGTGCAGTCACTGTGTACATACATTACATCACTGATCCAGAGTTACATCCTGTATTATACCCCAGAGCTGCACTCGCTATTCTGCTGGTGCAGTCACTGTGTACATACATTACATTACTGATCCTGAGTTACCTCCTGTATTATCCTCCAGAGCTGCACTCACTATTCTGCTGGTGCAGTCAGTGTACATACATTACATTACTGATCCTGAGTTACATCCTGTATTATACTCCAGAGCTGCACTCACTATTCTGCTGGTGCAGTCACTGTGTACATACGTTACTGATCCTGAGTTACATCCTGTATTATACCCCAGAGCTGCACTCACTGTTCTGCTGGTGCAGTCACTGTGTACATACATTACATCACTGATCCAGAGTTACATCCTGTATTATACCCCAGAGCTGCACTCGCTATTCTGCTGGTGCAGTCACTGTGTACATACATTACATTACTGATCCTGAGTTACCTCCTGTATTATCCTCCAGAGCTGCACTCACTATTCTGCTGGTGCAGTCACTGTGTACATACATTACATTACTGATCCTGAGTTACATCCTGTATTATACCCCAGAGCTGCACTCTCTATTTTGCTGGTGCAGTCACTGTGTACATACATTACATTACTGATCCTGAGTTACATCCTGTATTATACCCCAGAGCTGCACTCACTATTCTTCTGGTGCAGTCACTGTGTACATACATTACATTACTGATCCTGAGTTACATCCTGTATTATACTCCAGAGCTGCACTCACTATTCTGCTGGTGCAGTCACTGTGTGCATACATTACATTACTGATCCTGAGTTACATCCTGTATTATACCCCAGAGCTGCACTCACTATTCTGCTGGTGCAGTCACTGTGTACATACATTACATTACTGATCCTGAGTTACCTCCTGTATTATACCCCAGAGCTGCACTCACTATTCTGCTGGTGTAGTCACTGGGTACATACATTACATTACTGATCCTGAGTTACATCCTGTATCATACCCCAGAGCTGCACTCACTATTCTGCTGGTCCTCACACCTGTCCGTTTTGTGTTCCTAGGTCTCCTGCAGATAAGAAGTCTTCCCCGCTGGCTCCGCTGACGGTGAGGAGCCGTTACTCGCTGCGCAGGCGCACTTCTCCTCGCGTGAAGTCTCCGCTTCCAGTGAAGAGAAGTTCTCCCCGGGGATTGCTCCACATCTCCAAGCATCGGCTGAGAAGGCTGCCCCCTCCTGGCAAGCAGCAGTACTGTCCACTGCGAGAAGGTAGGAGCACATGTGTGATGGCGGCTCCACGCCTCCGCTCCACTGTGTACAGGAGTGTGGTCAGGAGGTCTCCGCTGCACTGCTCAGAGGACGGGGGGCAGGTCGTCATTTATGTGAGGTCCGCACTGCAGACGTTCAGGGCAGGTTGGCAGTTTCCTGCTGGAGGCTTGTGGTGTAGAGGGGCAAGTAATGATGAAGGAGTTATTGGTGCCCCTGCTGATATTTTAGGGGCGCCCTGATGAGTTCGGCACTATGTCCACACCTCACTAGTGAGAGCCCTGGTGTTTCCTGGCAATTACTAATCTTGAGCCTTGCTGATCCTAAAGGTTCGGGAAGATGAAGACTTTTTTTTTTTTTTAGATATTTACTATCCCTGCTTTCATTTTTGCCAAAACATGACCCAACTGCTGAGCGTTAACCTAAAATGTGAATTTCGGATTTTGTTTACTTTGCTCAAAATGGCTGAAGCTTTAAAGGGAAGGTACGGCGTTTCTAGATCATTTGTAAATCAATGTAATGTAGCGTAAGATGCTGTTATAACCAAGATTTGAATGCATTTGGATCCTATTTCGTGTGTTATAGGAGTTTAAAGAAGGCTCTGGGGCTGACATCTTGCTTTCACAGTAGCAGCACGACATTTTCAGTGTCATAATACGGCACCCCATGGTCATAGGAGCTCGTAGACCGCCGCTGACCCTATGTATTGTGATGGAGCAGTCACTGCTGTGAACTGGGCACACCTCTGTGGCCTGCACAATTCGCAGTAGTGGGAGTGTTCTGCTGCCATATTCATGGAGCCCTCAGATCTGCTAACATAAGTAGTACTGCTTCCAGCAGAACAGATCCTAGATTGACGGCTGAGGGGAGTAAAATGCAGGAGAAAAGCAGAGACATCAAGGAGGAACAGTGTACCATTAGCATTATGGGAGCAGGAGCTGCGCCTCATCCCTCAGTAAGATAAGGAGCTGCAGTTAATGGCCGGGCGTTGTGGGGCGAGAGAATCATGTCATCTGGGTGAGAGAGACAGTAACTGCTGGTGATAGCAGATCACAGGGCAGTCTCCCACAAAATGGCGCTGCCCTGTAATGCTACTCTTCATTCTGCCCCAGGGATGCAAGACCACCCAAAAGGGGAGGGAAACGGTGATGTCAGCAGTTACTGCCCCAATTTGTCTGCTAACAGTAAAGCTGGTAAGTCTCACTATAGCTGCTTGAGGTCTAAAACGGAAAATGCTCCCCCTAGTGATGAATATCTATATATATAATTGTCTAAGGGTTTTTCTGTCTGTCCTGGAAATCCCGCGTCTCTGATTGGTCGAGGCCCAGGCGTCCTCGGCCAAATCAGCGACTGGCACAGTATCGACGTAAATGTCATAATGGTTGCCATGGCGACGATGATGTCATAAAGGTTGCCTCGACCAATCAGCGACGGGCACAGTCTGCAGCGAATTCTGGAATCATCATTGTCCATATACTACGGGGACATGCATATTCTAGAATACCCGATGCGTTAGAATCGGGCCACAATCTAGTGTGTGTGTGTGTGTGTGTGTGTGTGTGTGTGTGTGTGTGTGTGTGTGTATATATATACACTCACCGGCCACTTTATTAGGTACACCTGTCCAACTTCTTGTTAACACTTAATTTCTAATCAGCCAATCACATGGCGGCAACTCAGTGCATTTAGGCATGTAGACATGGTCAAGACAATCTCCTGCAGCTCAAACCGAGCATCAGTATGGGGAAGAAAGGTGATTTGAGTGCCTTTGAACGTGGCATGGTTGTTGGTGCCAGAAGGGCTGGTCTGAGTATTTCAGAAACTGCTGATCTACTGGGATTTTCACGCACAACCATCTCTAGGGTTTACAGAGAATGGTCCGAAAAAGAAAAAAAATCCAGTGAGCGGCAGTTCTGTGGGCGGAAATGCCTTGTTGATGCCAGAGGTCAGAGGAGAATGGGCAGACTGGTTCGAGCTGATAGAAAGGCAACAGTGACTCAAATCGCCACCCGTTACAACCAAGGTAGGCCTAAGAGCATCTCTGAACGCACAGTGCGTCGAACTTTGAGGCAGATGGGCTACAGCAGCAGAAGACCACACCGGGTACCACTCCTTTCAGCTAAGAACAGGAAACTGAGGCTACAATTTGTACAAGCTCATCGAAATTGGACAGTAGAAGATTGGAAAAACGTTGCTTGGTCTGATGAGTCTCGATTTCTGCTGCGACATTCGGATGGTAGGGTCAGAATTTGGCGTAAACAACATGAAAGCATGGATCCATCCTGCCTTGTATGGAGCATCTTTGGGATGTGCAGCCGACAAATCTGCGGCAACTGTGTGATGCCATCATGTCAATATGGACCAAAATCTCTGAGGAATGCTCCCAGCACCTTGTTGAATCTATGCCACGAAGAATTGAGGCAGTTCTGAAGGCAAAAGGGGTCCAACCCGTTACTAGCATGGTGTACCTAATAAAGTGGCCGGTGAGTGTATATATAAGTATATGTAAGAAAATATATATTTTTCATATAGAAATGTTTGCAAAGATTGCATTAATACATTTTAATTACTATTTTAAGTTTCGCAAAAATAACAAACTACAAGAAAACTGGTGGTACCTTCCCTTTAAGCAAGAACTTATTAGTGTTGGTTATGCTGCCATCTGGTGGCCGTGTATGAGTATTACAGGGAGTGCACATATTGTAGTCGGTGACCGTTTGTCTGTGGTCAGATCACTCAGTTCAGGGGTTGTCTAGACCCCCACAAATCAGCTGTTATCGCCCGGGCAGGCTGTGTCTCCCTGTACATTTCCATTGCTGCCAAATCCCGGTATTGCACGGTGGGTGTTCACATCTTTGGTAATGCACGGATAGGTCAGCGATCTGCTCTTACATCTTCATTGTGTCTGCCCATAAGTTGGTTCTGTAGGTTTCAGTTTTCTAGATGGCTGCTTGCTGTCAGTGAATGTTCACACTGCTGAGATACAGTGTAATGGCTAGTGGTGCTGCACTTCTCTGTGTGTCCAGCAGGGGGCAGCCCTGTGCCAGCGTCGCTCATTCTCCACTGCTCTGCAGTAATTGATCCCATAATGTCCCCTGTATGTGAATGCAGGCCGATAGCCAGTCATGTGCAGCAATAGCCGGCGGCTGCGAAGGAGACTGCAAGCTATTACTCCCTGTTATCAGACATTACAGGGGGAGGAGACTACAGTCTATTACTCCCTGTTATCAGCCACTTCTGGGGGAGGAGACTACAGTCTATTACTCCCTGTTATCAGCCACTACTGGGGCCAGGAGACTACAGTCTATTACTCCCTGTTATCAGCCATTACAGGGGGAGGAGACTACAGTCTATTACTCCCTGTTATCAGCCACTTCTGGGGGAGGAGACTACAGTCTATTACTCCCTGTTATCAGCCACTACTGGGGCCAGGAGACTACAGTCTATTACTCCCTGTTATCAGCCATTACTGGGGAAGGAGACTACAGTCTATTACTCCCTGTTATCAGCCACTACTGGGGCCAGGAGACTACAGTCTATTACTCCCTGTTATCAGCCACTTCTGGGGCCAGGAGACTACAGTCTATTACTCCCTGTTATCAGGCACTACTGGGGCCAGGAGACTACAGTCTATTACTCCCTGTTATCAGCCATTACTGGGGAAGGAGACTACAGTCTATTACTCCCTGTTATCAGCCACTACTGGGGCCAGGAGACTACAGTCTATTACTCCCTGTTATCAGCCACTTCTGGGGCCAGGAGACTACAGTCTATTACTCCCTGTTATCAGGCACTACTGGGGCCAGGAGACTACAGTCTATTACTCCCTGTTATCAGCCACTACTGGGGGAGGAGACTTCACTCTATTACTCCCTGTTATCAGCCATTACTGGGGGAGGTGACTACATAGTTACATAGTAACATAGTTATTAAGGTTGAAGGAAGACTTTAAGTCCCTCTAGTTCACCCCATAGCCTAGCACGCCGTAACATGTTGATCCAGGGGAAGGCAAAAAAAACCCATGTGGCAAAGAGTAACTCCACCATGGGGAAAAAAATTCCTTCCCGACTCCACATACGGCAGTCAGACTAGTTCCCTGGATCAACGCCTTATCAAGGAATCTAATATATATACCCTGTAACATTATACTTTTCCAGAAAGGTATCCAGTCCCCTCTTAAATTTAAGTAATGAGTCACTCATTACAACATCATACGGCAGAGAGTTCCATAGTCTCACTGCTCTTACAGTAAAGAATCCGCGTCTGTTATTATGCTTAAACCTTCTTTCCTCCAGACGTAGAGGATGCCCCCTTGTCCCTGTCACCGGTCTATGATTAAAAAGATCATCAGAAAGGTCTTTGTACTGTCCCCTCATATATTTATACATTAACATAAGATCACCCCTTAGTCTTCGTTTTTCCAAACCAAACAGCCCCAAGTGTAATAACCTATCTTGGTATTGCAGACCCCCCAGTCCTCTAATAACCTTGGTCGCTCTTCTCTGCACCCGCTCCAGTTCAGCTATGTCTTTCTTATACACCGGAGACCAGAACTGTGCACAGTATTCTAAGTGTGGTCGAACTAGTGACTTGTATAGAGGTAAAATTATGTTCTCCTCATGAGCATCTATGCCTCTTTTAATGCATCCCATTATTTTATTTGCCTTTGTAGCAGCTGCCTGACACTGGCCACTGAATATGAGTTTGTCATCCACCCATATACCCAGGTCTTTTTCATTGATGGTTTTTCCCAGAGTTTTAGAATTAAGCACATAGTTATACATCTTATTACTTCTACCCAAGTGCATGACCTTACATTTATCCCCATTAAAGCTCATTTGCCATTTATCAGCCCAAGCTTCTAGTTTGCATAAATCATCCTGTAATATAAAATTGTCCTCCTCTGTATTGATTACCCTGCAGAGTTTAGTGTCATCTGCAAATATTGAAATTCTACTCTGAATGCCCCCTACAAGGTCATTAATAAATATGCTAAAAAGAAGAGGGCCCAATACTGACCCCTGTGGTACCCCACTGCTAACCGTGACCCAGTCCGAGTGTGCTCCATTAATAACCACCCTTTGTTTCCTATCCCTGAGCCAGCTCTCAACCCACTTGCACATATTTTCCCCTATCCCCATTATTCTCATTTTATGTATCAACCTTTTGTCTGGCACCGTATCAAAAGCTTTTGAAAAGTCCATATACACTACGTCCACTGGGTTCTCTTGGTCCAGTCCGGAATTTACCTCTTCATAGAAGCTGATCAGATTAGTCTGACATGATCGGTCCCTAGTAAACCCGTGCTGATACTGGGTCAAGGTTATTCCTCTTCAGATACTCCAGTATAGCATCCCTTAGAATGCCCTCCAGGATTTTACCCACAGTAGAGGTCAGTCTTACTGGCCTATAATTACCGAGTTCAGTTTTTGTCCCCTTTTTGAATATTGGCACCACATTTGCTATACGCCAGTCCTGTGGTACAGACCCTGTTATTATGGAGTCTTTAAAGATTAAAAATAATGGTCTATCAATGACTGTACTTAATTCCTGCAGTACTCGGGGGTGTATCCCATCCGGGCCCGGAGATTTGTCAATTTTAGTGATTTTTAGACGCCGCTGTACTTCCTGCTGGGTTAAGCAGGTAACATTAAATTGGGAATTATTATCACTAGTCATATTGTCTGCCATGGGATTTTCTTGTGTAAATACTGATGAAAAAAGTCATTTAGCAGATTGGCTTTTTCCTCATCCTCATCCACCATTTCACCCAGACTATTTTTAAGGGGGCCAACACTCTCATTTTTTAGTTTCTTACTATTTATGTAGTTAAAGAATATTTTGGGATTATTTTTGCTCTCTCTGGCAATGAGTCTCTCTGTCTCAATCTTTGCTGCCTTGATTTGCTTTTTACAGAATTGATGTAATTTTCTGTATTTATTTAATGCCTCCTCACTACCTACTTCCTTTAATTCTCTAAATGCTTTCTTTTTGTCCCTTATTGCGCCCCTTACAGCTCTATTTAGCCATATTGGTTTCCTCCTATTTCTAGTATGTTTATTCCCATACGGTATATACTGTGCACAGGTCCTATCCAGGATGCTAATAAATGTCTCCCATTTTCTTTGTGTACTTTTATGTCTCAGGATATCGTCCCAGTTAATTGCACCAAGATCCTCTCTCATCTGTTGGAAATTTGCCCTCCTGAAGTTTAGTGTCCTTGTCACCCCTCTACTACACATCTTATTAAAGGATACACAAAAACTTATTATTTTGTGATCACTATTCTCCCAGTGACCCCCAACCCTTATATTTGATATGTGGTCTGGCCTGTTGGTTAATATTAGGTCTAGCAGTGCCCCCCTCCTTGTTGGGTCCTGAACCAGTTGTCAGAGGTAATTGTCTCTCATAGTTGTCAGACCCCGATCACCTTTGCTGGAACTGCAGGTTTCTGTTCCCCAATCTATTTCAGGGTAGTTGAAGTCCCCCATAATAATGACTTCTCCTTGAGTCGCAGCTTCATCTATTTGCTTTACGAGGATATTCTCCATTGCTTCCATTAGTTTTGGAGATTTATAACAAACCCCTATCAGTAATTTATTATTTTTCCTCCTCCCCTTATCTCCACCCACAGGGACTCTACATTTTCATTAAATTCACCTATATTATCACGCAGGATGGGTTTTAAGGAAGATTTTACATACAGACACACCCCACCCCCTCGCCTATCTGTACGGTCATTTCTGAACAGGCTATAGCCCTGCAAGTTAACAGCCCAGTCATGGCTCTCATCCAGCCACGTCTCAGATATCCCCACCATGTCATAATTATGCTCCAACAACATTAGTTCTAATTCATCCATTTTGTTGGCGAGGCTTCTGGCATTAGTATACATGCACTTGATGTTACTCTCTGTACCTCTATTCTTTCTTAAATTACTAACTGTTCTAACCCCACCCCCCATGCCACCGCCACCCCCAACTTCCTTATTTGTGCCCAGCTCTCTATCTGCACTATCTTCCCCTCCTATAAAATGAATACCCTCCCCCCATCCCTAGTTTAAACACTCCTCCAACCTTCTAGCCAGACTACAATCTATTACTCCCTGTTATCAGCCATTACTGGGGGAGGAGACTACAGTCTATTACTCCCTGTTATCAGCCATTACTGGGGGAGGAGACTACAATCTATTACTCCCTGTTATCAGCCATTACTGGGGCCAGGAGACTACAGTCTATTACTCCCTGTTATCTGCCATTACTGGGGGAGGAGACTACAGTCTATTACTCCCTGTTATCAGCCACTACTGGGGGAGGAGACTACAGTCTATTACTCCCTGTTATCAGCCATTACTGGGGGAGGAGACTACAATCTATTACTCCCTGTTATCAGCCATTACTGGGGCCAGGAGACTACAGTCTATTACTCCCTGTTATCTGCCATTACTGGGGGAGGAGACTACAGTCTATTACTCCCTGTTATCAGCCACTACTGGGGGAGGAGACTACAGTCTATTACTCCCTGTTATCAGCCACTACTGGGGGAGGAGACTACAGTCTATTACTCCCTGGTATCAGCCACTACTGGGGCCAGGAGACTACAATCTATTACTCCCTGGTATCTGCCATTACTGGGGGAGGAGACTACAATCTATTGCTCCCTGGTATCAGCCATTACTGGGGGAGGAGACTGCTATCTATTACTCCCTGTTATCAGCCATTACTGGGGGAGGAGACTACAATCTATTACTCCCTGTTATCAGCCATTGCTGGGGGAGGAGACTACAATCTATTACTCCCTGTTATCTGCCATTACTGGGGCCCGGAGTGTTGTGAATTCTGCTCTTGGGCTCCCTCCGGTGGTTGTAAGTGGTACTGCTGCTGATCTCAGCAGTCATCAGGTGCGTTCACTTACTTCCAATTCTGACTGGGCTACTTATTCTGGCTAGATTCTTTAGTCAGTGCCAGTTGTCCATTGTTTTCTGGAGGATTCACATCTCTTCTTGGTTTCTCCTGCTGGATTGTCCAAATCATCAAAGATAAGTCCTGGCTTTGTTTTTTGCAGTCCACATGCGGTGGACTTTATAGCTCAGTGAATTGCTATGTTTTTTCTTGTCCAGATTTGTCTGTGTAAGGATTTATTCAGCCAAGCTGGAAGCTCTGGAGTCGCAGAGTTACCCTCCATACCTTTAGTTAGGTGTGGAGATTTTTGTATTCTCTGTGGTGGATTTTTGTAGTAATTTAATACTGACCGCACAGTACTCTGTCCTGTCTTTTCTTTCTAGGTAGCGTGGCCTCCTTTGCTAAATTCTGTTTTCAGTCTGCGTTTGTAATTTCCCTCTCCTCTCACAGTCAATATTTGTGGGGGGCTGTCTTTCCTTTGGGGATTTTCTCTGAGGCAAGATAGTTTTCCTGTTTCTTTCTTTAGGGGTAATTAGTCCTCCGGCCGTGACGAGGTGTCGAGGGAGTGACAGGAACATCCCACGGCTACTTCTAGTTCAGGGTCTGCGGTCAGTATAGAGGCCACCTACTCCAGAGCTCGTCCATGCTGCTCCTAGGCCACCAGTTCATAACACCGGAGACTACAGTCTGTTACTCCCTGTTATCAGCCATTACTGGGGGAGGAGACTACAGTCTATTACTCCCTGTTATCAGCCATTACTGGGGGAGGTGACCACAGTCTATTGCTCCCTGTTATCAGCCACTACTGGGGGAGGAGACTACAGTCTATTACTCCCTTTTATCAGCCACTACTGGGGGAGGAGACTACAAGCTATTGCTCCCTGTTATCAGCCATTACTGGGGCCAGGAGACTACAGTCTATTACTCCCTGTTATCAGCCATTACTGGGGCCAGGAGACTACAGTCTATTACTCCCTGTTATCAGCCATTACTGGGGGAGGAGACTACAGTCTATTACTCCCTGGTATCAGCCACTACTGGGGGAGGAGACTACAGTCTATTACTCCCTGTTATCAGCCATTACTGGGGCCAGGTGACTAGTCTATTACTCCCTGTTATCAGCCATTACTGGGGGAGGAGAGTACAATCTATTACTCCCTGCTAGGAGCAGCACCTGTCTTGAGAGCTCCAGCACTTCCAGAGGGAGGCCCAGAGTCTGCCTCTCTTCTCCCCAGGGAGAGGCAGGCTTCCTGGGAGGCCGGCATGGCTTCCCAGGCTTCTGTTCCCCGGTCTGTGCCGGCGGGGGACAGAGAGCAGCAGCAGCAACCGGCCCAAGAAGGACTGAGGAGGTCGGGACGGGTGAGAAAAACCTTACCCACCTACTCCAACCCTGAGACGGCTCATCGTCCGCCCAGAGAGGGAGACAGGGGCACCCCAGGCCCCAGGAAGGAGAGCCCAGGAACATCCTGGGGGGAGAGGAGCTCTGGCGAGTCCACGAGTACCTTCTCCTCCCGAGTGGTCGCCATGCTACGTGAGTACGAGGACGCCGGCAAAGCACTGACCGGGCTGAAGGAGGAGATGCGGGTAGCTCGGATCCTGAATACCCGAGCCTCTAGCAAGGAGAGACCTGCGACCTCCCAGAGGTTCAGAGCCCTCAGAGATGAGGTGGTCCGGTTAGTGCTCCTCCGGGAGGGGATTGAGAAAAGCGCAGGTCCCTTCCTGGAGAGGTTTAAGAACCAGCGGCGGTTCTCAGAAATGAAGGGGTTAAATACCTCAGGAGAGCCGCCAGCCGGCGTCCTAAGCGACGAGGAGGAGGAGGATGAAGACGTGGCTGTGACTGGAGTCCTACAAGCTGGAACCAGCCGGGAGAGTGAGTCGCAGAGCCGACAACAGGGAAGCGGCCTCCCGGCACGGCAGAGGACTCCGACAGCACAGGCTGGAGTGTCAGCGGAGGAAGAGGAGGAGGGCGGTCTGCTACAGGAGATCAGAGAGCTGGAGTCTCCAGTGAACCTGGACCGCTTCTCCTTCGGTGAGGACGAGCCAGCAGAGGAAACCCAGAAAAGGAAGAAGAAGACGAAGGAGACCGCACGGGAGGTGGTGAGTTACAAATATGTACCTATGGCTGATGCTACACCTACCACCTCCTGTGTAAACCCCACCAAACCTAAACGCACGGGCTCTGCAGTGGGTCCGGGGCACAGGCAAGGTGGGGAGAGGAGGAGGACGACGTCCGGCGGTGCTGCCGTCTGTGCAGGGAACAGTGCAGGGGGCGAGGCTGTGGAGGTACTCACGGCGCCGGACATAGGGGACCCCGAGGAGTTTCCCTCCCTGCCCTCTGCGGCTAAGCCGGTTATCACCGGGGCCGGGGAGGGTGAGGTGGGTGTCCACGCCGTTGCGAAAGGGGGACGGTGTGGGCAGACTCCATCCCTGCTCACTACGGCTGAGCCGGCAGACGCCGGGGCTGTGGGGGGCAGGTCCGAGGAGCATGGTGCGGCGAAAGGGGGGCGCACTGTTGTGACAGGGGCGCAGTGCGCCTCAACAGAGAAGAGGCACGCAGCTGCGACAGGGGAGCAGCGTGTCCAAAAAGGACAGAAAAAGGATAAATCATCTGCAGGGAACACGAGGCGCCCTGCTGCGACAGGGGGACAGAGTGCTCCAGCACCCCAGCATGACACCGGGACCGCGAAGTCTGTGGGTGCGGGGCAGGCGGCGCCCCCCAACAAGCAGCGGGCCCAAAATAATAAAGTGCAAACTGCTGCAGTGGGGGGGGCAAGGCGCTCCAAGGACACAACAGAGAGTCAGCACCAATCAAGGGAAAACGGGCGTGGTGCTGCACCCCTCCCCCGGTCCAGCAGGTGTGAGTGCAGAGAAGCCAGCAGACACAAGTGAGGAAGGAATGGATGTGACTGTGGCAGGTGCAGAGAACACTGGGACAAATGGTGGTGACAATACAGGTAATAAAGTGACGGGAAGTGGTGGCAGTGGTAAGGGGAATGAAAGGAGCTGTGCAGGAAATGATGGGAGTAGTAGTGGAGTGAATGGTGGGAGTAGTGATGTTGCAAATGATGGGAGTAGTGGAGGAGTGAATGAGGAGAGCATTACTGGTGTTGGTGGAGGGGAAGCAGGTAGTGGTCCCGCTGCCCCCCCAGCGGTGGCGGGGGCTTCAGCCCCAAGCTATTCAGCAGCTGTCACTGCTGGGGGTAGTAGTGCGCCCTTGTCTGGTGACCCTGAGGATGGTGACTTGCAACAGCGCTTCCTGGACGCCCTGAGGAGAGGGGAGAGTTCCATCAATGTAGAGGGGAGGGAGGTTGATCTGTCTTTCTGGATAGAGAGACACGGTCTTTCCGCCTTCCGAGATAGAGGGGCAGAGACTGTCTGGTCTCTGCCAACACCAGGGCAGAGGAGCAACCGTAGGAACGTGGCCCGTCTCCAGTGGGTAAGCAAGGATGCCTGTCCTGATCGGTCAAAGGTTGCTGAGCTCCTGCTGGGGATGGGCTTCGTGGCATATGACATCTTTGCCTTGATCCATCCCTATGGGACCTCCTACTTCGATGTCAGCTTCGTGAGACCTGAGGGCCTTGAGCTTTTCTGGTCTCGCCATGAGCTGGCTCGGGGTCGCCCCGAATGGCGGGGTTTCCACACTGTGGCAATATCCCGCCAGAATTCGGTCAGGAGGGTGACCGTTTTGACCAGTAACGAGTCACTTTCCTGTGTCGACATCTCCACATGGGTTGGACGATACGGCGACATCGTCGGTATTCCTGAAAAGACCCTCGACGAGCATGGTATCTGGTCAGGAGCCTGGACCTTCATGGTGAAATTGAAGGTTTCAGGAAACACCGTTACCCATATTCCTTCCTCAACATTTTTGGGGAGGGACAGGATCTTGATTTTCTACCGGGGGCAGCCTAAGGTCTGTCACAGGTGCGGCAGCCCCACACACTTCAGTGCGCATTGTACCACCCAGAAATGCGCACTGTGTGGGGACCTCGGCCATCTTGCTGCTACCTGTGGCAGGATTAGGTGTAACCTGTGTGGTGACCTCGGTCACCCGTTCAGTCGCTGTCCGCGTTCCTTTGCCAATGCGGTCCTGAAAGCGGCGAGTGCGGGACAGGCGAAAGCCGGGACTAATCTCGCCGGAGAAGGGACCAGCAGAGGCGGAGGAGGCAGGGAACCGGTGAGGAGCAGGCTGCCGCCATCCAATATCAGGCGGCAGGAGCAGCGCCATGGGAAAAGGGGGCAGGGAGTAATGACCCTAAACTCTGACCCGGGTGCTTCACTTGCAGCTGAGGATCCTAAAGACAGCGAATTGAGCGAGGAAGTCAAGAGACTTGAAAGGGAGGAGCAAAAGGACGCCATGTCTGCCCAGGAACCTTCATCCGGTGACAGTCTGGATGAGGGAGAGGGGGAGTGGTCACAACAAAAGAAAAAGGGTAACAGGAAAACAACTAAGGATAAGAGGGGGTCCGGGCCTCGAGCCTCCTCCTTGGAGTGCGACCCCTCTGACTCCGTAGCCCTGATCCGGGTGCCATTGGAAGGTCCAGCCGCCCCCCCTCTGGTGGATCTCTCTAACCGGTTCCGGGCCCTCCAGGACTCCCCTCCAGAGGGGGGCGATGGGGACCCGGGGCCGGAGGTTGCGGACAAGGTTGTTGGGGCTCAGGAGGTCGCTGGGTCTTCTTCTCAGGGGGCAAATACAAAGCCTTCCGGGGGGGGGACTACCTCAGGACCACCAGACAAGGGCCAGAGTGTATGTAAGGAGAGAATGGATGAGTCAGTTTGTCTTAAGCGCACTAAAAACTCATCATTGTCAGAGGAAGAGGGTGAAACTGTTGGGGGTGGGAAGAAAAAGGCTATCTAATTCAATCAATCATGATGGCGGCACCCACCCCGTTGACGCTGGCAACCATTAATGTTGCCAGCATAAAGTCAGAAGCGGCAAGGTACACGGCCTTTCATTTTCTCGGCCAACTTGACGCCGACATTTTGTTTTTGCAGGAGACCAGGTTGACCGACCTATCAACCATGCATAAAGCAAGGCGGGAGTGGAGGCACGGGCCCTCCTACTGGTCTCTTGCGGCCGAGCCGTATAGCGGGGTGGCGGTCCTTTTTAAGACCGCAGCGGTTGAATGCAGACGATTGATCGAGTTAGAAATGGGGAGATGCTTGATCCTAGATGTCTCCATGGGGGGACAGGAGCTTCGGCTCATCAACATCTACGGTCCCCAGTCCAAGTGGGACCGCAAGTGTCTCTTCATGAAGATCAAACCTTTCTTATTTTCGAGTCGGCAGGTGGTCTTTGGAGGGGATTTCAACAATGTCACGAGACCCTGTGATAGAGGAGGTTCCGGAGACCGGCTGGCTTACGATTGCGTCGCGCTAAATAGAATAGTAAGTGAGGCACGCCTGGTGGATGTCCACATCCGGCACAACACAGGCCACGCGGGGTTCACCTTTTTTAGAGGTAGTCAGTGCAGGTCTAGGTTAGACAGGTTTTATTTGAAGGAGGAGGCCGTCTCCTCTCCGTTGTCGGTTGTGGAGGTGGAATTCTCCGATCACTGTTTGATTATGTTTTCTCTGAGCGTTACAGAGACTCCTCGGATGGGAAGAGGTTATTGGAAGCTGAATTCGTCACTCCTTGAGGAAGAAGCTGTAAGACGGTCCTTTGAGGAATTTCTTCAGAGCCAGGTACCGCTGCTGGGCCTAAGTAACACTAAGTCTGAGTGGTGGGAGATGTTCAAACATCGGGTGGCGAGATTCTTCCGGCAACTCTCGAACCTCAGAAGCCTGAACAGGGATCGCCTGTATCAGAGCCTGAGGAGGAGACTCGAGCATCTTGTCTCGACTGGGGGTAGCCGCGAGGCGATCTCCAGTGTGAAATCCTTGCTAATGAGGTGTCAGTACGATAGGCACGCATCTTTGGTTTTTGAGAGGGACTACGGGAAGTACTACTCGCCCGACCCCTACAGAAGCTGCAAGATGTCAGTGAGTAGTAAGATAGTGACGGGGCTGATGGACAGTACGGGATCCCTGAGAAGGTCCAGATCAGGGATCTTGGAGGTCGTCAGTTCATACTACTCGCACCTCTTGGGAAGGAAGGAACTGGATCGTGACAGGATGTCGGCTTTCCTGGCTGAAGCTGTTCCTGAGCCAGGGGCTGACCTCTCGCTGGGCGGTTTGGCAGAAGCGATCAAAGAAGAGGAAGTGAGACTGGCGATCGATGGGCTCCGGCCCAAAAAATCGCCAGGTCCGGATGGCTTAACATCCGAGTTCTTTAAGACCTTTAGGGACTCCTTGGTCCCCCTCTTGACTCAGGTGTTTAATGAGTGTCTCTCCTCGGGCACTCTGCCGAGATCATTAAGGAGGTCGGCTCTGATCATTTTGTCAAAGGGTAAGGATCCGTCACGCATTGAGAATTGGCGTCCCATATCACTTCTCAATGTGGACAGGAAGGTTTTGGCTAAGATACTCTTCAACAGGCTGGTGAAGTTTGCACCGCGGCTCCTTTCGGAGGCCCAGCACTGTTGCGTTCCTGGCCGTAGCACTTTCAGTGCTGTTCTGGGTGTCCGAGAGGCCGTGGAGCAAGGCAGGGCGGGCCTTTGGAAGGGGTTCTTGCTGTCCCTGGATCAGGCAAAAGCCTTTGATCGGGTTGACCACGAGTACCTCTGGTCCACTCTTTTGAGGTATGGTCTGCCTGGAGGGTTTGTGGACTGGCTTAAGACCTTGTACGCAGGGGCTGAGACTTTCCCTCTGGTAAACGGGTGGATTGGACAACCTTTCGGGGTAGGATCCGGTGTCCGCCAGGGCTGCCCTCTTAGCCCTTTGCTTTACGCGTTTGCGATCGATCCCTTCCTCAGAAGGGTTGATTGTGGACCGTTGGCGGGGTGAGGATGGGCGGGGTGGCGCCGGAGGCTATCCTGAGGGTAGTGGCCTACGCGGATGATGTCACCGTCTTTGTTTCTTCGCAAGAGGAGGCGATGGTGGTGATGTCAGAAGTGGAGAGCTACTCGGAGGCATCCGGGTCCAAGGTCAACCAGGACAAGTGTGAGAGTCTCTGGCTGGGAGGCGGGGATCCCGCGTTTGATCTTCCGGACACCCTCCCCGAACCCCAAGAACATGCCAAAGTCCTAGGCATCGAATTTGGCCAGGGTGATTACCCCACGAAAAACTGGGAAGGCAGAATCAAAGGTGTCGCCCAAAGAGTGGACCAATGGAAGGGTTGGTCTTTGACCCTGAGGGAAAGGGTTGACCTGTGCAAAGCTTTCCTGCTCCCCTTGTTAATCTACCTGGGCAGCGTCTGTGTCTTACCAGAGCCTCTCTGGACACGGGTCTACAGTCTGTTCTTCCAGATGTTATGGGGGAATAGACTGAACCTAGTCAAACGGGAGGTCACTTACCGCACGAGGAGACTAGGGGGGTTGAATATGGTGAACCCCGTGGTGTTCCTAGTGAACACTTTTTTGAAAGTTAACGTGGCAAACCTCTGGTAAGAGAGGGCTCCTCCGTGGGTATTCTCCTGCAAGGGATGGTTTCAGCCTTTCTTCCAGGAATGGGAGACAGGGGGAAGATTGAAGGATCTCCGCACACCGCACGGGCATCTCCCGACTTATGTTACCCCGGTTCTGAAAATGATGCGCCGGTGGGGTCTGGGAATGTGGGAAGTGAGGTCCCTCCCGAGGAAACTCCTTGACGTGCGGGTCTTGCTTTCGCATTTTCAGAAACCATTGGTCCTCAAGGACTGCCCAAGTCGGGATCTAGAGGTTGGGTTAAGTTTGCTAAATTCTAGCAGGATCCCCAAGAAGTATTGGGACTTGACTTGGCGCTGCTTCCAAGGTAAGTTGTGTGTGAAGGACAATTTGAAGTACAGGAGCTCCGAGGACAGGAATTGTCCCCGTGAGGCTTGTGCTACCATGCTGGAAAGCATGGAGCACTTCCTGCTTCATTGTCCTTTTAATACAGAGGTGTACAACAGGCTGGGCGCTTCCATTGGTTGGCCGCGGCTGGCCACTCTATCCTATGCCGAGTGGGCCTATGGAGCGTTCAGAGACCTCGGGAGAAGGGACCGAGCCACTTTATTCTTAGTCAGCGCAGTGGTTAGGTACTTCACGTGGAACGCACGAGTTTTAGTTTCGACGCAGAGTAAAATCCTCCGTGTAGATGAAGTTTGTAGCAGCATCCTAGGTGCCCTGGTGAAGGTGCGTTCTCTGGAGTGCGAAAGACTGGGTGCCCGGAGGGCGGCCCATCTCTGGAGGGGTTTCTCCTTCGGGGTGCCTTAGTCCGTTAGCGCTCCTATATCCTGGTGGTGGGCTGATATCTTTACACCCTAGATTTTTGTTTTGTATTTTTGTTCCCTGAATAGAAGGTTTGCAGGCATCGAACTTGAGCCTTGGGTGGTGAGTATGTAGGTTGTGTTCTGTGAAGTTGGTTTATGTATATATTGTATATATTGTATATAGTGTGTATAATAGAGGGTCTTAAGTTAGGTTGGGTGGGGGGATTGGGGGGTTTCAACGGCGGTGATAAGAGACTGATCTGGCCTGGCCCAGGCCCCGCCTGGGGAAAAACTTTGGGGCCTGATCCTAGCTCGGATAATTCCTGAACTTTGTGGCCAGAGCTGGATCAGGGGTGGCGGGATAGTTAGTGTAGGTGTGTGTATATATATATATAAAAAAAAAAAAAATAAAATAAAAAAAAAAATAATAATTAATAATAATAATTTTGTACAGTGTATTGTATTTAGGTTTGTTGTAGGGTGTATGTGGCGGTGCAAGCGGGTGGCTGTAAGGTAAGGCAGTGGGACCAGTAGGGTTTTGTTGTGTTTGCGGCGTTGTATAAATCTGTATATAATGTGTTTATAGTGTATATATTGTATATAATACTGTATATAGGACGGTGTGAATGTAGTTGGGGTTGTATATAGTAGTATGAATGAAGCTGGGCCGGGGGTCTTGTATGATTTTATACTATTTATTATTTATAATTTTTACAGCGGTATTAATGTAGTTATGAGTATTTGGTTTGTTGTCTTTTGTTTTTGTTTTCTTATTTTATTGGATTTTTTTTCTTCCTTGTCCCTGATTAGTAGGTTTCTTTTTTTGTCGTTTGTTGCCGTCTGATTGGAGCTTTGTTCTTATGTTTTGTTCTGTTGTGTTTTATTTGTAATGTATCATAGTTAGTGTCATGTGAAAGTATTTTTATTTAATAAAAGACCTACAGTCTATTGCTCCCTGTTATCAGCCATTACTGGGGCCAGGAGACTACAGTCTATTGCTCCCTGTTATCAGCCCTTTCTGTGGGGGGCTGGTGACCGGACAGATGAGTGTCTGCCCCCTGTAAATCTCGGTGCCGTGGCTCGGCGCAGCTGCTGCTCCTTCCATGTCTTTGGGGGGTGCGCAGTGGAGACTGTGGGGTCAGTGTCAGCAGCCTCCGGGGCCCCGCTCATAAATCTTTATGTCCCCGGGCCGGGGTCTTGGTGCTGGGGCTCAGGGGGATGTGTGAAAGTTCACATATCTGGCCCTCTGCCGCCCGGCGTCCTCACCGCCTGTATGTGACGGTGTCCGGTTTCTGTTGACAAGTTTAGCACTTACAGGTGACAGGGAATTCTGGGATATCGCCTTCGGGCCCCGGGCCCCTTACACCTGCTGACGTGGGCATGAGACAGCGGCTATAGTGGCTCCCAAATACACAGGATGGGCCCATTACATCTGTGTGGTCAGGGGGTAATGGTCGGCGCCCCTCCACCTGGGCATTACGGGATCCTGCCCGGGGTCCCTATGGGGTTGGGGCCCCTTGGTGGTAGAGCCCCATTCATGATACCCCCTTAACCCCTCCAGTGCAAAAGCAAGTGCGATGTATGAGGGCCGATCTCATCCGGGGGGCCGATCACCCACACAGGGGCCACAGTGAGTGCACGTCATGGCGGAGGCCTCGTACTCCAGTCACATTTAAAGCAGCACGTGCAGCCTTACTGAGCTCCCCAGAGCATTGTGGGATGTGAGGCTCTGCAAACCACTGCATCTCCCACAATGCAATGCAGTCACATCATGCATAATGGGACTACAGCCCACAATGCACCACAGCAGAGCATGGTGCACAGATACCAAACCAGTAAGAAACTGGAAGATTGAGATCGCAGCTCTGGAGGTGACTGTAGGATGAGACACCATGTAACAGTAGAATAGTGAGTGCAGCTCTGGAGGTGACTGGAGGATAAGACATGATGTAATAGCAGAATAGTGACTGCTGCTCTGGAGGTGACTGGAGAATAAGACATGATGTAATAGCAGAATAGTGACTGCTGCTCTGGAGGTGACTGGAGAATAAGACATGATGTAATGGCAGAATAGTGACTGCTGCTCTGGAGGTGACTGGAGGATAAGACATGATGTAATAGCAGAATAGTGACTGCTGCTCTGGAGGTGACTGGAGAATAAGACATGATGTAATAGCAGAATAGTGACTGCTGCTCTGGAGGTGACTGGAGCATAAGACATGATGTAATAGCAGAATAGTGACTGCTGCTCTGGAGGTGACTGGAGAATAAGACATGATGTAATAGCAGAATAGTGACTGCAGCTTTGGAGGTGACTGGAGAATAAGACATGATGTAACAACAGAATAGTGACTGCTGCTCTGGAGGTGACTGGAGGATAAGACATGATGTAACAGCAGAATAGTGACTGCAGCTTTGGAGGTGACTGGAGGATAAGACATGATGTAACAGCAGACTGGTGAGTGCAGCTCTGGAGGTGACTGGAGGATAAGACATGATGTAACAGCAGACTGGTGGGTGCAGCTCTTGAGGTGACTGGAGGATAAGACATGATGTAACAGCAGACTGGTGAGTGCAGCTCTGGAGGTGACTGGAGGATAAGACATGATGTAACAACAAAATAGTGACTGCTGCTCTGGAGGTGACTGGAGAATAAGACATGATGTAATAGCAGAATAGTGACTGCTGCTCTGGAGGTGACTGGAGAATAAGACATGATGTAATAGCAGAATAGTGACTGCAGCTTTGGAGGTGACTGGAGAATAAGACATGATGTAACAACAGAATAGTGACTGCTGCTCTGGAGGTGACTGGAGGATAAGACATGATGTAACAGCAGAATAGTGACTGCAGCTTTGGAGGTGACTGGAGGATAAGACATGATGTAACATCAGACTGGTGAGTGCAGCTCTGGAGGTGACTGGAGGATAAGACATGATGTAACAGCAGACTGGTGAGTGCAGCTCTGGAGGTGACTGGAGGATAAGACATGATGTAACAACAAAATAGTGACTGCTGCTCTGGAGGTGACTGGAGGATAAGATATAATGTAACAGCAGAATAGTGACTGCTGCTCTGGAGGTGACTGGAGAATAAGACATGATGTAATAGCAGAATAGTGACTGCTGCTCTGGAGGTGACTGGAGAATAAGACATGATGTAATAGCAGAATAGTGACTGCTGCTCTGGAGGTGACTGGAGAATAAGACATGATGTAATAGCAGAATAGTGACTGCTGCTCTGGAGGTGACTGGAGGATAAGATATAATGTAACAGCAGAATAGTGACTGCTGCTCTGGAGGTGACTGGAGAATAAGACATGATGTAATAGCAGAATAGTGACTGCAGCTTTGGAGGTGACTGGAGAATAAGACATGATGTAACAATGTAACAACAGAATAGTGACTGCTGCTCTGGAGGTGACTGGAGGATAAGACATGATGTAACAGCAGAATAGTGACTGCAACTTTGGAGGTGACTGGAGGATAAGACATGATGTAACAGCAGACTGGTGAGTGCAGCTCTGGAGGTGACTGGAGGATAAGACATGATGTAACAGCAGACTGGTGAGTGCAGCTCTGGAGGTGACTGGAGGATAAGACATGATGTAACAGCAGACTGGTGAGTGCAGCTCTGGAGGTGACTGGAGGATAAGACATGATGTAACAACAAAATAGTGACTGCTGCTCTGGAGGTGACTGGAGGATAAGATATAATGTAACAGTAGAATAGTGACTGCTGCTCTGGAGGTGACTGGAGAATAAGACATGATGTAATAGCAGAATAGTTACTGCAGCTTTGGAGGTGACTGGAGGATAAGACATGATGTAATAGCAGAATAGTGACTGCTGCTCTGGAGGTGACTGGAGGATAAGATATAATGTAACAGCAGAATAGTGACTGCAGCTTTGGAGGTGACTGGAGGATAAGACATGATGTAACAGCAGAATAGTGACTGCAGCTCTGGAGGTGACTGGATAATAAATCACATTGCCCCTGGCTGCTATCCGTGGAATGTTCCTAATTGGCTGGTCTGTTCCCCTCTTGTTCTTGGGGCGACTCTCCCTGCTTGCTCTCGGGGGCGACACTCTCTGTGTGCGACGCTCCCTGCTTGCTCTCGGGGCGGCGCTCCCGGCTGGCTCAGGGGGTGTGACGCTCCCTGCTTGCTCTCGGGGGGGGGGGGGACGGACACGCTCCCTGCTTGCTCTCGGGGGGGGGGGGGGGGACGCTCCCTGCTTGCTCTCGGGGGGGGGGCGACGCTCCCTGCTTGCTCTCGGGGGGGGGGGGGGGGGGGGCGACGCTCCCTGCTTGCTCTCGGGGGGGGGGGGGCGACGCTCCCTGCTTGCTCTCGGGGGGGGGCGGGGGCGACGCTCCCTGCTTGCTCTCGGGGGGGGGGGGGCGACGCTCCCTGCTTGCTCTCGGGGGGGGGGCGACGCTCCCTGCTTGCTCTCGGGGGGGGGGCGACGCTCCCTGCTTGCTCTCGGGGGGGGCGACGCTCCCTGCTTGCTCTCGGGGGGGCGATGCTCCCTGCTTGCTCTCGGGGCGGCGTGCTCCTGCCCGTGCTCCGGTTACTGAGTGACGTGCAGATACAATACCGGAGACGTGATCCCGGCTCACACGGGTGTAAATAAGTGCGAGATCCTGTGGGAGATCACTGTCACCACCGTCCTGCCCGGGTATAACACACAATCCCCCCAATTGCAGCCTGTGATTCGGGAATGAATCCTGAGTGACGCCCGCTGTTCCTGGCTCTGGGATTAGGTGTCCCTCCGCATTAACCCCTTGTGGCCAGACAGGCTCATGCAGCAGAACCCTGTGGTCATGTCCGGGCTCCCAGCACCCCCTGCTTGTTCATCATGCCTCAGTCCAAGGTCTCAGCAGTGAGGGGCGGCGCACCCATCATTAATAAGTGGCGAGATCCGTTCTCCGGGGTCCTGTGGCTGCGGCAGTCGCTGGTGTGACCCGTGGCTTAGTGGCCATTTCCCAGAGCCTGTCGGGGGAACGTTACTATTTAACCCATTGAGCCATTGTGAATACAGGTATCACCTGAGTGGCACAACCTCTTCCCCCGCTCTCCGTGCCCCTTTAATGGCAGCCTGCCAGCCGGCCGGCACTGATTTATGCTGTGAGTGCTCGTTATAGATGGGGCTGCTTAATATGATATAATTAGCTGTAATTAAATATTCAGTTGGATTCCTCCGCTTACCCTGGCCTCTATTTCACTGATTTATGGCAGGAAAATACGAATGGGCTTTACAGAACGCTGCGATTAAAGGCGTATTAGTGCCGCCACTCACAGCGGTGCCCGCACATACCGATGTCAGACGGGTCATGAAAGTCGCCGCCAGACACTCAGTGCGGAGTCTCTGACAGGAGGGAGTGATGAAGCCGAGTGCTGGGGGGCACAGACTATGTATGCCACTCACCTGCCGCCTCCGCACTGGCCCCCCGGCGGGTTCAGACGCTGTCGCTCTCCGGCAGGTTGGGGCGCTGTCGCTCTCCGGCAGGTTGGGGCGCTGGCCTAATTCCTGCGGTGAGCAGCCATCATTGGCGCTTTCTCCGCTGTTACCACAGTTGGTGGTCCGAGGCTCCGGTTCCTGGGGTTCTGCTCATTCCCGGCTATTTTCTTATTACAGGTGTAAGCCGTCATCCAGGGAGGGGCGACGCTCCGATCTTAAATCACTCTTAAATCACTCATAATGGGCGCTGTGTGCCTGCAGCACTACTGTCTGCTCCGGGGCATGCTGGGAGTTGTAGTTCAGTATTAGGACTAGTACACACAGCCTTATTATGGGGCCTCCATCATGCGTCACCAAGTCCCCCAAGTGCATCACAGGGCCAAGGGTCCTGCTCATCATGTGATCGGCACACAAGGAGTAAGAAGGGACCCCTCCACCCGGGACCCCTCTACCCAGGACTCTGCACCTGTCATTATCACGTTCACCACGCCATTATTCTGGAAGTTTAAAAAGAAAAAATATCCAAATTTTATGTCAGTAAAAATAAAACCTGATAAAGTCGTACGTCCCCCCCTCTATCCCCTAATCACAGTATGCGAGGCCCTCTCCTTTTCACCCTAGTCACCAGCCAGACCCCCTATCTCTGTCATCCTCAGTCGCAGGCTGGACCCCATCGCCCCCCTTCTGTCGCAGGCTGGGCCCCGTCTTCCCCCTTCTGTCGCAGGCCGGACCCCGTCTCCCCCTTCTGTCTCAGGCCGGACCCCGTCTTCCCCCTTCTGTCGCAGTCCGGGCCCCGTCTTCCCCTTCTGTCGCAGTCCGGGCCCCGTCTTCCCCCTTCTGTCGCAGGCCGGACCCCGTCTCCCCCTTCTGTCGCAGGCCGGGCCCCGTCTTCCCCCTTCTGTCGCAGGCCGGGCCCCGTCTTCCCCCTTCTGTCGCAGGCCGGGCCCCGTCTTCCCCCTTCTGTCGCAGGCCGGGCCCCGTCTTCCCCCTTCTGTCGCAGGCCGGGCCCCGTCTTCCCCCTTCTGTCGCAGGCCGGACCCCGTCTCCCCCTTCTGTCTCAGGCCGGACCCCGTCTTCCCCCTTCTGTCGCAGTCCGGGCCCCGTCTTCCCCTTCTGTCGCAGTCCGGGCCCCGTCTTCCCCTTCTGTCGCAGTCCGGGCCCCGTCTTCCCCCTTCTGTCGCAGGCCGGACCCCGTCTCCCCCTTCTGTCGCAGGCCGGGCCCCGTCTTCCCCCTTCTGTCGCAGGCCGGGCCCCGTCTTCCCCCTTCTGTCGCAGGCCGGGCCCCATCTTCCCCCTTCTGTCGCAGGCCGGGCCCCGTCTTCCCCCTTCTGTCGCAGGCCGGGCCCCGTCTTCCCCCTTCTGTCGCAGGCCGGACCCCGTCTTCCCCCTTCTGTCGCAGGCCGGGCCCAGTCTTCCCCCTTCTGTCGCAGGCCGGGCCCCGTCTTCCCCCTTCTGTCGCAGGCCGGGCCCCGTCTTCCCCCTTCTGTCGCAGGCCGGACCCCGTCTTCCCCCTTCTGTCGCAGGCCGGGCCCCGTCTTCCCCCTTCTGTCGCAGGCCGGACCCCGTCTTCCCCCTTCTGTCGCAGGCCGGGCCCCGTCTTCCTCCTTCTGTCGCAGGCCGGGTCCCGTCTTCCCCCTTCTGTCGCAGGCCGGGCCCCGTCTTCCCCCTTCTGTCGCAGGCCGGGCCCCGTCTTCCCCCTTCTGTCGCAGGCCGGGCCCCGTCTTCCCCCTTCTGTCGCAGGCCGGGCCCCGTCTTCCCCCTTCTGTCGCAGGCCGGGCCCCGTCTTCCCCCTTCTGTCGCAGGCCGGGCCCCGTCTTCCCCCTTCTGTCGCAGGCCGGGCCCCGTCTTCCCCCTTCTGTCGCAGGCCGGGCCCCGTCTTCCCCCTTCTGTCGCAGGCCGGGCCCCGTCTTCCCCCTTCTGTCGCAGGCCGGGCCCCGTCTTCCCCCTTCTGTCGCAGGCCGGGCCCCGTCTTCCCCCTTCTGTCGCAGGCCGGGCCCCGTCTTCCCCCTTCTGTCGCAGGCTGGGCCCCGTCTTCCCCCTTCTGTCGCAGGCCGGACCCCGTCTTCCCCCTTCTGTCGCAGGCCGGGCCCCGTCTTCCCCCTTCTGTCGCAGGCCGGGCCCCGTCTTCCCCCTTCTGTCGCAGGCCGGACCCCGTCTTCCCCCTTCTGTCGCAGGCCGGGCCCCGTCTTCCCCTTTTGTCGCAGGCCGGGCCCCGTCTTCCTCCTTCTGTCGCAGGCCGGGCCCCGTCTTCCCCCTTCTGTCGCAGGCCGGGCCCCGTCTTCCCCCTTCTGTCGCAGGCCGGACCCCGTCTTCCCCCTTCTGTCGCAGGCCGGGCCCCGTCTTCCCCTTTTGTCGCAGGCCGGGCCCCGTCTTCCTCCTTCTGTCGCAGGCCGGGCCCCGTCTTCCCCCTTCTGTCGCAGGCCGGACCCCGTCTTCCCCCTTCTGTCGCAGGCCGGGCCCCGTCTTCCCCCTTCTGTCGCAGGCCGGGCCCCGTCTTCCCCCTTCTGTCGCAGGCCGGACCCCGTCTTCCCCCTTCTGTCGCAGGCCGGGCCCCGTCTTCCCCTTTTGTCGCAGGCCGGGCCCCGTCTTCCTCCTTCTGTCGCAGGCCGGGTCCCGTCTTCCCCCTTCTGTCGCAGGCCGGGCCCCGTCTTCCCCCTTCTGTCGCAGGCCGGGCCCCGTCTTCCCCCTTCTGTCGCAGGCCGGACCCCGTCTTCCCCCTTCTGTCGCAGGCCGGGCCCAGTCTTCCCCCTTCTGTCGCAGGCCGGACCCCGTCTTCCCCCTTCTGTCGCAGGCCGGGCCCCGTCTTCCCCCTTCTGTCGCAGGCCGGACCCCGTCTTCCCCCTTCTGTCGCAGGCCGGGCCCAGTCTTCCCCCTTCTGTCGCAGGCCGGACCCCGTCTTCCCCCTTCTGTCGCAGGCCGGGCCCCGTCTTCCCCCTTCTGTCGCAGGCCGGACCCCGTCTTCCCCCTTCTGTCGCAGGCCGGGCCCCGTTATTTTAGGAATGCCGACGTGGCCTGTCCTCGGGGTCCATGGCCACGGGCAGCTGCAGCTTCTCTCCGGCCAGTCACCCGCGATGTGATGCTCCACAGTTGTGTCCGTAACCCGAGCCTCGACGCCGGCCGTCAGCGGACCCTTCATGTGTGACCACCATGTTGGATCTTCTGCTGCCCGCACCCCACACATCAGTGTTGATTTCTATAGGCACCCTCCACTGCGGGGGTCTCTCACCCCCTTACCCCTCTGATGCGGGGACACTGTTGCAGGAAGAGCATTCATTGTTTCCTTTGACCCTTTTACCAGGGAATAGCTATGTAAGCAATTACCTAGTGTCTGCACCACCGGTGAGAGTGGGGGGCCGTACTGGTGAGAGCGGGGGGCCAGGGGCCGTACTGGTGAGAGTGGGGGGCCGTACTGGTGACCACGAGCAGGTACATGGCGGAGGCTGCAAGAAGCAAAGTCTGTACCCTGCAGACAGGACAATGGCTGGGCACCCGCTATGGCCAGGGAATTGTTATTTATGCAGTTTCCCTGTCTGCACACACTGGCTCTGCTGATTTAGGGGGACTGTGGGGGGGGGGGGTTACTTTTCACTTTCTCTTACATAGAGGTGCGGATTTGTCACTAAATCCCATAATAAAGGTTCAGTGATCGCACGTACAGATGTGGCCTCCAGAGGGCGCCGTGTGTCCACAGATGAGACAGGAATGGAGACCCTCAGACTGGAGGATCTGACCAGAGACCGCTGAGATGATCACATCCCAGTGACAGTGATTCTGCTGCGGACCCTCCTCACACATCGGGGGCAGTGGTACAAGCAGGATGAGACATAAATGTGTCCATAAGAATTTGGGAAAGTTATAAAATGTCCTATAAATGTCGCTTTTACTAGCGATGAATCTGTGCTGCGCTTTATGTCCATGGTCAGCAGTGAGCGGGGCTGTGGAGTCAGTCTGTGGTTGGGCTCACCGACTCCTCAGCCCTGCTTGTAATACAATGCCTCCTCCTGAGGACCCCTGCCGTGCCGTGACCCCTCTATACTATGCTCCATCTGCTGTGCTGTGCCCCCCTCCTGAGGACCCCTGCTATACTGTGCCCCCCTCCTGAGGACCCCTCCTGTTCCGTGACCCCTTCTATACTGTGCTCCCTCTGCTGGGCCGTGCCTCCTCCTGCAGGCCTCTGCCGTGTTGCACCCCCTCCTGAGGACCCCTGCTATACTGTGCACCCTCCTGAGGACCCCTGCTATACTGTGCCCCCCTCCTGAGGACCCCTCCTGTTCCGTGACCCCTGCTATACTGTGCTCCCTCTGCTGTGCCGTGCCCCCTCCTGAGGACCCCTGCTATACTGTGCACCCTCATGCAGGCCTCTGCTGTGGCGTGCCCCCTCCTGAGAACCCCTGCTATACTGTGCACCCTCCTGAGGACCCCTCCTGTTCCATGACCCCTGCTATACTGTGCTCCCTCTGCTGTGCCGTGCCCCCTCCTGAGGACCCCTGCTATACTGTGCACCCTCATGCAGGCCTCTGCTGTGGCGTGCTCCCTCCTGAGAACCCCTGCTATACTGTGCACCCTCCTGAGGACCCCTCCTGTTCCGTGACCCCTGCTATACTGTGCTCCCTCTGCTGGGCCGTGCCCCCTCCTGAGGACCCCTGCTATACTGTGCACCCTCATGCAGGCCTCTGCTGTGGCGTGCCCCCTCCTGAGAACCCCTGCTATACTGTGCACCCTCCTGAGGACCCCTCCTGTTCCGTGACCCCTTCTATACTGTGCCCCGTCCTGCAGGAACCCTGGCCGTCCGGCTCTCTCCACACCTTGGTTCTTGTCTCCAGGTTGGACATTTAGTGTTTTGTGCAGTACTGGAGAAATGTAGTGAAATGTATTCATGTCATCTAATCCTGGAGCTCTGGTAGTCTGCCCTCTGGTGGTTCACCCTCTGGTGGTCTGCTGTCTGGTAGTGTGCCGTCTAGTGGTCTGCCTTCTGGTGGTTCACCGTCTGGTGGTTCGTCGTCTGGTAGTGCGCCGTCCAGTGGTCTGCCGTCTGGTAGTGCGCCCTCTGGTGGTCTGCCGTCTAGTGGTCTGCCGTCTGGTAGTGCGCCCTCTGGTGGTCTGCCGTCTAGTGGTCTGCCGTCTGGTAGTGCGCCCTCTGGTGGTCTGTCGTCTAGTGGTCTGCCGTCTGGTAGTGCGCCCTCTGGTGGTCTGTCGTCTAGTGGTCTGCCGTCTGGTAGTGCGCCCTCTGGTGGTCTGCCGTCTAGTGGTCTACCGTCTGGTAGTGCGCCCTCTGGTGGTTTGTCGTCTAGTGGTCTGCCGTCTGGTAGTGCGCCCTCTGGTGGTCTGTCGTCTAGTGGTCTGCCGTCTGGTAGTGCGCCCTCTGGTGGTCTGCCGTCTAGTGGTCTGCCGTCTGGTAGTGCGCCCTCTGGTGGTCTGTCGTCTAGTGGTCTGCCGTCTGGTAGTGCGCCCTCTGGTGGTCTGTCGTCTAGTGGTCTGCCGTCTGGTAGTGCGCCCTCTGGTGGTTTGTCGTCTAGTGGTCTGCCGTCTGGTAGTGCGCCCTCTGGTGGTCTGCCGTCTAGTGGTCTACCGTCTGGTAGTGCGCCCTCTGGTGGTCTGCCGTCTAGTGGTCTGCCGTCTGGTAGTGCGTCCTCTGGTGGTCTGTCGTCTAGTGGTCTGCCGTCTGGTAGTGCGCCCTCTGGTGGTCTGCCGTCTGGTAGTGCGCCCTCTGGTGGTCTGCCGTCTGGTAGTGCGCCCTCTGGTGGTCTGCCGTCTAGTGGTCTGCCGTCTGGTAGTGCGCCCTCTGGTGGTCTGCCGTCTAGTGGTCTGCCGTCTGGTGGTCTGCCGTCTGGTGGTCTGCCATCTGGTAGTGCGCCCTCTGGTGGTCTGCCGTCTGGTAGTGCGCCCTCTGGTGGTCTGCCGTCTAGTGGTCTGCCGTCTGGTGGTCTGCCATCTGGTAGTGCGCCCTCTGGTGGTCTGCCGTCTGGTAGTGTGCCCTCTGGTGGTCTGCCGTCTAGTGGTCTGCCGTCTGGTAGTGCGCCCTCTGGTCGTCTGCCGTCTAGTGGTCTGCCGTCTGGTGGTCTGCCATCTGGTAGTGCGCCCTCTGGTGGTCTGCCGTCTGGTAGTGCGCCCTCTGGTGGTCTGCCGTCTAGTGGTCTGCCGTCTGGTGGTCTGCCATCTGGTAGTGCGCCCTCTGGTGGTCTGCCGTCTGGTAGTGTGCCCTCTGGTGGTCTGCCGTCTAGTGGTCTGCCATCTGGTAGTGCGCCCTCTGGTGGTATAGGTTTGTCGTCTGCAGTAACTACGTGTAGAGCAGGTTTAATGATGGTGATACTGCCGTCGCCGCTGCGTCCCCTCCGCACAGGATCCGCCACTGCTGTCTGACCCACTGTCCAAGGGACGTCACATGGACGCTGTCCGGTCAGGGCGGACCCACAAAGCATGGTTTCCTGGAGACCCCCTGTAATCTGATGATTGATGGAGCGGGCACAGGAGGGTCTCGTGCCCCCGACATCGCGCCGCTTTTATTCACAAGTTGTAATGGCAAATGTAATTACCCCGAGCGCTAATTCACTTTTAGTGTTGGCATCGCGGGGAGAGCGATGATAATGGCGTGACACATTTACAGCCGCGGCCCCCCGCCCCGTCCTCTCATCATCCCTGTTGTTCTTTGGAGAATTTACCACCCTCATAAAATGCATCTCCGCTCATTATCATACAGAGTGGCTAATAACGGGGTCCGCGCCCCCCGACTCCGGAGACTGCTCCCTGCACTCACTGCTTTGTATCACGTCTGCTCTCTAACTCACAGACTTTGTGTTTCAATAATTTAGAATTATAAAGATCTCCTCTTGCTGTCAGTGAATAGCCACATTCTAGGTAATATCCAGAGGGTAAGATCTGGGAGCTGCGCCAACCGTGCTGATAGCTTATGTATCAGTGGGCGGGTCCCTTTCATCAGTATTCTGCCAGTACTGTAGGTGTTGGTGCATCCGCTACCCCCATTTCCCAGCATGCATTGCTCCCAGTCATGAACTGAACGTCTATTAGGTCTGTTACCAAAAAAGAAAATTGTTTGCATTTACAGTTTGTAAATTATCGCAGCTATTGTTGACCATTGGATGTGATGGAAAGTCGTCCAGTCACCCATTGTGTATATAACGGCGCCCCAACTACGGCACCAGTGACCGGCCCGGTGTGATGAGAACGGACGTGCACACTTCTCAGTATTCCTGGTAGCCATGCCCTGGCCTTGTGATGGACGCACGCCTCCTAGCAGCGTCTGTGCGCCATAACGGAAGCCTCCTGCAGGTGGCACCAGCGAGTTGTCTTCCTGCTGCAGGGAAGCGGATTCTCCCAGGATTCATTTCCTGACTGAGAACCATCTCCGGCCCCCAGAATAGGATCTCATGGAAAGTGGTGTCCGCAGAGGAGCCCACCGCAGAGGAGCCCACCGCAGAGGAGCCCACCGCAGTACAGCCTTGTCTGAGCGGCTCTCCTCACCGCTTAGCACCAGAGGGGAGGCCGGACTGCAGCCACCACCACAGCCTAGTCCAGATTAGTACTAGAGAGGTGGCCGGACTACAGCCACCCGGTCCAGATTAGTACTGGAGAGGCCGCTGGACTGCAGCCACCACCGCCCAATCCACATTAGTGCTAGAGAGGCCGCTGGACTGCAGCCACCGCCGCCCAATCCACATTAGTGCTAGAGAGGCCGCTGGACTGCAGCCACCGCCGCCCAATCCACATTAGTACTAGAGAGGCTGCTGGACTGCAGCCACCGCCGCCCAATCCACATTAGTGCTAGAGAGGCTGCTGGACTGCAGCCACCACCGCCCAATCCACATTAGTACTAGAGAGGCTGCTGGACTGCAGCCACCGCCGCCCAATCCACATTAGTACTGGAGAGGCCGCTGGACTGCAGCCACCGCCGCCCAATCCACATTAGTGCTAGAGAGGCCGCTGGACTGCAGCCACCGCCGCCCAATCCACATTAGTGCTAGAGAGGCCGCTGGACTGCAGCCACCGCCGCCCAATCCACATTAGTACTAGAGAGGCCGCTGGACTGCAGCCACCGCCGCCTGGTCCATATTCGTACTAGAGAGGCCGCTGGACTGCAGCCACCGCCGCCCGGTCCATATTAGTACTGGAGAGACCGCTGGACTGCAGCCACCGCCGCCCGGTCATACCCCCCCCCCCAACACACACACACACACACACACACACACACACACACACACACACACACACACACACACACTTCGAGGTTTCCTGAGGTCACCGTCATTCCTCTGCTTTTCAAATTCCCTCTTCCGGCATAAAGAAGAAACTTCCATCTGTCACCATCAGGAGCCTCGTCCATCACGCACATCCATTCCTGCTTCCTTGCAGGCGGGTTCAGCACCTCTCTCCGCTCAGACTCCACAAACTCCCCGCCGGGCTGTCAATACAAAGATTTATTACCTGACCGCTGGCGAGGGCGAAAGCAAAACGTATCAAACGCTGCCAAGCGAGACTCCGAATTATTTGTCAAACTCAGAAGTTTTTTTGTTTTCCCTCCCCCATCGGTTGCCCCAATATGGTGACATTACGTGGTAATTGCCGGCTACGCGGCGGTGTACTGTCAGTGCTACAGTGTCTTAATGAGCTGCTGATCGGCAGCGGGAGCAGCGGCTCGGCAGCTCGTCTGTCCTCCTTTCAAGCTGGTAGAATTATTATCTATGGACACGGATCTCGCTTAACATTTGAGTCGTCATTCGCAGCCCCCTTTCTACCATGCGCCGCTCGTTAGCTGAGCACATTAGGGAAGGCGCCATTTCACATCCGCATATAAATCAGGAACGGGACAGTCTGCCCCACAGAGCTGATCATCTGAGTGACAGACCGATGGATCTCATGCCTGGGGCTGCCGGATGGGCACAGGTCCACCCTAAATATAGAAGAAATCAAGACATTCGGTTCCTACCTTGTGATGACTAAAGGGGGCCACCAGCTCACCAGTAACCTTTATGGCACGTCAGTTACAAGACCCTCCCTGGAGGAGAAGCTCCATTAGTGGGGTACGAAGAAGGGTTCCCTGGTGATCAACAGATCACTGTCTATCGGGAAATTGTCGGCTACTGGCAGCCCTATGCTATGCTCGTCTCCCAAACCAGCGCCATTCACCCGATGTCAGTACTGTGTCCCCAGGCCTTCAAGTGACCGCTGCAGCCAATCCCCCGTTTCCTTTAGAGGCAAAGACCCTCCCCACTTCCTGGAGAGAGAGGAAGTCCTGCCACTGCTTCCTGGAGAGAGAGGAAGATGTTGCACTGCTTCCTGGAGAGAGAGGAAGTCCTGTCACTGCTTCCTGGAGAGAGAGGAAGACGTGGCACTGCTTCCTGGAGAGAGAGAGGAAGACGTGGCACTGCTTCCTGGAGAGAGAGAGGAAGACGTGGCACTGCTTCCTGGAGAGAGAGAAGAAGACGTGGCACTGCTTCCTGGAGAGAGAGAGGAAGACGTGGCACTGCTTCCTGGAGAGAGAGGAAGACGTGGCACTGCTTCCTGGAGAGAGAGGAAGACGTGGCACTGCTTCCTGGAGAGAGAGGAAGACGTGGCACTGCTTCCTTGAGAGAGAGGAAGACGTGGCACTGCTTCCTGGAGAGAGAGGAAGACGTGGCACTGCTTCCTGGAGAGAGAGGAAGACGTGGCACTGCTTCCTGGAGAGAGAGGAAGACGTGGCACTGCTTCCTGGAGAGAGAGGAAGACGTGGCACTGCTTCCTGGAGAGAGAGGAAGACGTGGCACTGCTTCCTGGAGAGAGAGGAAGACGTGGCACTGCTTCCTGGAGAGAGAGGAAGACGTGGCACTGCTTCCTGGAGGGAGAGGAAGACGTGGCACTGCTTCCTGGAGGGAGAGGAAGACGTGGCACTGCTTCCTGGAGGGAGAGGAAGACGTGGCACTGCTTCCTGGAGGGAGAGGAAGACGTGACACGTTCCTGGAGAGAGAGGAAGACGTGGCACTGGTTCCTGGAGAGAGAGGAAGACGTGGCACTGGTTCCTGGAGAGAGAGGAAGACGTGGCACTGGTTCCTGGAGAGAGAGGAAGACGTGGCACTGGTTCCTGGAGAGAGAGGAAGACGTGGCACTGGTTCCTGGAGAGAGAGGAAGACGTGGCACTGGTTCCTGGAGAGAGAGGAAGACGTGGCACTGGTTCCTGGAGAGAGAGGAAGACGTGGCACTGGTTCCTGGAGAGAGAGGAAGACGTGGCACTGGTTCCTGGAGAGAGAGGAAGACGTGGCACTGGTTCCTGGAGAGAGAGGAAGACGTGGCACTGGTTCCTGGAGAGAGAGGAAGACGTGGCACTGGTTCCTGGAGAGAGAGGAAGACGTGGCACTGGTTCCTGGAGAGAGAGGAAGACGTGGCACTGGTTCCTGGAGAGAGAGGAAGACGTGGCACTGGTTCCTGGAGAGAGAGGAAGACGTGGCACTGGTTCCTGGAGAGAGAGGAAGACGTGGCACTGGTTCCTGGAGAGAGAGGAAGACGTGGCACTGGTTCCTGGAGAGAGAGGAAGACGTGGCACTGGTTCCTGGAGAGAGAGGAAGACGTGGCACTGGTTCCTGGAGAGAGAGGAAGACGTGGCACTGGTTCCTGGAGAGAGAGGAAGACGTGGCACTGGTTCCTGGAGAGAGAGGAAGACGTGGCACTGGTTCCTGGAGAGAGAGGAAGACGTGGCACTGCTTCCTGGAGAGAGAGGGGAAGACGTGGCACTGCTTCCTGGAGAGAGAGAGGAAGACGTGGCACTGCTTCCTGGAGAGAGAGAGGAAGACGTGGCACTGCTTCCTGGAGAGAGAGGAAGACGTGGCACTGCTTTTTGGAGAGAGAGAGGAAGACGTGGCACTGCTTCCTGGAGAGAGAGAGGAAGACGTGGCACTGCTTCCTGAGGAGAGAGGATGGCCCGCCACCCACCGCTTCCTGAGGAGAGAGCATGGCCCGCCACCCACCGCTTCCTGAAGAGAGAGGATGGCCCGCCACCCACCGCTTCCTGAAGAGAGAGGATGGCCCGCCACCCACCGCTTCCTGAAGAGAGGATGGCCCGCCACCCACCGCTTCCTGAAGAGAGGATGGCCCGCCACCCACCGCTTCCTGGAGAGAGAGGATGGCCCGCCACCCACCGCTTCCTGGAGAGAGAGGATGGCCCGCCACCCACCGCTTCCTGAAGAGAGAGGATGGCCCGCCACCCACCGCTTCCTGAAGAGAGAGGATGGCCCGCCACCCACCGCTTCCTGAAGAGAGAGGATGGCCCGCCACCCACCGCTTCCTGAAGAGAGAGGATGGCCCGCCACCCACCGCTTCCTGAAGAGAGAGGATGGCCCGCCACCCACCGCTTCCTGAAGAGAGAGGATGGCCCGCCACCCACCGCTTCCTGAAGAGAGAGGATGGCCCGCCACCCACCGCTTCCTGAAGAGAGAGGATGGCCCGCCACCCACCGCTTCCTGAAGAGAGAGGATGGCCCGCCACCCACCGCTTCCTGAAGAGAGAGGATGGCCCGCCACCCACCGCTTCCTGAAGAGAGAGGATGGCCCGCCACCCACCGCTTCCTGAAGAGAGAGGATGGCCCGCCACCCACCGCTTCCTGAAGAGAGAGGATGGCCCGCCACCCACCGCTTCCTGAAGAGAGAGGATGGCCCGCCACCCACCGCTTCCTGAAGAGAGAGGATGGCCCGCCACCCACCGCTTCCTGAAGAGAGAGGATGGCCCGCCACCCACCGCTTCCTGAAGAGAGAGGATGGCCCGCCACCCACCGCTTCCTGAAGAGAGAGGATGGCCCGCCACCCACCGCTTCCTGAAGAGAGAGGATGGCCCGCCACCCACCGCTTCCTGAAGAGAGGATGGCCCGCCACCCACCGCTTCCTGAAGAGAGAGGATGGCCCGCCACCCACCGCTTCCTGAAGAGAGAGGATGGCCCGCCACCCACCGCTTCCTGAAGAGAGAGGATGGCCCGCCACCCACCGCTTCCTGAAGAGAGAGGATGGCCCGCCACCCACCGCTTCCTGAAGAGAGAGGATGGCCCGCCACCCACCGCTTCCTGAAGAGAGCGGATGGCCCGCCACCCACCGCTTCCTGAAGAGAGAGGATGGCCCGCCACCCACCGCTTCCTGAAGAGAGAGGATGGCCCGCCACCCACCGCTTCCTGAAGAGAGAGGATGGCCCGCCACCCACCGCTTCCTGAAGAGAGAGGATGGCCCGCCACCCACCGCTTCCTGAAGAGAGAGGATGGCCCGCCACCCACCGCTTCCTGAAGAGAGAGGATGGCCCGCCACCCACCGCTTCCTGAAGAGAGAGGATGGCCCGCCACCCACCGCTTCCTGAAGAGAGAGGATGGCCCGCCACCCACCGCTTCCTGAAGAGAGAGGATGGCCCGCCACCCACCGCTTCCTGAAGAGAGAGGATGGCCCGCCACCCACCGCTTCCTGAAGAGAGGATGGCCCGCCACCCACCGCTTCCTGAAGAGAGAGGATGGCCCGCCACCCACCGCTTCCTGAAGAGAGAGGATGGCCCGCCACCCACCGCTTCCTGAAGAGAGAGGATGGCCCGCCACCCACCGCTTCCTGAAGAGAGAGGATGGCCCGCCACCCACCGCTTCCTGAAGAGAGAGGATGGCCCGCCACCCACCGCTTCCTGAAGAGAGAGGATGGCCCGCCACCCACCGCTTCCTGAAGAGAGAGGATGGCCCGCCACCCACCGCTTCCTGAAGAGAGAGGATGGCCCGCCACCCACCGCTTCCTGAAGAGAGAGGATGGCCCGCCACCCACCGCTTCCTGAAGAGAGAGGATGGCCCGCCACCCACCGCTTCCTGAAGAGAGAGGATGGCCCGCCACCCACCGCTTCCTGAAGAGAGAGGATGGCCCGCCACCCACCGCTTCCTGAAGAGAGAGGATGGCCCGCCACCCACCGCTTCCTGAAGAGAGAGGATGGCCCGCCACCCACCGCTTCCTGAAGAGAGAGGATGGCCCGCCACCCACCGCTTCCTGAAGAGAGAGGATGGCCCGCCACCCACCGCTTCCTGAAGAGAGAGGATGGCCCGCCACCCACCGCTTCCTGAAGAGAGAGGATGGCCCGCCACCCACCGCTTCCTGAAGAGAGAGGATGGCCCGCCACCCACCGCTTCCTGAAGAGAGAGGATGGCCCGCCACCCACCGCTTCCTGAAGAGAGAGGATGGCCCGCCACCCACCGCTTCCTGAAGAGAGAGGATGGCCCGCCACCCACCGCTTCCTGAAGAGAGAGGATGGCCCGCCACCCACCGCTTCCTGAAGAGAGAGGATGGCCCGCCACCCACCGCTTCCTGAAGAGAGAGGATGGCCCGCCACCCACCGCTTCCTGAAGAGAGAGGATGGCCCGCCACCCACCGCTTCCTGAAGAGAGAGGATGGCCCGCCACCCACCGCTTCCTGAAGAGAGAGGATGGCCCGCCACCCACCGCTTCCTGAAGAGAGAGGATGGCCCGCCACCCACCGCTTCCTGAAGAGAGAGGATGGCCCGCCACCCACCGCTTCCTGAAGAGAGAGGATGGCCCGCCACCCACCGCTTCCTGAAGAGAGAGGATGGCCCGCCACCCACCGCTTCCTGAAGAGAGAGGATGGCCCGCCACCCACCGCTTCCTGAAGAGAGAGGATGGCCCGCCACCCACCGCTTCCTGAAGAGAGAGGATGGCCCGCCACCCACCGCTTCCTGAAGAGAGAGGATGGCCCGCCACCCACCGCTTCCTGAAGAGAGAGGATGGCCCGCCACCCACCGCTTCCTGAAGAGAGAGGATGGCCCGCCACCCACCGCTTCCTGAAGAGAGAGGATGGCCCGCCACCCACCGCTTCCTGAAGAGAGAGGATGGCCCGCCACCCACCGCTTCCTGAAGAGAGAGGATGGCCCGCCACCCACCGCTTCCTGAAGAGAGAGGATGGCCCGCCACCCACCGCTTCCTGAAGAGAGAGGATGGCCCGCCACCCACCGCTTCCTGAAGAGAGAGGATGGCCCGCCACCCACCGCTTCCTGAAGAGAGAGGATGGCCCGCCACCCACCGCTTCCTGAAGAGAGAGGATGGCCCGCCACCCACCGCTTCCTGAAGAGAGAGGATGGCCCGCCACCCACCGCTTCCTGAAGAGAGAGGATGGCCCGCCACCCACCGCTTCCTGAAGAGAGAGGATGGCCCGCCACCCACCGCTTCCTGAAGAGAGAGGATGGCCCGCCACCCACCGCTTCCTGAAGAGAGAGGATGGCCCGCCACCCACCGCTTCCTGAAGAGAGAGGATGGCCCGCCACCCACCGCTTCCTGAAGAGAGAGGATGGCCCGCCACCCACCGCTTCCTGAAGAGAGAGGATGGCCCGCCACCCACCGCTTCCTGAAGAGAGAGGATGGCCCGCCACCCACCGCTTCCTGAAGAGAGAGGATGGCCCGCCACCCACCGCTTCCTGAAGAGAGAGGATGGCCCGCCACCCACCGCTTCCTGAAGAGAGAGGATGGCCCGCCACCCACCGCTTCCTGAAGAGAGAGGATGGCCCGCCACCCACCGCTTCCTGAAGAGAGAGGATGGCCCGCCACCCACCGCTTCCTGAAGAGAGAGGATGGCCCGCCACCCACCGCTTCCTGAAGAGAGAGGATGGCCCGCCACCCACCGCTTCCTGAAGAGAGAGGATGGCCCGCCACCCACCGCTTCCTGAAGAGAGAGGATGGCCCGCCACCCACCGCTTCCTGAAGAGAGAGGATGGCCCGCCTCCCACCGCTTCCTGAAGAGAGAGGATGGCCCGCCACCCACCGCTTCCTGAAGAGAGAGGATGGCCCGCCACCCACCGCTTCCTGAAGAGAGGATGGCCCGCCACCCACCGCTTCCTGAAGAGAGGATGGCCCGCCACCCACCGCTTCCTGAAGAGAGAGGATGGCCCGCCACCCACCGCTTCCTGAAGAGAGAGGATGGCCCGCCACCCACCGCTTCCTGAAGAGAGAGGATGGCCCGCCACCCACCGCTTCCTGAAGAGAGAGGATGGCCCTCCCCTCATGCTGTAGCAGATTAGTGCCTCTACATCGATGCAGAATAACAATGTCGCATGAATGTCGGGGGCTCACAGTGCAGACCCAAAAAGAAAGGCTCAGGTCCGGGAGTGGAGTTTAGCCTTTTTTATATATTGTGATGCATGCAAAGGCCGTTCAGAAGAGGTTGTCTATTCGTGAATAAGTCCTTTACTTCTGGTGCAGTGCCCCCAGAGGAGATATGGGGCATCACATGGTGGGTGTTGCGTCCAGTTCGCCTTTCCCTGTAATGTTCTGTACTCAGAATACTCGGAATACTCTAATAATATGTGTAAATATGAGTACTGTCTACCACGGGTCAGTACGCGCTGAGATTTGCGGTTTCCTTCCCTGAAGCTGCCGTCTGGACAGTCAGGGAGTTTCACCATATAACCGGAGCCATCGGACAGAGTTAGTGAGTGGTCATGAAACAGACTCTAAAGGTGGCTTCTTTTCTTTTTTTCGTTTTTTCTTTTCTTTTTTTTTTATGAAACGGTTGTACCTAACATTTTTTTACCTGTCCAGAGCACGGATAATACATGTGTGATCCATGGAGGGTTCGGCGGCTGAGACCCCACAAATCCTGAGAATAAAGCACCCAAATCCCCTGCGTGAATGGAGCATGTGTGACCAGCTCTGTTCCTGATTAGTCGCCTTAATCACAGCACAATGGAAAGTTCTGCAACTCTCTGATACTTTGTTCTTCTGGTCATTTCCTGCTTGCTGTCAGTGAATGGCTTTACACACAGCTACAGTTGTGTCCAGGCAGTCGATGATACATTGTAACGCAGCGTCAGTGACGGGACAGGTGTGATGCGTCCTGTGCGCTCCTCGTGAGCGTACGTCACGGCTTGTCGCCGCAGACAGGATAAGTGTCAGCCGGGGATGGATGGCCGGGGAGGATAATTATAAAAGCCCGGAGTGGCTGGTGTTGGTTGAGTGAGTTTAGTCGGAGTGGGATCTCAATCTTCCCCCTAATAGGCCTGTGACAGTCGGCGGGCGGCTGCGGGCCCCTCGTGCCACCGGCTGGATTGTCATTAAACGCCAGGTAGCTGAGAACAGGCACAGGAAGCCCCCGGTACTCGCAGCTGTGACAGCGGCTATTAGTCATTGGCGGGCTACCCAGACGTGTCACACGGCGGCCCAGATCCCTGCTTACAGTGACTTATTGCCCCTGTCTGCGCGCCGCCATTGTGATTTGATAATCGGTAAATGTTTGTCAAAGATGAATTTGCTCCTTTATTCAGCGCTGTGTACGGGGAGAAAATGAAAAGGAGTCGCTGCCACTCACTGCCGGCGAGCGGGCAAGCGAGACCACCAGTACCGGGAGCGAGGACTCCGGGGAAGTGATAAGAAGTCACTGGGGATCACAGGAAATGATCCATCCGTCAGCTACCGATCTGTACATTATACATCCTGTGTGTCTCCTGTGCATCTACTTATCCACAGCTATCTGTGCTGTGTCCACGACACCGGTGTCTGACACTAACTATGTCTACCTACATACCAGGCAGGCAGGTATTCTGTGTCTATAGGTAGGTGGAGAAAGATCCATGGGGTAGAGGATACAGAGTGGATCCATGGGGAGGGTATATACAGGGGATCCATGGGGAGGGTATATAAAGAGATACATGGGGAGGGTATATAGAGGGGATCCATGGGGAGGGTATATAGACGGGATCCATGGGGAGGGTATATACAGGGGATCCAAGGGGAGGGTATATACAGGGGATCCATGGGGTGGGTATATAGAGAGATACATGGGGAGGGTATATAGAGGGGATCCATGGGGAGGGTATATAGAGGGGATCCATGGGTAGAGGATCTAGAGGGGATCCATGGGAAGGGTATATAGAAAGATAAATGGAGAGGGTATATAGAGGGGATCCATGGGGAGGGTATATAGAGGGGATCCATGGGGAGGGTATATAGAGGGGATCCATGGGGAGGGTATATACAGGGGATCCATGGGGAGGGTATATACAGGGGATCCATGGGGAGAGGATACAGAGGAGATGCATGGGGAGAGGATATAGAGGGGATCCTTGGGGAGAGGATACAGAGAGAAACCATGGGGAGAGGATACAGAGAGGATCCATGGGGAGAGGATACAGAGGGGATCCATGGGGAGAGGATACAGAGGGGATCCATGGGAGAGGATACAGAGGGGATCCATGGGGAGAGGATACAGAGGGGATCCAGGGGGAGAGGATACAGAGGGGATCCAGGGGGAGAGGATGCAGAGGGGATCCAGGGGGAGAGGATACAGAGGGGATCCAGGGGGAGAGGATACAGAGGGGATCCATGGGGAGAGTATACAGAGGGGATCCATGGGGAGAGGATACAGAGGGGATCCATGGGAGAGGATACAGAGGGGATCCATGGGAGAAGATACAGAGGGGATCCAGGGGGAGAGGATACAGAGGGGATCCAGGGGGAGAGGATACAGAGGGGATCCAGGGGGAGAGGATACAGAGGGGATCCATGGGAAGAGGATACAGAGGGGATCCAGGGGGAGAGGATACAGAGGGGATCCAGGGGGAGAGGATACAGAGGGGATCCAGGGGGAGAGGATACAGAGGGGATCCATGGGGAGAGTATACAGAGGGGATCCATGGGGAGAGTATACAGAGGGGATCCATGGGGAGAGGATACAGAGGGGATCCATGGGAGAAGATACAGAGGGGATCCATGGGGAGAGGATACAGAGGGGATCCAGGGGGAGAGGATACAGAGGGGATCCATGGGAAGAGGATACAGAGGGGATCCATGGGAAGAGGATACAGAGGGGATCCAGGGGGAGAGGATACAGAGGGGATCCAGGGGGAGAGGATATAGAGAGGATACATGAAGGTGTACACTAAACTCCCATGTATCCTAAACGGCAACATTTAGCTCCAGTACTTCAGAGGCCTCTATAAAGACATCCTGAAGGAAGGACTAAGCCAAGAACATGACGGCAAAACTAATGGAGGAAAAAGTCAAACCTTTCCAAAACCGTTAGGATACACCAATCACATTACAGGAGGTTACAGAGAGACTCTACCATAAGGTGCAAAAAAGCCTGGAAGGAATCCCACCAGAAATGCTAAAATACAGCCCACCGGAAATACAGGCAGTAGTGATGAGCGAAAATACTCGTTCCTCGAGATTTCCTGAGCATGCGGGTGACCTCCGAGTATTTTTTAGTTTTCCTCACTGCAGCTGAATGATTTACATCTGTTAGCCAGCATAAGTACATGTGGGGGTTGTTTGGTTGCCCCTGGTTCTTTCTGAAGGGGATTTATCTATATCCCACTTCCCAGTTCCGGTTTGGAACTTGCAGCTCCCTGGCGCCCCCTTACCCTCAGGTCAGACACGGTACTGCACCTAGGATAATTAGTCGCCAGAAAGGCTGCTTACTTTGTACTGGATTTGGACAGCGAGGGCGATGTAACTACTCCCACTCAGGCGGGAACAATAGCTTTTATTTGGGTCGATGCTCCCTGGGCGGGAAGTCTCAGAACGATGTTTCTTATATCTGTATTCCTACATATGGGAGAAGCTGACGTGAAATGTCCGCTGTCCAGGCAGAGAACAGGCGGATCCTTACATCTCTAAGGAACAGATCTGGGAGTCCTGAGAGAACCTCGATCTATCGATCTTACAGCCGGACTTTAATATCTCTCACAACAATGAGTAAATTCTCTGATAATCCAGACTGTCTGATGATCCAGCAGGTGTCCGATCCTTGTGATTCTGTGTACTCAGTATATGCGGAGCGTTCGGTGGTGTTTTTGGTGCTTTGTATCAGTCCCCCGACTCTGGTTCCCACATAGGGTAATGTTCTCTTAGGCCATGTTCACACTTTGCGGGTTTTACCGCGGATCCGCGGCGATTTTGATGCTGCGGGTCCGCAGCAGTTTCCATAGCGTTTACATTAACATGTAAACCCTATGGAAACCGCAAACCGCAGTGCACATGCTGCGGGAAAAACCGTGCAGAAACGCAGCGGTTTACAGCCTGCAGCATGTCGCTTCTTTGTGCAGAATCGCTGCGATTCTGCGCCCATAGAAATGCATTGATCCGCTAACTTCTCGCATGGGGCTGTGCCCACGTTGCGGGAAGTAAGCGGCTAATGTGCGGGTGGTACCCGGGGTGGAGGAGAGGAGACTCTCCTCCAGGCCCTGGGAAGCCTAAATAGTGTAAAAAAAAAAAGAATTAAAATAAAAAATGATGCTATACTCACCTCTCAGCGCTGCACGCGGCCGTCCGGTCTCAGTTGCTGTGCAAGCAGGACCTGCGGTGACGTCGCGGTCACATGACCGTGATGACGCCGCGGTCACATGACCGTGACTTGACGAAGGGTCCTTCTCGGCACAGCATCTTTGGAACCGGAGCGCCGCGTGCAGCGCCGAGGAGATCCGGGCATCAGAGGGTGAGTATTTAACCAATTTTTATTATTTTTGCCATTACTATTGATGCTGCATATTGCTGCATATGCAGCATCAATAGTATAGGAGTAATCCCGCAGCGGAAATCGCAAAACAAACCGCGATAAATCTGCAGGGATAACCGCAGCGGTTTTGCCCTGCAGATTTATCAATTCCGCTGCAGGAGAACCCTCAGAGCACACCGCAGAGTGTGCACATAGCCTTATAGAAATGTCCTTTTCTGTGAATTTTCTGGCACGCGGCTCGAAACCTGCACGGCCCGACACCAGTACGAGCCCCCGGGAGCCATTCTGCGTGTGATCACTGGCCCCTGACAGGCGCGGCTCCAGAAAATGTGAGAATCCAGCTCTGGAGCGTGACACCACGGAGACTTCTCCCGGTGCTCTCCTGCTCTTATCAGTGCCAGCCGTGGGAGGTGGCGGGGTGTTTTGGGGCTTGCTGACCCTTTCCTCCACATAACTTTTTTTTTTTCTGCCTCAGTCCAGGGATGGTGGCTGCTTTACAGCAGGCACCTGGTATTGTGCAGTCATGGCACGGAAACCCCAGTACCGAAACTCGGGGTGGTGCTGGCCTGCAAGTACGGCATGAAAGGAGCTGTAGGAGACCACCTGGCTTTTACCTACGCGTTTCGGTTTAGGAAGCTCAGGGTGGTGCTGGCCTGCAAGTACGGCATGAAAGGAGCTGTAGGAGACCACCTGGCTTTTACCTACGCGTTTCGGTTTAGGAAGCTCAGGGTGGTGCTGGCCTGCAAGTACGGCATGAAAGGAGCTGTAGGAGACCACCTGGCTTTTACCTACGCGTTTCGGTTTAGGAAGCTCAGGGTGGTGCTGGCCTGCAAGTATGGCATGAAAGGAGCTGTAGGAGACCACCTGGCTTTTACCTACGCGTTTCGGTTTAGGAAGCTCAGGGTGGTGCTGGCCTGCAAGTATGGCATGAAAGGAGCTGTAGGAGACCACCTGGCTTTTACCTACGCGTTTCGGTTTAGGAAGCTCAGGGTGGTGCTGGCCTGCAAGTGCGGCATGAAAGGAGCTGTAGGAGACCACCTGGCTTTTACCTACGCGTTTCGGTTTAGGAAGCTCAGGGTGGTGCTGGCCTGCAAGTACGGCATGAAAGGAGCTGTAGGAGACCACCTGGCTTTTACCTACGCGTTTCGGTTTAGGAAACTCAGGGTGGTGCTGGCCTGCAAGTACGGCATGAAAGGAGCTGTAGGAGACCACCTGGCTTTTACCTACGCGTTTCGGTTTAGGAAGCTCAGGGTGGTGCTGGCCTGCAAGTATGGCATGAAAGGAGCTGTAGGAGACCACCTGGCTTTTACCTACGCGTTTCGGTTTAGGAAGCTCAGGGTGGTGCTGGCCTGCAAGTATGGCATGAAAGGAGCTGTAGGAGACCACCTGGCTTTTACCTACGCGTATCGGTTTAGGAAGCTCAGGGTGGTGCTGACCTGCAAGTGCGGCATGAAAGGAGCTGTAGGAGACCACCTGGCTTTTACCTACGCGTTTCAGTTTAGGAAGCTCAGGGTGGTGCTGGCCTGCAAGTACGGCATGAAAGGAGCTGTAGGAGACCACCTGGCTTTTACCTACGCGTTTCGGTAGCTCAGGGTGGTGCTGGCCTGCAAGTATGGCATGAAAGGAGCTGTAGGAGACCACCTGGCTTTTACCTACGCGTTTCGGTTTAGGAAGCTCAGGGTGGTGCTGACCTGCAAGTGCGGCATGAAAGGAGCTGTAGGAGACGACCAGGGTGATGGCAAGGAATCTTGCAGTCCTATAATGGCAGATATTGCTTCGGTAATTGTAGCGTTGTGCACAGTAGCGCCCCCACCAGGCTCACTGACCAGCGTGACAAGTAAAGGAGCCACAAACTTGCAATCCATCAGGAAGTGTCAGGACTGGAATAGGCATCGGGGAGCGTGCCAGAAAGTAATCGGTCACCGCAATAAAGACACATAGCGCTGTATAAATATCCGCACTCCGGCTGGACGGATAATTAGAGACTTCTATATAAAGGAGGTGTCGGCTGCGAGCGAGTCCTGGCCATAGAGAAGCCGCCGCTCACGGAGGAGATGTAATGTGGTGACGAGTGACCGGTCACTGAGGACACATCAGACAGTCCTGGGCGACAGCCGTCCAATGTGACCATACAGGATATAACGCACCAAGCCCCAGTCACCACAGTCGTCCCTGTACGTGAAAGACAAGGCTTACAGTAAAGCGATGTCACAGGAGGATGGCGCTGCAGTCACTTCCCCTGGAACAGTCCGCCATGAGGCACTGAGTGCTTCCAACTCTGCCCCATGAGGAAACGATCGCAGTTGTGTGAGAGGCGAGTGCAGCGCCGGCCCGCTGCTTGTTTCTCTAAGTCAGGATGTCATCGGGGGCAGTGATAGAAGCAGTGTGAGTGACAGCAGCGCCGTCCGCAGCTTCTATCGCCACCCTAAACGTAATCGTCATCAAGGGAAGCGCTGCAGTCACTCTCCCTGCTTCTGTTACTGCTCCATGATGACGTCATGTTTCAGAGGAACAAGCTGCGGGCTAGCCGTGACAGAAAAACACAACACTGCGCTCACCTCTCCCGCCATCTCTGTCACCAAGATTGATTTATCAATGACAAAAGTGGTAGTAAGTGACTGCAGTGCCGCACCCTGATGATGTGCAGTTTAATGAAGGGTGAAATATGTGAAAGTTACTGCAGGGTCTCCTCCCGGTATGTTCATTTTGAGACTCACAATTCCCTATTTAGACAGTTACATCAGGAGTCTGTCTGCAGCCACCACTAGGGGGAGCTCTCTTTATACAGAGAAACATAAGATCCCGTCTGCAGCCACCACTAGGGGGAGCTCCTTGTATACAGAGATACATGATAAGATCCTGTCTGCAGCCACCACTAGGGGGAGCTCCCTGTATACAGAGATACATGATAAGATTCTGTCTGCAGCCACCACTAGGGGGAGCTCCCTGTATACAGAGATACATGATAAGATTCTGTCTGCAGTCACCACTAGGGGGTGCTCCCTGTATACAGAGATACATGATAAGATTCTGTCTGCAGCCACCACTAGGGGGAGCTCCCTGTATACAGAGATACATGATAAGATACTGTCTGCAGCCACCACTAGGGGGAGCTCCCTGTATACAGAGAAACATGATAAGATACTGTCTGCAGCCACCACTAGGGGGAGCTCCCTGTATACAGAGATACATGATAAGATTCTGTCTGCAGTCACCACTAGGGGGAGCTCCCTGTATACAGAGAAACATGATAAGATACTGTCTGCAGCCACGACTAGGGGGAGCTCCCTGTATACAGAGATACATAAGATCCTGTCTGCAGTCACCACTAGGGGGAGCGCTCTTTATACAGAGAAACATGATAAGATCCTGTCTGCAGCCACCACTAGGGGGAGCTCCCTTGTTACAGAGATACATGATAAGATCCTGTCAGCAGCCGCCACTAGGGGGAGCTCCCTGTATACAGAGATACATAATAAGATCCTGTCTGCAGCCACCACTAGGGGGAGCTCCCTGTATACAGAGATACATGATAAGATCCTGTCTGTAGCCACCACTAGGGGGAGCTCCCTGTATACAGGGATACATGATAAGATCCTGTCTGCAGCCACCACTAGAGGGAGCTCCCTGTATACAGAGATATATGATAAGATCCTGTCTGCAGCCATCACTAGGGGGAGCTCCCTGTATACAGAGATACATGAGAATCTCCTATCAGCAGCCACCACTAGAGGGAGCTCCCTGTATACAGATATACATGATAAGATCCTGTCTGCAGTCACCACTAGGGGAAGCTCCCTGTATACAGAGATACATGATAAGATCCTGTCTGCAGCCACCACTAGGGGGAGCTCCCTGTATACAGAGATACATGATAAGATCCTGTCTGCAGCCACCACTAGGGGGAGCTCCCTGTATACAGAGATACACGATAAAATTATGTCTGCAGCCACCACTAGGGGGAGCTCCCTGTATACAGAGATACATGATAAGATCCTGTCAGCAGCCACCACTAGGGGGAGCTCCCTGTATACAGAGATACATAAGATCCTGTCTGCAGCCACCACTAGGGGGAGCTCCCTGTATACAGAGATACATGATAAGATCCTGTCTGCAGCCACCACTAGGGGGAGCTCCCTGTATACAGAGATACATGATAAGATCCTGTCTGCAGCCACCACTAGGGGGAGCTCCCTGTATACAGAGATACATGATAAGATCCTGTCTGCAGCCACCACTAGAGGGAGCTCCCTGTTTACAGAGATACATTATAAGATCTTGTCTGCAGCCACCACTAGGGGGAGCTCCCTGTATACAGAGATACATGATAAGATCCTGTCTGCAGCCACCACTAGAGGGAGCTCCCTGTTTACAGAGATACATTATAAGATCTTGTCTGCAGCCACCACTAGGGGGAGCTCCCTGTATACAGAGATGCATGATAAGATCCTGTCTGCAGCCATCACTAGGGGGAGCTCCCTGTATACAGAGATACATGAGAATCTCCTATCTGCAGCCACCACTAGAGGGAGCTCCCTGTATACAGATATACATGATAAGATCCTGTCTGCAGTCACCACTAGGGGAAGCTCCCTGTATACAGAGATACATAAGATCCTGTCTGCAGTCACCACTAGGGGGAGCGCTCTTTATACAGAGAAACATGATAAGATCCTGTCTGCAGCCACCACTAGGGGGAGCTCCCTGTATACAGAGATACATAATAAGATCCTGTCTGCAGCCACCACTAGGGGGAGCTCCCTGTATACAGAGATACATGATAAGATCCTGTCTGTAGCCACCACTAGGGGGAGCTCCCTGTATACAGGGATACATGATAAGATCCTGTCTGCAGCCACCACTAGAGGGAGCTCCCTGTATACAGAGATATATGATAAGATCCTGTCTGCAGCCATCACTAGGGGGAGCTCCCTGTATACAGAGATACATGAGAATCTCCTATCTGCAGCCACCACTAGAGGGAGCTCCCTGTATACAGATATACATGATAAGATCCTGTCTGCAGTCACCACTAGGGGAAGCTCCCTGTATACAGAGATACATGATAAGATCCTGTCTGCAGCCACCACTAGGGGGAGCTCCCTGTATACAGAGATACATGATAAGATCCTGTCTGCAGCCACCACTAGGGGGAGCTCCCTGTATACAGAGATACACGATAAAATTATGTCTGCAGCCACCACTAGGGGGAGCTCCCTGTATACAGAGATACATGATAAGATCCTGTCAGCAGCCACCACTAGGGGGAGCTCCCTGTATACAGAGATACATAAGATCCTGTCTGCAGCCACCACTAGGGGGAGCTCCCTGTATACAGAGATACATGATAAGATCCTGTCTGCAGCCACCACTAGGGGGAGCTCCCTGTATACAGAGATACATGATAAGATCCTGTCTGCAGCCACCACTAGGGGGAGCTCCCTGTATACAGAGATACATGATAAGATCCTGTCTGCAGCCACCACTAGAGGGAGCTCCCTGTTTACAGAGATACATTATAAGATCTTGTCTGCAGCCACCACTAGGGGGAGCTCCCTGTATACAGAGATACATGATAAGATCCTGTCTGCAGCCACCACTAGAGGGAGCTCCCTGTTTACAGAGATACATTATAAGATCTTGTCTGCAGCCACCACTAGGGGGAGCTCCCTGTATACAGAGATGCATGATAAGATCCTGTCTGCAGCCACCACTAGGGGGAGCTCCCTGTATACAGAGATACATGATAAGATCCTGTCTGTAGCCACCACTAGGGGGAGCTCCCTGTATACAGGGATACATGATAAGATCCTGTCTGCAGCCACCACTAGAGGGAGCTCCCTGTATACAGGGATACATGATAAGATCCTGTCTGCAGACACCACTAGGGGGAGCTCCCTGTTTACAGAGATACATGATAAGATTCTGTCTGCAGTCACCACTAGGGGGAGCTCCCTGTATACAGAGATGCATGATAAGATCCTGTCTGCAGCCACCACCAGGGGGAGCTCCCTGTATACAGAGATACATGATAAGATTCTGTCTGCAGACACCACTAGGGGGAGCTCCCTGTATACAGAGATACATTATAAGATCTTGTCTGCAGCCACCACTAGGGGGGGCTCCCTGTATACAGAGATACATGATAAGATCCTGTCTGCAGCCACCACCAGGGGGAGCTCCCTGTAGACAGATACATGGTAACATTTTGGGCCTGTGTGATTTTGCAGTTTTTCACCTCCATGCTGTTGTCTTTCTGCAGCCTCGTCCTCTCCCGCTCTGAGAAGCTCCTCCTCCAGCCGGGTGATTAAGACCCGATACAGGATCGTGAAGAGGAGCTCCCCCCCACCCCTGGTGACGGCCCCATTCTCTCCTCTCAGCTCCTGTCTGAACTGGAGAACACGGTAAGTGCTGCTCAATGTATAGTCATGTGTCAGCGAGCCTCCGACTGTAGCCGTGTGTGCGGAAGTAAAGAACCTGTGGGGTCGTGTTTCTTCTTTGCACAGTGCACATTCCTCATACAGTCACCTCTTATGTCTCCTACACCGCATGCTCCTCACACCGTCAACTCCATCATCTACACCGCACGGTCCTCACACCGTCACCTCCATCATCTACACCGCACGGTCCTCACACTGTCACCTCCATCATCTACACCGCACGGTCCTCACACTGTCACCTCCATCATCTACACCGCACGGTCCTCACACTGTCACCTCCATCATCTACACCGCACGGTCCTCACACTGTCACCTCCATCATCTACACCGCACGGTCCTCACACTGTCACCTCCATCATCTACACCGCACGGTCCTCACACTGTCACCTCCATCATCTACACCGCACGGTCCTCACACTGTCACCTCCATCATCTACACCGCACGGTCCTCACACTGTCACCTCCATCATCTACACCGCACGGTCCTCACACTGTCACCTCCATCATCTACACCGCACGGTCCTCACACTGTCACCTCCATCATCTACACCAGAGGTCCCCAACCTTTTTTGCACCGGGGACCGGCTTTAAGCAAGACCAGTTTTCCATGGCCCGGTGGGGGTGGGGCAGGGGCGGGGCTTTGGTCATATGGGGGTGGGGTTATGGAGGGATGGAGCTTACTGCATACTTATATAATTATGACAAGACCACTATCCTGCACTGATACATTATGACGAACCCTCTGCTGTGTGATGGTTCACTAATAATATTGTAACTCAGAGGTAGCAGGGCTGGATTTGTTCTTTTTCTTTCGCTCCTTGACAGTTTCCTGATCATTCCATAACATTTCCTCCGGCACGGCGGTGCGGATGTAGCAGACCTGTGTTAGGCTACTTTCACATTAGCGTTTGAATCTGCAGCGTTTAATCCGCAAACGCAAGGACACGAAAAACGCATGAAAACGCGTGTAAACGCAGCGTTTTTAAAACGCTTACGGTTACCGCACGCGTCATTAAAACGCAGCGTTTACATGCTTTTGCTTGCGTTTTCTATGCGTTTGCGTTTTTTGTGCGCATGTCGCAAAATTTTACCAGAGAAAAATTCTAGATGCAAGAACCAGCCAATGGGACTACAGAGGGCGTGTATGATGTGAAATCTATATATAGACCCTAGGACAGCTGAAATCTTCAGATTTTGCTCCTGTGTCCTGTGAGAAGATGGATCTTCACATGGATAGCTATTACTTTAAACTGGATCTGAGCATCAAGATTTTTCTGGCATGTGCGTTTGCTTGGGAGCAACACCGAAACCGGGAAAGACAGAGAAGGACAAGGCGTAGGCGGTTTTGGCAACACCCCATTGTAGAACTGCGGGAGAGCCGTGGTACATATCACACCCTGTATGGCGAGCTCAATGAGAACCCAGAAAAATTCCCAGAATATACCAGGATGTCACAAGACTCTTTCCGGGATTTGCTTGATCGTGTCCAAGGAGCCATCCGGAGACAGGACACACAGCTCCGTAGAGCCATTCCACCAGCGGAACGTCTCCTGGTTACCTTAAGGTACGTAATAATTCTAAACAAAAGCTAACCAAAATTTTTTGCAGGTCTGATGTTTTTTTGCCTATTTTGTAAATTATTTATTCTTACTACAGATTTCTTGCAACTGGAGAGAGCTTGTCATCCCTTCATTTCCAGTACCGCCTTGGGATTTCCACGCTCTCCGGAATTGTTTTTGAAACCTGCCGGGCTTTATGGACCATTCTCCGTGAGGAATTTATACCCATACCCACGGAGGACATGTGGAAAGAAATTGCTGACAAATTTTGGACTGTTTGTGATTTTCCCAACTGTTTGGGTGCGGTGGATGGGAAGCACATCCGGATTACCAAACCAGCCAGAACGGGATCACAGTTCTTCAACTACAAAAAATATTTTTCAGTAGTTCTTATGGCAATAGCCGATGCGGACTGTCGCTTCATTGCTGTGGACATTGGTGCTTTTGGCCGTGGCAACGATTCACAGACTTTTAAAACCTCTGATATGGGCCGACGTGTTTATGGCAAAAATTTTAATTTCCCACAGCCACGACCACTCCCCTACACTCAAGGCCCACCGCTGCCATTTGTAATGGTTGGGGATGAGGCCTTTCAGATGAGTGAAAATCTCCTGAAGCCCTATTCAAGTCGGGACTTGAACCGCACAAAACAGATCTACAACTACAGACTAACCAGGGCACGCAGAACAGTAGAGTGTGCCTTTGGGATTATGGTGTCCAAATGGCGCATTCTAGCAACTGCAATAAATCTAAAAATGGAGACAGTGGATGAGGTAGTTAAAGCCTGTGTGGTTCTCCACAATTTCATTCTGGCTAAGGAGCGACCCACCATAGAACTTGATGAACCTGTTGCCAACCCTTTGCCTGATTACCGTCATCACCCGCTGCGGTCAACAGTTGAAGTAGGCCACATGCGGGACCAATTTGCAGCGTTTTTTGATTCTGACATTGGACGTGTGCCATGGCAGGACAATATGGTGTAAAATGTACTGCTGGTTTCGGGTCTGCAAATTTATGTTTCGAATGTTAATGTTTTTTCAAATAAAATAATTGTGATTTACTTTCTTCACCATGTCTCCTATCTATTTCCTTAACAAACCACTTTGGGTTTTTGGGCTTAGGTTGTTGACGTGAGTCCTGTCTTGGTTCACCATTAGCTTTTTGCCGCAGACTGTATAGACGATGTCCGTTATTGTCGCAGTATTTGTCCAGTACTTAACATCAGTATTTGTAAGCCTAAACCAGGAGCGGTAGTTAAATGCTTTTAGTGGTGCATATCTGTTTAATGTACTTTTCCTCACATAGTTCCACTCCAGGTTTAGGCTTACAAATAGTGCTGTAAAATACAGAGCGAATACTGACAGTGTGATGGCAGCCTACACCAGAGATCTATAGTCATCAAGTCAGGTGTCTGAACTAATGAATTCATGATGCTATTTGCTCTTGAATTCATTTTTCCTGACACTTGTCCGGGTGAGTATAGATATGCCATGTACATTGTTCCTTCACTTTGTGTGAAATATATGTATATGTACCAATAAGATAAAATGGAGGTAATACAATGCATTTCTAAAATCAGCAGGTCAGGGGTCATAAATAATGTTTCGGATAAGAAAGGACCTGTTGAGTATAGTTGTGCTGTGTATTACCACCATTTTGTCTTCTGTGTGCGACCAAAAGTCACGGAGTAAACAGAAAGAAGCTTCAGTGTTCTGCTAAGTAGGTACTGGAGGTTGGAGGTGGCCCCCAAAAAAGTGTTTGACGCATAATTTGTTATTGGCGCATGCTGTGTGGTGACGGTGGCGAAATACACAATTAACCAAACCTTATTGGGGCAAAAAACACAGGTTTATTAAACACACACAAACCAAAAAATTAACTGCGCCTGCTTGGGGTTGAGTGCCGATATTGTGGGGTGTTGAGTAGTGAGGTCTGGCTTATTACTGTAGCCGACATAGGGGTGGCAGGAGAAGGCGCTATGAAACTACTGGGGTCAGGATATTCAGGGATAGGGCTAGACACATGAGAGGGTTGAGACACACTGGAAGGGTGAGACAAACCAGACATTACAGACACATTGGGAGGTGAGGGGGGAGTGATAGCTATGGTTTTTTGTTTTTTTTTTGCCTTTACCCCTTCCTTGTTTTGCGCGGGCACGTTGTCGTGGTGGCAGGGAACGCCAGGGCAGGGTCCGGCAACGGCAGTCTGGTAGTGGTGGTGCCAGAGAACGCCAGGGCAGGGTCCGGCAACGGCAGTCTGGTAGTGGTGGTGCCAGAGAACGCCAGGGCAGGGTCCGGCAACGGCAGTCTGGTAGTGGTGGTGCCAGAGAACGCCAGGGCAGGGTCCGGCGGCGGCAGCATGCTGGTGGCAGTGGAGGAGGCCCAAGCAGGAGCAGCAGTTGTCATGGTGGTGGCGGTGGGCTGACCCACTGCACTGGGCATGGTGGTGGTGCTATAATACGGTCCGGAAGTGTTTGGAATGGAGGTGGCCGTGCAGTGGTATGCAGCAGATGTCGGCATTGATGTAAAGCGTGACAGTGTGGGCACTGTTGGAAATGTCCCCACTGTCTGCTGAAAATACCGACTCTGCTGCATAGCCTGCACGTAAGCAGCATTGCAGGCCTGCATAACAGTAATCTGGAGCTCAGGACTAAGGTGTTCCGACATGCCCTGTTCTATCTGATTAAAAAAATGATGTGCTGGCCTCTGGAGGTCGGCTTTCACTTGGGCAAGGGCTGTGGTTGTCATGCTCGCGCCCAGACTGGTTGGCGCGGGCGTGCGGGGGAGTGGCCCCACTGGACCACAGACCAAACCTCCCTGGAAGGGGCGTAACTAAGTAGCTTCCTAGGTGTTCGCTGGAGCCTCTGATGGTGAGGTCAGACTTGTGCAATAGGAAGCTACCAGGTACCACTCCAGGGTGGAGTCTGGTTGTGGCTGCTGATCCCACCGGGGAACGGAACATAGACAAGCAAGCGGGCACGGCTGGCACATAGGCAGGCAGACGGGTACAACAGGAACACTGTCAGGCAGGCGGGCACGGCTGGCTCTCTGGTAGGCGGAGCCAAGAGCAGGAGGCGGAGCCAAGTGCAAAACCGCAGGAGGTGGAGCCAATAGCTGGAGGCGGAGCCAAGTGCAGACAGGCAGGAGGCGGAGCCAAGAGCTGGAGGCGGAGCCAAGTGCAGGCAGGCTGGAGGCGGAGCCAAGTGCAGACAGGCAGGAGGCGGAGCCAAGAGCTGGTGGCAGAGCCAAGTGCAGAAGTAGAACCACAAGGAGCGGAGCCAGGTAGAACCGCAAGGAGCGGAGCCAGGTGGAACCGCAAGGAGCGGAGCCAGGTAGAAACGCAAGGAGCGGAGCCAGGTAGAAACGCAAGGAGCGGAGCCAGGTAGAAACGCAAGGAGCGGAGCCAGGTAGAAACGCAAGGAGCGGAGCCAGGTAGAAACGCAAGGAGCGGAGCCAGGTAGAAACGCAAGGAGCGGAGCCAGGTAGAAACGCAAGAAGCGGAGCCAGGTAGAACCGCAAGGAGCGGAGCCAGGTAGAACCGCAAGGAGCGGAGCCAGGTAGAACCGCAAGGAGCGGAGAGGTGCTGCGGGAGGGGTCTCTGCAGCAAAGCTGAGCAGAGCCACAAAGAATGTGGAGAGAAGCTGCAGCAAGGGATAACTGCAACAGCAGAAGATAAGCAGAGTACAAAGGAGCAGAAACGCAGAAGTGAGGAGCAGAGGTAAAGTCACAAAGGTTCAGAGCAGGCAGAGCTGCAAGAGTGCGGAGTGTAAGCAGACTGAGAATACAAGGAAAGACAACAGGGAAGGAAGCCAAAGACTAGGAGACCGAGGTAAGACTAAGTGCAGACAAGGCAATGGAACAAGACACAAGGACAAAGACACTGGCACCAGGATATACTGCCTCCTGGTGGGCGGACAACAAGACCAAGGAAATAACACAGAGAATCCTCCAGAGAGGGAGTAACTCAGAGCAAGGCCAGGCAAACTCAGAAGCAAGACACTAACTGAGCTAACACATTGCACAGGCCCAGACCACTGGGTGGAGCTGAACTAAATACTGGAGGTCTCCTGGCAATTGGTCAGGAACAGATTGGACAGATGCACCTGATTCCTATAAGAACCAGAGAGTTCAGGCGCCGCCCCTCTATACACAGAACTATGAAGCATGCAGAGAGCAGAAACACAGAACATGGAGCTGGCAAGAAACAGAAACCACATCATGACCTGGAGCAGTGGGTAAGATAGTGTGAGAAATGCGAGGCCATGCCGTGATGCCAGCAGAGTTGTTACAGTGGTTACCTCCTGGATACGTGTGCTCATATGACTAATGGCAGTATCCAGTTGGTCACCCATCGCCTTGAGTCCCTCATGGAAGACTGAGCTCAAGTGCAAAAACTCGGGCATGAGTGACCTGTCCGCGGCCCTCTGCCGCTGCCGGGAGGAGCCCATAAAAAATTGGCTAGAGGCAGAGGACTGGGGAAGGGGAACACCTAATGGACCAGCTTCCTGGTCTCCAGGTTGTGTGGCAGGCCCACTTGCTGCAGCGCTGGAGGATGGCTGGGACGGGTCCGTGGCTGACTGATGAAGGACCGCTCCAGAACCTGGGCCAACAGTGGAGCTCCAAGTGCTGCGGAAAAAAAAAAAAAAAAATTACAAAACATTTACAAAAAGATAACTGAACAGTTAGATACACATTCAGATAGGGAAAGGTCACACTACTATTTGTAGTGAATTTTACATCAGAATTTGCAAGCCAGGAGTTCAACAGTAGGAATAAAAGTTTCATAAAACAACATGCTATACTTCTGCATGCATCGACCAGTCCTTGGGGATTAAAAAAACTGATGTAAACTATGAAGAGACGATGGAGACAATACAGGTCCTTCTCAAAAAATTAGCATATAGTGTTAAATTTCATTATTTACCATAATGTAATGATTACAATTAAACTTTCATATATTATAGATTCATTATCCACCAACTGAAATTTGTCAGGTCTTTTATTGTTTTAATACTGATGATTTTGGCCTACAACTCCTGATAACCCAAAAAACCTGTCTCAATAAATTAGCATATCAAGAAAAGGTTCTCTAAATGACTTATTACCCTACTCGTCTGAATCAACTAATTAACTCTAAACACATGCAAAAGATACCTGAGGCTTTTAAAAACTCCCTGCCTGGTTCATTACTCAAAACCCCCATCATGGGTAAGACTAGCGACCTGACAGATGTCAAGAAGGCCATCATTGACACCCTCAAGCAAGAGGGTAAGACCCAGAAAGAAATTTCTCAACAAATAGGCTGTTCCCAGAGTGCTGTATCAAGGCACCTCAATGGTAAGTCTGTTGGAAGGAAACAATGTGGCAGAAAACGCTGTACAACGAGAAGAGGTGACCGGACCCTGAGGAAGATTGTGGAGAAGGACCGATTCCAGACCTTGGGGAACCTGAGGAAGCAGTGGACTGAGTCTGGTGTGGAAACATCCAGAGCCACCGTGCACAGGCGTGTGCAGGAAATGGGCTACAGGTGCCGCATTCCCCAGGTAAACAGCGGCAGAAGCGCCTGACCTGGGCTACAGAGAAGCAGCGCTGGACTGTTGCTAAGTGGTCCCAAGTACTTTTTTCTGATGAAAGCAAATTTTGCATGTCATTCGGAAATCAAGGTGCCAGAGTCTGGAGGAAGACTGGGGAGAAGGAAATGCCAAAATGCCTGAAGTCCAGTGTCAAGTACCCACAGTCAGTGATGGTGTGGGGTGCCATGTCAGCTGCTGGTGTTGGTCCACTGTGTTTCATCAAGGGCAGGGTCAATGCAGCTAGCTATCAGGAGATTTTGGAGCACTTCATGCTTCCATCGGCTGAAATGCTTTATGGAGATGAAGATTTCACTTTTCAGCACGACCTGGCACCTGCTCACAGTGCCAAAACCACTGGTAAATGGTTTACTGACCATGGTATTACTGTGCTCAATTGGCCTGCCAACTCTCCTGACCTGAACCCCATAGAGAATCTGTGGGATATTGTGAAGAGAAAGTTGAGAGACGCAAGACCCAACACTCTGGATGAGCTTAAGGCCGCTATTGAAGCATCCTGGGCCTCCATAACATCTCAGCAGTGTCACAGGCTGATTGCCTCCATGCCACGCCGCATTGAAGCAGTCATTTCTGCCAAAGGATTCCCGACCAAGTATTGAGTGCATAACTGAACATTATTATTTGATGGTTTTTTTGTTTGTTATTAAAAAACACTTTTATTTGATTGGACAGGTGAAATATGCTAATTTATTGAGACAGGTTTTTTGGGTTATCAGGAGTTGTATGCCAAAATCATCAGTATTAAAACAATAAAAGACCTGACAAATTTCAGTTGGTGGATAATGAATCTATAATATATGAAAGTTTAATTGTAATCATTACATTATGGTAAATAATGAAATTTAACACTATATGCTAATTTTTTGAGAAGGACCTGTACAAGCCATATCTCTATACAAGGTATTGGTATGCCAAAACCTGGAGAGGAACTATGTGAGGGAAAGTATTCAAAGAACACGTACCCCACTGCTGCATCTATCAATCAATCAAGGTTTCGGATTACAAATACTGATGGGAAATAATGACCAACAACAAATTGCATTATACACCATTTTTTTTTCTTTTTTAACCAATATACTTACGTTCTTCGTGCAAGGACTGGTCTCAAAAACGCAAGGATGCGGTGGTACTTGTATTTGCGTATCCTTGCTGCAGAACCACTTGGAAGCCGGCTCTCTTGGCGCAGGTCCTTGTTGAAGCGGTCCTTCATCGATCTCCAACGTGTTTTCACTTTTGACACTGTTGACAAAACAAAACATAATAGTTAGGACAATGGTCTTTTGACCATGGTCACACAACTGTATGTGCTGTGAAAAAGTAATGACTTTCTCACATCATACACAGTTGTGTGAGCATGGCCAAGGTATTGACTACATCACACTGCATTGCGATACTTACCAAATGCAGAACGGACCCGAGCCGGGGCATTGGCCCAGCCATCCCACAACGCTGCGGCCACCTCATTCCAAAGCCGCCGGATCGTCACATTGTTGGCGTGCAGTGGATCCCGGGTGTCCCACAATGCGACTCGCTCGTGAACCAGGGAGATGAGATGTTCATTCTCAATTAGGTCCTCATCCTCCTCTGGAACCTAACAACAAAAAGGACATTAATATTGGAGGCGTTCACATACGGAAGACAGAAAACAGAATCCGAGGAATGGCATGAATATTGAAGTAAAAAAAAACACTGGTGCTGAAGCAAAAGGGAAAGAAAGAGAGAAGTAGAAAGAAATGAAGATTCAAGAATTATAAAGTGAGGATACAATACACATTCAGCCAGCTATACTTACACGATGCCGCCGTGTTGCCCGGCCGTGACTACGCTGCTCCTGCCCAGTCTCCTGCCCAGTCTCTTCCGCTGTAGAAGAAGTGGTCTGAAAAAGGGAAAATATACATTGTCATATGTGTAGATGTGACAGTGAATACAATCTGAGGAGGTGAATACTCACTTCGCTGACATGTTCCCCTTGTGCAGGCCCAGGCGTTTCCTCATCAGAAGAAGAAGACATTCTGATGTGTGCAGAAAGAAAGGAATGACAGAAATTAGGGCACATAGACACAGATTATAGAAAAGAAATGCTTTGGATAGGATATACTCACATAGTTCTGAGGCTTGTTTGCTGATCCAAGGGGCTGTGGAGCGTCTCGTCTGCAAGGCAGTCTGCTGACTAGTGACCTGCAAATGTCCACTTCCTCCCTTTATCACCTTCTATGTGGGGGGTGGCTTATCAGTGTCTAGACATGTTTTTCTCAATTGAGACGCATGCGTCGGCAAACGCAAGCAAACGCATGTACTGAAAAACGCATGCGTTTACATAGACTACAATGCGTTTTTTGGGCGCAAACCTTGCGCAATCAGCCGCATACGTTTCCAGGCGGCAAATTGACGCCTCTAAAAATTACTACATGTTGCATTTCCGCGCCAAGACGCAGACGGCTAGACGACGCATGCGTCGTCAAACGCGGCAAAACGCGAACATAGAAAAACGCATGCGTCGATAATGTTAAAGATAGGAATACACAACGCATGCAGATATTTGCGGAAGAAACGCTGCGGACACAACCGCAAATGTGAAAGCGGCCTTAGTCATTGATCATGTGCTCTCAAGAGAAGTTATCGGTCCACACTGCACTGATAAAAGTACCACAAAGCTTTAGTATGAGGCCAGATGTAGCAGAGAGGAATGTGTCACTTGTAGATTTAATGATTAATGAATGTACTCTGCTGTGACACCATCAGCTCTGCTACATCTGTGTTCAGTGTTTCATAAACCCGACAAATGAATCACTCTGTGTATGAAATCTACAAGTGACACATTCCTCTCTGCTACATCTGGCCTCATGCTAAAGCTTTGTGGTACTTTTATCAGTGCAGTGTGGACCGATAACTTCTCTTGAGAGCACATGAGTAACAAACAGTAAATAACAAAACTCAGCTCTGCTACATCAGTAAAAAAACAATTGATTAATGATTAATCAATTGGTTTTTTACTGATGTAGCAGAGCTGAGTTTGTTATTTATTAAGTTTCATGGCCACTTCATGAAATCATATCAACAAAAAAATATTCAGCACTGCTACATCTATACCCCAGCTCCCCACACATGGACCCTGCACAGCCGCCGGTAATACCTTCATTCAGAGGGGCCCAGCCCGCTGTTCCCGCACAGGCCGGATATGACTCACCCATGGTGACTCCGGAAATACATGGTGACGTCACGGAATGGGAGGAGCTGCGGCTGTGGAAGCCGACCACCCTGCTCGTACAGCGGGAGATGGGAGGAGGGAGTGGCGGATGAGGGGGAGGAGACTTCCGCCCGAACTCCACGGCCGCCCACCAAAGGGGGAATGACGAACGCTGCAGCGCTGGAGTGTGACGAACGCTGCGGCGCTGGAGTGTGACAAGCCGCACAACCGGCGTGTTTAGCCGCTGTCAGCGGCGCCGCGGACCGGCTGCAAAACCCCAACGGCCCGGTCCTAGTCCGCGGACCGGCGGTTGGGGACCTCTGATCTACACCCCATGTGTTGTGAATTCCATTCTTGGGCTCCATCCTGTGGTTGCGAATGGTATTTTTGGGAGTTCTGCTCTTGGGCTCCCTCTGGTGGTTTCAAGTGGAACTTAGCAGCTGCTTTCACTAATCGGTTCCCTGGCCTTGTTATTTAACTGGGCTTTTGGCTGTAGCTGATGCCGGCTGTCAATGTTTCTTTCTGTGGATTCAGTCCTTTCCTGGAAGTTCTCTGTTGGCCAGTCCATTTCAGCTTAAGATAAGTTCTGCTAGTTTTTGGGTGTTTCCCTGCTTATGACCTTCTATTCAGTTTAAGTTATGTCTCTTTTGTCCAGCTTGTCATTATGAAATATTCCGGCTAGTTGGAAGCTCTGGGGTAGCAGATTTGCCCGCTCCACACCGTGAGTCGGTGTGGAGGTTATTTTTGTAAACTCTGCGTGGACATTTAGTTTTTTATACTGACCGCACAGTAGCCTTTTCTATCTGTCTATTTAGATAGTTGTGGCCTCCTTTGCTAAAATCTAGTTTCATTTCTGAGTTTGTCATTTCCCTCTTCACTCACCGTTAATATTTGTGGGGGGCTATCTTCCTTTGGGGGTTTCTCTGAGGCGAGATAGTTTTCCGTTTCCATCTTCAGGGGTAGCTAGTTCTTAGGCTGTGCAGAGGCGTCTAGGCAGAGATAGGAACGCTCCACGGCTATTTCTAGTGTTGGTGTTAGGAGTAGGGATTGCGGTCAGTAAAGCTACCACCTCCTCAGAGCTAGTTCATTATTTGTTTTACCCACCAGGTCATTTCAGTGCTGCTTCGTTATCACTAGGTCATAACAGTGATTACTGTCGGTGGAGCTGCCACCTCCTCTGAGCTTGTTCATGATTGGTGTTACCCATCAGGTCATCTCAGTACTGCTCCATACCCACCAGGTCATAACACCCACGGTCCTCACACTGTCACCTCCATCATCTACACCGCACGGTCCTCACACTGTCACCTCCATCATCTACACCCCACGGTCCTCACACTGTCACCTCCATCATTTACACCGCACGGTCCTCACACTGTCACCTCCATCATCTACACTGCACGGTCCTCACACTGTCACCTCCATCATCTACACCGCACGGTCCTTACATTGTCACCTCCATCATCTACACCCCACGGTCCTCACACTGTCACCTCCATCATCTACACCGCACGGTCCTCACACTGTCACCTCCATCATCTACACCACACGGTCCTCACACTGTCACCTCCATCATCTACACCGCACGGTCCTCACACTGTCACCTCCATCATCTACACCGCACGGTCCTCACACTGTCACCTCCATCATCTACACCCCACGGTCCTCACACTGTCTTACCTCCATCATCTACACCGCACGGTCCTCACACGGTCACCTCCATCATCTACACCCCACGGTCGTCACACTGTCACCTCCATCATCTACACCGCACGGTCCTCACACTGTCACCTCCATCATCTACACCCCACGGTCCTCACACTGTCACCTCCATCATCTACACCGCACGTCCTCACACTGTCACCTCCATCATCTACACCGCACGGTCCTCACACTGTCACCTCCATCATCTACACCCCACGGTCCTCACACTGTCACCTCCATCATCTACACCGCACGGTCCTCACACTGTCACCTCCATCATCTACACCGCACGCTCCTCACACTGTCACCTCCATCATTTACACCGCACGGTCCTTACATTGTCACCTCCATCATCTACACCCCACGGTCCTCACACTGTCACCTCCATCATCTACACCCCACGGTCCTCACACTGTCACCTCCATCATCTACACCCCACGGTCCTCACACTGTCACCTCCATCATCTAGACCGCACGGTCCTCACACTGTCACCTCCATCATCTAGACCGCACGGTCCTCACACTGTCACCTCCATCATCTACACCGCACGGTCCTCACACTGTCACCTCCATCATCTACACCGCACGGTCCTCACACTGTCACCTCCATCATCTACACCGCACGGTCCTCACATTGTGACCTCCTCCATCTACACCCCGTGGTCCTCACACTGTCACCTCCGCCGTCACGTGCGCTCTATGACTGGTCACTTGTATGGAGGTCTATTCTGTTCATGGTCTCGGCCTTTGCTGATTCCTCCTGTGGTTTTCTCCGGCCTGTCGGCAGCCGCCTGGCTCTGGCTTCTGCCCTTTATTTTACTTTCCACCATTGCCCCCAAGTCACTCTGTGTCCTTTTTACACTTGGGGGGGGGGGGGGGGGTGTTCTGTCCCTCATGTGTGACCCCCGGTGTCCGGCAGGGCCTGCAGCGTTCAGGACAGGAGCCACGGGCGTCGGAGCCAGCGATGGTGGATGTGTTTTTCTAACACATTAGCAGCTGGGCATTTTGACACATCTTCTGCGACCCCCTCCAGAATGTGACTCCCGAGGACAGAGATGTTTGGTCCTTTTATCCTGCGGACATTTATCAGCTCCCGCAGACGCCCCAGATCTGTCCATAATACTCCGATTACTCACAGTTCCCTTAAAGGGGAACTCCACCTGTTACTAACGGACCCCCGACTGCCCCCCACAGTCCTGTCACTCTGTAGCAGTATTTCTGGCCATCTTTTGAGGTATCACGGTTTTTTATTCACATACAGAGGCCGGCTGCTTACTACTCACAGGTGCAGGACTGCTACAGTGTGTCCAGCACGTCCTTATACTGATGCACTGTAACAAGACATAGTAATGTTTGGGACCCCCACAGATTAGTGTTGTCAGGAATCCCACCGTGCTGCCACCAATATGTCACGGAACCCAACAATATGACACGGTTCACGGGGAGGATACCTTTATCATCCCCATCACTCACACACCAATTTGTCACGAACCGGGGTTGTTTGGTTGCCCCTGGTTCCTTCTGAAGGAGATTTATCTATATCCAACTTTCCAGTTCCAGTTTGGAACTTGCAGCTCTCTGGCGCCCCACTTATCCTCAGGTCAGTCAGGGTACTGCACCTAGGGTAATTAGTCGCCAGAAAGACTGCCTGCTATGTATTGGCTATTGGGCACGCTGCAGCAAGGGCGATATAACTACTACCACACAGGCGGGAACAATAATTATCAACGCCGCCCGTTGCTGCAAAGACGCCCAATTGCACAGGACAAGGTATGCTGCCACCAGCTCCGATTCTCTTATTTGTTAACGGGTCCGGAGCCAAATCAGTAGCGTAATTCACCTCAGAGGATGTGACCTTTCGTTATAGAGCATGGAGAGACAAGCTAGTAATTTTATATTTTATTCCAAAAAAAGTAGGCAGTGTTTACAAAGTATAAAAAGATATTATAAAGAAGACTATTCATGTGTACAATACAATTACAAATAAAGTGGGATTAAAATTGAAAAGAACACTTACGTTATATCATTGCATCATCATGGCTGGCCGTGTACTGGGGGCGAGCATGTATCCAGATGCATAGCACCCCTCTGTATAGCAGCTAGACCCCGGACAGAAGACACTAAAGACTCGTGCTTGACACAGTTATTCCCTAGCCTAAAACTTAAGCCCTCCCGCTGTGGTGACCTCACTGAGAGGCTGAAACCTCCCCTTTACTTAGAATTATGAAAACTATCTTTTCCGCATATCTCGTTATAGGAATCTCATATAAGAAAGACACGATGATCAGAATGTGCCCCACATCATGGGGATTCTTTTAAGTGTAAGCACGAAGTAATTACTTGATCCACTTACGAAGAAATGCACTCTTTGCACTTGTTGCGTTTAGCTGCTAGCGGTTTCAGTGAGTGATAGATCTATCGATGGGCATCTGGAATATATAATTGTTATATCTCTAGCCCGGATCGGTGCCCCTATATATCACTTTAATAGAACAATAGAAGCTCCTGCAGTTTGGAAGGGGCTATACCAGTTTTGGCTGGTATTATGCCTGAGGAGTAGTTTTAGGGAGACTGGTCTGCCTGCAGCATAGAACCATAAAAATTCTTGTGGGAGGAGGGAAGAAAGAGTGGCTTAGAATTCACACACACACAGGCAGAGTAGGAAGAGGCGGGGTCGGACAGGCCCTAAAGCGTGTGTCCGAAAAGCCATGAAATTGTTAGGTAGATGCTCAAACCTGGCATATTCACATTATCGTGACAAGTGTGTAAGGCCCCTTTCACACATCAGTTTTTTGCCGTCAGTCACAATCCGACGGAACCGTCGCAGATTGTGAAAAACTAATACGACGGATCTGTTTTTTGCCGGATCCGACTAGCGGATCTGGCTAATTGGATCCTAAAAAAATCGGAGCATGCTCAGTTAAAAAAAACGGAATCCGTCACCATTGGCTTCCATTTGAGCAAACCATGGACGTCGCTGTCCGTTTCTTCAACCTACACAAAAAACTTTACTTTGTCCGTTGTCTCCGGCTGCCGGACAGACAATTTTTGACGGATCCGGCAAACGATGGATGAAACGTGAGGCCATCCGTCGCTAATACAAGTCTATGAGGAAAAAAACGGATCCGTCAGCATCATTCGCCGGATCCTTTTTTTCCCAAAATTCTACGGATTGTGACTGATGGCAAAAAACTGATGTGTGAAAGCAGCCTAAGCCCCCACCTGCTTCATAAAGAGGTGGCGAAAAAAAGATCAAATTTAGTATTTTTTGCACAAAATTTTGCATCTTTTGCAGAGAATTTTGCACTGACGCATTGTAACTGTCCTGCAGCTGTGAAGCAGGAGCGCAATATTTCTATTCACTGACAGGAAAATGAGTCCGTTCCTTTCTGCATGTGTGGGCTGTAGTTAGAGATGTGGCCGGTGGTGGATGATGAGGATGTAGTGTTCCTGCGGAGGTCACCCTGTCCTCTGGTTACAGACGGCCATACTGAACATAGCATCTCTCTAGCACCGGGACAGCTGCGGCCGCCGCTCGGCCCCCTCCTCACTCCGCGGCTCGGCCCCCTCCTCACTCCGCCACTTCTCTCCTCGCTCCGTGCCCCGGCCCCCTCTTCACTCCGCACCTCGGCTAATAGTGACAGCAGTAATATTGGGGGTGTGAAATGCTTATCGGAGGGGTCACCCCGATGCTAATAGTGACAGCAGTAATATTGGGGGTGTGAAATGCTTATCGGAGGGGTCACCCCCACCACAGAAGTATGTCTGCCCCCTCCCAGGGCTGTTCTCATCCATTGTGGTCTTATGGGGGGGGCTTCTGCCTCATGCACTGCATCCTATACAGATTTCCTGCAGCCCCTCGTCCTTCCTAATCACAAAAGGTGCCGGAGTCTCGGGGAGCTTTGGAAACAAGTTCACACTTTACAGGAGGAACTTGTGGAACAGTAACAAACTTTGCAATTTAAAGGGATCCTTGTACTTTCTAGACTTCTGCTCCTCGGCGTCAGATCATTGAATGGGAATCAATAGTTCCCAAGATTCTCTCCCCCCACACAACCTTACATCCATCCGGACCCCAAACCAGACCCCTCCACTAAGATACGGACCCCAAACCAGTCCAGCCATATCTATAGTCCTCGGTCTAGACTCCCTCTTTTTACAGACCCCAGACCAGCCACCCCGTCTTACTCTAGACCCCATCTACCCACACTAGACCCCCATGTATACAGACACCAGACCAGCCACCCTGTCTTACTCCAGACCCCCATCTACACACACCAGACCCCCATGTATACAGACCCCAGACCAGCCACCCGTCTTACTCCAGACCCCCATCTACACACCAGACCCCCATGTATACAGACCCCAGACCAGCCACCCCGTCTCACTCCAGACCACCATCTACACACCAGGCCCCCATATATACAGACCCCAGACCAGCCACCCTGTCCTACTCCAGACCCCTATCTACACACACCAGACCCCCATATATACAGACCTCAGAACAGCCACCCCGTCTGTCTCCAGACCCCCATCTACACACACAGACCCCATGTATACAGACCCCAGACCAGCCACCCTGTCTTACACCAGACCCCCATCTAGACACACCAGACCCCCATGTATACAGATCCCAGACCAGCCACCCCGTCTTATTCCAGACCCCCATCTACACACCAGACCCCCATGTATACAGACCCCAGACCAGCCACCCGTTTTACTCCAGACCCCCATCTACACACACCAGACCCCCATGTATACAGACCCCAGACCAGCCACCCCGTCTTACACCACACCCCCATCTACACACACCAGACCCCCATGTATACAGACCCCAGACCAGCCACCCGTCTTACTCCAGACCCCATCTACACACCAGACCCCCATGTATACAGACCCCAGACCAGCCACCCCGTCTTACTCCAGAGCCCCATCTACACACACCTGACCCCCATGTATACAGACCCCAGACCAGCCACCCGTCTTACTCCAGACCCCCATCTACACACCAGGCCCCCATATATAGAGACCCCATGTATACAGACCCCAGACCAGCCACCCCGTCTCACTCCAGACCCCCATCTACACACCAGGCCCCCATATATACAGACCCCAGACCAGCCACCCTGTCTTACTCCAGACCCCCCATCTACACACCAGACCCCCATGTATACAGACCCCAGACTAGCCACCCGTCTTACTCCAGACCCCCATCTACACACTAGGCCCCCATATATAGAGACCCCATGTATACAGACCCCAGACTAGCCACCCGTCTTACTCCAGACCCCCATCTACACACACCAGACCCTCATATATACAGACCTCAGAACAGCCACCCCGTCTGTCTCCAGACCCCCATCTACACACCAGACCCCCATGTATACAGACCCTAGACCAGCCACCCTGTCTTACTCCAGAGCCCCATCTACACACACCAGACCCCCTTGTATACAGACCCCAGACCAGCCCGGGTTCAGCAGTCAGATGCTGCTTACATCCTCTGTGCTGCTGTTAGATGACACTGTACTGGATCCCCCTCCATGAGGTAGTGGCCTCTGCGAGACACGAGGTGCGTTCTGCCTCAGGAGGGACTGATAGGGCAGCACGGTGGCTCAGTGGTTAGCACAGCAGCCTTGCAGCGCTGGAGTCCTGGGTTCTAATCCCACCAAGGACAACATCTGCAAAGAGTTTGTATGTTCTCTCCGTGTTTGCGTGTTTCCTCCGGGTTCTCCGGTTTCCTCCCACATTCCAAAGACATACTGATAGGGAATTTAGATTGTGAGCCCCAACGGGGACAGTGACGATAATGTGTGCAACCTGTAAAGCGCTGCGGAATATGTTAGCGCTATATAAAAATAAAGATTATTATTATTATTATTTCGGGTACTTTTTGGTTTTGTCCCCACATCCTTTCTCTTAAGGCCTGAGCAGTCTGCCTCCCGCCGCTGGCTCTCTCGCCCGCTCCCCCTCGCCCGCTGTCTCGCCCGCTCCCTCCACCCACCAACCCATTGCAGGAAATAGACGGACAAGGATTTTCTACCAATTTAACGGCATTTTCCCCGTAATATTTTCCTTACAAATAGATTTATCAGCGCCTCGGGAGCCGTTCTCCCAAATTTATGAAGATAATTTTTGCCCGCGGACGAGGTTGAATTTACACCGGCGATTTCCATATTAATGTGCGGGGTAAGTGGATGTAATCTGCAGCTCGGCTATCTGGTGAGCGCGGCCCTTCCTGAAGCAATTTCCCCCTCCGTAAATCACCGCCGTCGCCCGTCACCATCAACCTAAATTAGCTTAAATTAATTTACTTAATAAGAGTTCAGATCATTGTGAACAAGCCACAGATTTATGGCTGCCACTTCCGCTGCCCCCGCCTGCCCGCTCCCAGCCCGCAGAGTAATGGCAGCTACGTGCCGCCGATCACTGGAGCCGGAAGGCTGTGTCCTCTTCTGTCAGCGTTCCCAGGATCCCCCATCTTTGCCTTCCTGCTCCATGAATAGAATCCCAGAGCAGCAGTGAGGACTGACGCCAGCAGCGGAGGGGGAGCCGAGTAATGGTGGCTACGTGCTGCCGATCACTGGAGCCGGAAGGCTGTCTCCTCTTCTCATGGCTGTCAGCGTTCCCAGGATCCCCCATCATTGCTTTCGTACTCCATGAATAGAATCCCAGAGCAGCAGTGAGGACTGACACCAGCAGCGGAGCAGGAGCAGAGTAATGGTGGCTACGTGCTGCCGATCACTGGAGCCGGAAGGCTGTCTCCTCTTCTCATGGCTGTCAGCGTTCCCAGGATCCTCCATCATTGCCTTCCTGCTCCATGAATAGAATCCCAGAGCAGCAGTGAGGACTGACGCCAGCAGCGGAGCAGGAGCAGAGTAATGGCAGCTACGTGCCGCCGAATCACTGGAGCAGGAAGGTTGTCTTCTCTTCTCATGGCTGTCAGCGTTCCCAGGATCCTCCATCATTGCTTTCGTACTCCATGAATAGAATCCCAGAGCAGCAGTGAGGACTGACGCCAGCAGCGGAGCGGGAGCCGAGTAATGGCAGCTACGTGCCGCCGATCACTGGAGCAGGAAGGCTGTCTTCTCTTCTCATGGCTGTCAGCGTTAGCAGGATCCTCCATCATTGCTTTCGTACTCCATGAATAGAATCCCAGAGCAGCAGTGAGGACTGACGCCAGCAGCGGAGCAGGAGCAGAGTAATGGCAGCTACGTGCTGCCGATCACTGGAGCCGGAAGGCTTTCTCCTCTTCTCATGGCTGTCAGCGTTCCCAGGATCCTCCATCATTGCCTTCCTGCTCCATGAATAGAATCCCAGAGCAGCAGTGAGGACTGACGCCAGCAGCGGAGCAGGAGCAGAGTAATGGTGGCTACGTGCTGCCGATCACTGGAGCCTGAAGGCTGTCTCCTCTTCTCATGGCTGTCAGCGTTCCCAGGATCCTCCATCATTGCCTTCCTGCTCCATGAATAGAATCCCAGAGCAGCAGTGAGGACTGACGCCAGCAGCGGAGCAGGAGCAGAGTAATGGCGGCTACGTGCCACCGATCACTGGAGCCGGAAGGCTGTCTCCTCTTCTCATGGCTGTCAGCTTTCCCAGGATCCTCCATCATTGCCTTCCTGCTCCATGAATAGAATCCCAGAGCAGCAGTGAGGACTGACGCCAGCAGCGGAGCAGGAGCCGAGTAATGGTGGCTACGAGCTGCCGATCACTGGAGCCGGAAGGCTGTCTCCTCTTCTCATGGCTGTCAGCGTTCCCAGGATCCTCCATCATTGCCTTCCTGCTCCATGAATAGAATCCCAGAGCAGCAGTGAGGACTGACGCCAGCAGCGGAGCAGGAGCCGAGTAATGGTGGCTACGAGCTGCCGATCACTGGAGCAGGATGGCTGTCTCCTCTTCTCATGGCTGTCAGCGTTCCCAGGATCCTCCATCATTGCTTTCCTGCTTCATGAATAGAATCCCAGAGCAGCAGTGAGGACTGACGCCAGCAGCGGAGCAGGAGCAGAGTAATGGCGGCTACGTGCCACCGATCACTGGAGCCGGAAGGCTGTCTCCTCTTCTCATGGCTGTCAGCGTTCCCAGGATCCTCCATCATTGCCTTCCTGCTCCATGAATAGAATCCCAGAGCAGCAGTGAGGACTGACGCCAGCAGCGGAGCAGGAGCAGAGTAATGGTGGCTACGAGCTGCCGATCACTGGAGCCGGAAGGCTGTCTCCTCTTCTCATGGCTGTCAGCGTTCCCAGGATCCTCCATCATTGCCTTCCTGCTCCATGAATAGAATCCCAGAGCAGCAGTGAGGACTGACGCCAGCAGCGGAGCAGGAGCAGAGTAATGGCGGTTGTTACAGATATCTGTGGCCGTGATGTGTAACTCTTTACATCATCCAGTATTCTCCAGCTCATCTGTGACTGCAGCTTTAGTATAGGACATAAATAACTGGCACAACTGTGACTGCAGCTGTAGATGTGACTACAGTATAAGAAGCTGAAATTACACTTATGCTGCTCAATTGTTTCTTGTACTCTAGTCACATCCGAAGCTGCGTTCTTCGTTTTGCTAGATGTCTTATGACGCTGACCGGCTTGCTGTTCTGCAGTGGTGGTGGAGGTGGGCATACATAGGGCCGGTGAAGGTAAGAGGGGTGCACACTGAGCGTCCCGGGCACGGCTGCCGCATTTTTCCCACAGCTCCGCTCCTCCCTGTCAGCATCTCCAAGAAAAACTGCAGAAATCACAGGACATGCGAGGGCGTCCTGTGGCGAGGTCACGCGAGCGTCCTGTGGCGAGGTCACGTGGGCGTCCTACGTTGAGGTCACGCGGGCGTCCTGCGTCGAGGTCACGGGGGCGTCCTACATTGAGGTCACGCGGGCGTCCTGCGGTGAGGGCATGGCGACTCCTCCTAGACGCGGTGATCTGATGGGGGTTGTCCCTCCGCTCCAGCGATGGCGTTAGTCATGCACATAGATGAGATGGTAACGAAGGTGCCAGGCATGAGGCCAGTGAGGACCCCGGCCCTCAGCCACCATTTTGCACCTCTGACAACTCTTCCTGTCATTACCGAACCACAGAAGACTTAGGGGCCCAAAAATAAAACCCCAAAATCGCTCAGTTTTTGAGCATCTACAAGTTGCGTTGACATTTTGTGACGTTTCAGTTTTGTGGCAGAACGCTGACGTAAATCGCTGTCTGACTCGTCCCGTGATGATTCCTGTGTTTGGTGCTCGTCCCTCTGATAACTCCTCTGGTCACAGTCTTTGTGCCCCTTTTTTTTCGTCGATTTACTGTTTAGCTTCTCTCTGACTTTCGTGTTACGTTCTCGCTTTGGCTAAATCCGCCGGTAACATGAAAGTGGAGTGTAAATCCTGCGCCTCCTCCGCTGTCAGGGGGCTTCCGCCGGCCGGTGGGCTAATTTGCCGTTTATTAATCTCGCCCGGATGGAGAGGTTTAAGATGACATCTCATTACCGCTGAACAGAGGAGATGTGCGGCGCTCTAATCCGGGTACTGAGGACACGGCGCTGCTCATTGTCTCCCGCGAGAGCCCTGACATGTCCCCGCTAATCCGGCCTGTGTGAGCCTCAGCTTCTGGGGTCCGCACAATGCGCCCTGTCGTTATCGGGGGGAAAATGTGCTAATCCGGAGGACGTCAGCCACGTCCCCGGCCTGTCACCAGCGGCACGAGGCTCTACGAGCCGCTGACTCTCCAACATATTACTGTGAAAACCCGGGACATCTACAGAAAGAGGCTGGATTGTCAGATGCTCCGGATTATCAGATGCTCCAGGAAAAGTCTACTAGATGGCGGACAATCTCGATGGGAACACGAGGCGCCGGATCATCGGACGTCCTGAAGCTCATGTGTTATGGCTGGTAATAATATTCTGGATTATTGGACGGGAGAGTCTGAAACGCCAGTTTGTGAAGGGAGAGGAGCCTGAAATCTAGACATCTGCTGTATTGTCCGCGCAGGGACACGAGATCTTTCCTTTTCCACGATCTCCAGTAATCTAGAACATCTAATAATCTGGCGAGTGCTCGCTGCAGCTTTGGTTGTGATCGGAGTAGTATTCTTGTGAAAATGACAGTTTTTCTTCTTTTTTTAAAGAGCCAGTGCTCTGAAATTTCCTCTAATCTTTTCTGTGGACCCCACTGTAGTCAAAGTTGGAGGCGCCTGAGTACAAGGGTCCACGGACCCTGTGGTGGGATCTGTCTGATGCCCCCCAGCCTTTGTTGTACACCGTAGGGCAGCACTGCCCCGGGGACTGTATACTGGTGGACCCAGCGCCACCATGTTTCCCTCGGCTCTGCTCTCTGAGGACACAACATCTGTTCCGGGATGAAGCCGGGCATTGTGCTCCGCGCAGCTGCCGCCGTGTCGCTGGCCGGTGTCAGTGCCACAATCTGGTCACGCCGATTTCCGGCACATTTCACGCCCAATTTGCATCTCCTTCCAGATCTCCAGAGATTGTTCCTGCCATCCGCAGGCAGCTGGAGCCTGATACTGTAGCCAGAGAGTCCCCGGGCTGGTGACCTGGCGGGCCGGCGGCCTCACCCTCATGGGCACACAGGCAGTGGGGCACCAGGGCAGATTCTGGATGGTCAGATGCTGGATTATTGGGTGCTCTTGGAGAATGTGGAAAATCAGATTGTGAGTGACCCACGACTAGACGCAAACTGTCAACATCTTGATTCTGGGGCAAAAATCCAGACCAGGGAGGAGGAAAGTCATCTGCTGAGGATGAGGAGGCTCTGCCACTGCTCGCATCATCATGCCCTCATACTTTGTTAGTAGGGTTGAGCCAAAAAGGATTGCAGCATTGTGGTCCAGGGCTTCAGCGATCCAGGGGTTAATGGTCCAGGAGTTGTTGGTCCAGGGAGTCTGTGGCCCAGTGTTTCTGCGGTCCAGGAGTTAATGGTCCAGGAGTTGGTTGTCCAGGGGTTAATGGTCCAGGAGTTGGTGGTCCAGTGTTTCTGTGGTCCAAGGGTTAACGGTCTGGTAGTTGGTGGTTCAGGGAGTCTGTGGTCCGGGAGACGGCGATCCAGGGATTTGTGGTCCAGGGAGTGAGGAGTCGGCATTCAAGGGAGTTCAGCAGTCCCAGGGGTCATTGGTCCAGGGCATTGGTGGTCCCGGGGATCAGTGGTCCATGCTTTTCTAACTAGAACCCTGTGATCTCCTATCTGTTGGCATCGCTGAAGCCTTTTCTGATTAGTAGGCAGTGGCACTGCTTCTGTTATTTAGAAGAGGTGCCAGGAACACTGGTGATAGGAGGAGACTTACAGGGCCCTGTCCCGGATACCATGGACCGCTGGCTCCTGGGCCCCCGCTACCTCCTAGCTCTCACAGCCTTCTGGGCCTGCTGGCCCTTGGCTCTCACTGGCTCCTTTGCCCCGCTAGCTTTTTGCTCTCACTGGCTCCTGGGCCCCGCTGGCTCCTGTCTGCTGTGCCCTTCTGGCTGTGGTGCCCCACTAGCTCCTGGCTTTCACTGCCCCCTAGCCCCACCAGCTCCGGGCTCCGCTGGCTCCTGGATCTCACTGGCTACTGGACCACTCTGGCTCCTGGGCTACTGGACCACTCTGGCTCCTGGGCCCCTGGACCACTCTGGCTCTCCTGGGCCCCTGGACCACTCTGGCTCTCCTGGGCCCCTGGACCACTCTGGCTCTCCTGGGCCCCTGGACCACTCTGGCTCTCCTGGGCCCCTGGACCACTCTGGCTCTCCTGGGCCCCTGGACCACTCTGGCTCTCCTGGGCCCCTGGACCACTCTGGCTCTCCTGGGCCCCTGGACCACTCTGGCTCTCCTGGGCCCCTGGACCACTCTGGCTCTCCTGGGACCCTGGACCACTCTGGCTCTCCTGGGACCCTGGACCACTCTGGCTCTCCTGGGCCCCTGGACCACTCTGGCTCTCCTGGGCCCCTGGACCACTCTGGCTCTCCTGGGCCCCTGGACCACTCTGGCTCTCCTGGGCCCGGATCCTGTAAACCTTTCTTTGCTTGCCTCCATGTGTCCGGAGGTTTCTGCTCTGATACAATGTATCGATCCGGCCTGTTCACATCAGAGGATTGGGTAGACTGGATACATTGTAACAAGTTCTCAGCTGTGAGTAGAATGAGCTTTGATTCCCTCATTCTCTGCAGCAAGCAGAGGTCTGGTCGGTGTCTACCAGAAAGTTGCAGAACTTTCCACCCTGAGCGATGACCCGGGACTTTGCCGTCCATTGTTGGGTTCACACGTCTGGCGGTGGTAACTCTGAGCGTGGCCCCCGGAGTGTGGCCCCACAGCGCCTGCACTTACCTAACACACCAGGTTCCCTTCCCCGTTCACCGCTGTTTACACTTAATGTGACCTTAATCCGACGTGACTAATTTAATTATCATGGCCGAGGTGCGAGAGCGGAGGTGACAATTAGCGCAGGGTGCGGGGCGATATTAATAACCGGCTCCTGCCATGTGAAGCTGCCATATGTCCTTAAAGGGGCCGCGTCACCGAACCACGGGAGCACAGACAGCTGATGAGTGCCATCCCCAGGGGGCGCTGTCACAACGCTTAGGTTTCAATGCTGCGGCTTTTTTTACATTTTTATCACTGCGTCTGTAAAACCTTTAAAATCTGTGGGCGCCGAGGATCCAAAGGTTAATGTGGGCGTCATGTGGACATTGCCGTAACCCAGACATCGGCAGGTGCAGTGCCCATCTCCTGAGAGGTGGCGGGAGGACTCGAGAGGGCGGTTTCCCCCCTAGATATTGCCTCTGGGGGTCACACAGACAATGCAGTCTTAAAGGGATTATCTGTTGTGTGAACATCGCAACCATTTTACTTTCCAGAGTCTTTGTACAATATGGCCGTACAGTGACTGCTCTCCTGATACACGGCTCCGAATCCTCTGCTGTGGCCACCACTAGAGGGGGCTCACAGACTTATCAGGAGGAGCAGAGGAGATCACATCCTGAACTGTGGATGCAGATTTGTGTGTAACTGGAGCATAGCGTCAGCTTGTGGCGACGTCTTCCCCCGGGTGCTGACGTCTCCTGTCTTCGGCCGGCTCCTGTGTTACACTCACTGCCGCCTGCGCTGATCCTGCTCCATTTTCTCCACATTACTTAGATGATGATGATGTTCCTGTCCTCAATCTTTCCGCACATGGACAGCGAGTCCGTGTTGTCCTTGAGGATGTAAGTGAGATGTCGTTAGCGGGCCCCAACTATGTGCGCGTCGCCCGGCGGGACAAGCCTCCATTACCACTGCCTTTTATTAATTGAATTCCCTAATAGACGGACAGGACCATCTTTGTGCGCCGGCACGGGCGGCTGCCTGACATTCCTGCACCACCTGACACTGTTCACACACTTGTGGGCACACACTGGTACACCGGCCGACGCGACAACGTGACAACCCTGCCGTCGTCCAACGTGACAACCCTGCCGCCGTCTGACGTGACAACCCTACCGCCGTCCGCGTGACAACCCTGCCGCCGTCTGACGTGACAACCTGCCACCGTCCGACGTGACAACCCTGTCCTCGTCCGATGTGACAACCCTGCCGCCGTCCGACGTGACAACCCTGCCGCCGTCCACTTGACAACCCTGCCGCCGTCTGACGTGACAACCTGCCACCGTCCGACGTGACAACCCTGTCCTCGTCCGATGTGACAACCCTGCCGCCGTCCGACGTGACAACCCTGCCGCCGTCCACTTGACAACCCTGCCGCCGTCTGACGTGACAACCTGCCACCGTCCGACGTGACAACCCTGTCCTCGTCCGATGTGACAACCCTGCCGCCGTCCGACGTGACAACCCTGCCGCCGTCCACTTGACAACCCTGCCGCCGTCTGACGTGACAACCTGCCACCGTCCGACGTGACAACCCTGCCGCCGTCCGACGTGACAAACCTGCCACCAGCCAACTTGAGTGACAACCCTTCCGCCGTCCGACGTGACAACCCTGCCGCCAGCCAACATGAGTGACAACCCTTCCGCCATCCGATGTGACAACCCTGCCGCCGTCCGACGTGACAACCCTGCCGCCGTCTGACGAGACAACCCTGCCGCCGTCTGACGAGACAACCCTGCCACCATCCGACAAGACAACCCTGCTGCCGTCCAAAGTAACAACCCTGCCATCGTCCGACGTGACAACCCTGCCACCTGCTATGAGCATCAGTTCAAGTACTGACACCGGATACTGAGCTCATGACATATGACCCGATGCTGCCACCGAGACCGTCCTGAGACCACCAGAAGATCCTCTTCTGGGAAGGGTTAGTACATAGCAATTATAGTCTTGTACATAGGGGCAGTATAATAGTAGTTATATTCTTGTACATAGGAGCAGTATTATAGTAGTTATATTCTTGTACATAGGGGCAGTATTATAGTAGTTATATTCTTGTACATAGGAGCAGTATTATAGTAATTATATTCTTGTACATAGAGGCAGTATTATAGTAGTTATATTCTTGTACATAGGAGCAGTATTATAGTAGTTATATTCTTGTACATAGGGGCAGTATTATAGTAGTTATATTCTTGTACATAGGAGCAGTATTATAGTAATTATATTCTTGTACATAGGAGCAGTATTATAGTAGTTATATTCTTGTACATAGGGGGCAGTATTATAGTAGTTATATTCTTGTACATAGGAGCAGTATTGTAGTAGTTATATTCTTGTACATAGAGGAGCAGTATTATAGTAGTTATATTCTTGTACATAGGAGCAGTATTGTAGTAGTTATATTCTTGTACATAGGAGCAGTATTATAGTAGTTATGTTTTTGGACATAGGGGCAGTATTATAGTAGTTATATTCTTGTACATAGGGGCAGTATTATAGTAGTTATATTCTTGTATATAGATGCAGTATTATAATAGTTATATTCTTGTACATAGGGGGCAGTATAATAGTTATATTCTTGTACATAGGGGCAGTATTATAGTAGTTATATTCTTGTACATAGGAGCAGTGTTACAGTAGTTATATTCTTGTACATAGGGGCAGTATTATAGTAGTTATATTCTTGTACATAGGGGGCAGTATTATAGTAGTTATATTCTTGTACATAGGAGCAGTATTATAGTAGTTATATACTTGTACATAGTAGCAGTATTATAATAGTTATATACTTGTACATAGGAGCAGTATTATAGTAGTTATATTCTTGTATATAGGGGCAGTATTATAGTAGTTATATTCTTGTACATAGGAGCAGTATTATAGTAGTTATATTCTTGTACATAGGGGCAGTATTATAGTAGTTATATTCTTGTACATAGGAGCAGTATTGTAGTAGTTATATTCTTGTACATAGGGGCAGTATTATAGTAGTCATATTTTTGTACATAGGGGCAGTATTATAGTAGTTATATTCTTGTACATAGGGGCAGTATTATAGTAGTTATATTCTTGTATATAGGATCAGTATTATAGTAGTTATATTCTTGTACATAGGGGCAGTATTATAGTAGTTATATTCTTGTATATAGGAGCAGTATTATAGTAGTTATATTCTTGTACATAGGGGCAGTATTATAGTAGTTATATTCTTGTACATAGGGGCAGTATTATAGTAGTTATATTCTTGTACATAGGGGCAGTATTATAGTAGTTATATTCTTGTATGTAGATGCAGTATTATAGTAGTTATATTCTTGTACATAGGGGCAGTATTATAGTAGTTATATTTTTGTACATAGGAGCAGTATTATAGTAGTTATATTCTTGTACATAGGGGCAGTATTATAGTAGTTATATTTTTGTACATAGGAGCAGTATTATAGTAGTTATATTCTTGTGCATAGGAGCAGTATTATAGTAGTTATAGTCTTGTACATAGGAGCAGTATTATAGTAGTTATATTCTTGTACATAGGGGCAGTATTATAGTAGTTATATTCTTGTATATATGAGCAGTATTATAGTAGTTATATTCTTGTACATAGGTGCAGTATTATAGTAGTTATATTCTTGTACATAGGAGCAGTATTATAGTAGTTATATTCTTGTACATAGGAGCAGTATTATAGTAGTTATATTCTTGTACATAGGAGCAGTATTATAGTAGTTATATTTTTGTACATAGGGGCAGTATTATAGTAGTTATATTCTTGTGCATAGGGGCAGTATTATAGTAGTTATATTCTTGTACATAGGGGCAGTATTATAGTAGTTATATTTTTGTACATAGGAGCAGTATTATAGTAGTTATATTCTTGTACATAGGGGCAGTATTATAGTAGTTATATTTTTGTACATAGGAGCAGTATTATGGTAGTTATATTCTTGTACATAGGAGCAGTATTATAGTAGTTATAGTCTTGTACATAGGAGCAGTATTATAGTAGTTATATTGTACATAGGTGCAGTATTATAGTAGTTATATTCCTGTACATAGGGGCAGTATTATAGTAGTTATATTTTTGTACATAGGAGCAGTATTATAGTTATATTCTTGTATATAGGAGCAGTATTATAGTAGTTATATTCTTGTACATAGGGGGCAGTATTATAGTAGTTATATTCTTGTACATAGGGGCAGTATTATAGTAGTTATATTCTTGTATATAGGAGCAGTATTATAGTAGTTATATTCTTGTACATAGGGGCAGTATTATAGTAGTTATAGTCTTGTACATATGGGCAGTATTATAGTAGTTATATTCTTGTACATAGGGGGCAGTATTATAGTAGTTATATTCTTGTACATAGGAGCAGTATTATAGTAGTTATATTTCTGTACATAGGAGCAGTATTATAGTAGTTATATTTCTGTACATAGGAGCAGTATTGTAGTAGTTATATTCTTGTACATAGGAGCAGTATTATAATAGTTATATTCTTGTACATAGGAGCAGTATTATAGTAGTTATATTTTTGTACATAGAGGACAGTATTATAGTAGTTATATTCTTGTACATAGGAGCAGTATTATAGTAGTTATATTCTTGTACATAGGGGCAGTATTATAGTAGTTATATTCTTGTACATAGGAGCAGTATTGTAGTAGTTATATTCTTGTATATAGGAGCAGTATTATAGTAGTTATATTCTTGTACATAGGGGCAGTATTATAGTAGTTATATTCTTGTACATAGGAACAGTATTATAGTAGTTATATTCTTGTACATAGGAGCAGTATTATAATAGTTATATTCTTGTACATAGGAGCAGTATTATAGCATTTATATTCTTGTACATAGGAGCAGTATTGTAGTAGGTATATTCTTGTACATAGGGGCAGTATTATAGTAGTGATATTCTTGTACATAGGAGCAGTATTGTAGTAGGTATATTCTTGTACATAGGGGCAGTATTATAGTAGTGATATTCTTGTACATAGGAGCAGTATTGTAGTAGTTATATTCCTCTACATAGGGAGCAGTATTATAGTAGTTATATTCTTGTACATAGGAGCAGTATTATAGTAGTTATATTCTTGTACATAGGAGCAGTATTATAGTAGTTATATTCTTGTACATAGAGGCAGTATTATAGTAGTTATATTCTTGTACATAGAGGGCAGTATTAGTAGTTATATTCTTGTACATAGGAGCAGTATTATAGTAGTTATATTCTTGTACATAGGGGCAGTATTATAGTAGTTATATTTTTGTACATAGGGGCAGTATTATAGTAGTCATATTTTTGTACATAGGAGCAGTATTATAGTAGTTATATTCTTGTACATAGGGGCAGTATTATAGTAGTTATATTTTTGTACATAGGAGCAGTATTATAGTAGTTATATTCTTGTGCATAGGAGCAGTATTATAGTAGTTATAGTCTTGTACATAGGAGCAGTATTATAGTAGTTATATTCTTGTACATAGGAGCAGTATTATAGTAGTTATATTCTTGTACATAGATGCAGTATTATAGTAGTTATATTCTTGTATATATGAGCAGTATTATAGTAGTTATATTCTTGTACATAGGGGGCAGTATTATAGTAGTTATATTCTTGTACATAGGAGCAGTATTATAGTAGTTATATTCCTGTACATAGGAGCAGTATTATAGTAGTTATATTCTTGTACATAGGTGCAGTATTATAGTAGTTATATTCTTGTACATAGGAGCAGTATTGTAGTAGTTATATTCTTGTACATAGGGGCAGTATTATAGTAGTCATATTTTTGTACATGGGGCAGTATTATAGTAGTTATATTCTTGTACATAGGAGCAGTATTATAGTAGTTATATTCTTGTACATAGGGGCAGTATTATAGTAGTTATATTCTTGTACATAGGGGCAGTATTATAGTAGTTATATTCTTGTACATAGGGGCAGTATTGTAGTAGTTATATTCTTGTACATAGGGGCAGTATTATAGTAGTTATATTTTTGTACATAGGGGCAGTATTATAGTAGTTATATTCTTGTACATAGGGGCAGTATTATAGTAGTTATATTTTTGTACATAGGAGTAGTATTATAGTAGTTATATTTTTGGACATAGGGGCAGTATTATAGTAGTTATATTGTACATAGGGGCAGTATTATAGTAGTTATATTCTTGTATGTAGATGCAGTATTATAGTAGTTATATTCTTGTACATAGGGGCAGTGTTGTAGTAGTTATATTCTTCTACATAGGGGCAGTATTATAGTAGTTATATTTTTGTACATAGGAGCAGTATTATAGTAGTTATATTCTTGTACATAGGGGCAGTATTATAGTAGTTATATTCTTGTACAGTACATAGGGGGCAGTATTATAGTAGTTATATCCTTGTACATAGGGGCAGTATTATAGTAGTTATATTCTTGTATATAGGAGCAGTATTATAGTAGTTATATTCTTGTACATAGGAGCAGTATTATAGTAGTTATATTCTTGTACATAGGAGCAGTATTATAGTAGTTATATTTTTGTACATAGGAGCAGTATTATAGTAGTTATATTCTTGTACATAGGAGCAGTATTATAGTAGTTATATTTTTGTACATAGGAGCAGTATTATAGTAGTTATATTCTTGTACATAGGAGCAGTATTATAGTAGTTATATTTTTGTACATAGGGGCAGTATTATAGTAGTTATATTCTTGTGCATATGGGCAGTATTATAGTAGTTATATTCTTGTACATAGGGCAGTATTATAGTAGTTATATTTTTGTACATAGGGGCAGTATTATAGTAGTTATATTCTTGTACATAGGAGCAGTATTATAATAGTTATATTCTTGTACATAGGAGCAGTATTATAGTAGTTATATTCTTGTACATAGGAGCAGTATTGTAGTAGTTATATTTTTGTACATAGGGGCAGTATTATAGTAGTTATATTCTTGCCCTTGTGAGATGTCTTCTCGGTCGGGGTCTCGGCAGCTGTGTGCGGGATCTCCCCTCTCTTGCAGGCTGCACATTGCTGTGTGCATACCTAATCCCCGCAGATAGAGTCCCTGCGCCTGCAGATGTGCCCGCTCCGTCTCCAGCTGGCGGTCCCCTGACACCCCCTGATTAATCTCTTCATCTTGTCCTCTCTTCCTCCCGTGGGGCCACTTGTCCCATATGATGAGTTCTGTAGGTCTTAGGGAAGCCTGGCTGCCACTGAGGGGATCCATGATGGTGCCCGGCAGAGCGTGTCATTGTCAGCCCATGTGGAATTAACCCATGGAAGCATGGTGCAGGGAGGACAGTGCTGCGCTCAGGATGCTTCCACGACCCATTGTTCTCGCTGGTTATTGTGTGCTGGGAGCTTTGTGGACATGGCGGTGATGGTTTGGGGGCCGCTGACCGAGGTGCTGAACACATGATCTTAGATGAGTCTGAGGAAATCTGTGTGATCAGAGCAGCGTCACTACTGCCCCCCTAGACCTTGCACACAGTCATGTGACCATTACCGACACCGGTGTGGTCGGATATGGGGGGACTCATGTTTCCATCTCCCCTCTTCCTAGATCACCGGTTATGTGGACATGGGACGACATTCTGGGTCGCACAGTGATGGAGGAGCGAGTGTATTCTGTACCACGCCGACTCCTCGTCTTGTCATATTTTATATGTTCTCTTGATATTAAATGGTCTGCGCTCAATCAATATTTACTGCTGGGAAACAGAATGGAAATCAGAATGTCATTATAGCGCTAATGTGACCACTGCTGGTGGTGGAGCGGGGGGACTACAAGCCTCAGCCACTGCACTCACTGGAGGGCTCGTATTGGGCTGTGAGGTTGGGAAGTGCAGGGGGTGTACAGGAGTGGCCCCCAGTCTGCAGTTGGCCCCTGCGATCACCATGCCGGCCTCCTCTGTGGGTCGCCACCCGTTCTGGATATGACCTCTTCCTCTCATGACTGCCCAGCAGCACAGAGTACTTCAGAGGAGCAGATTCTTGACCTGATTTATGTTCTCACTTAAAGAGATTTTCTCCACGAACAAAAGTTTATTTTAATCCATAGATCTTGGAATAACAATAATTTCCACAATTGGATGTGATTAAATAAAATGTCCCTGTGGTGAGATAATCTTATATATGTGCCCCTGTGTACTGTGCAATGGTTGTGTCCGACCACACAGGAACATGGTCTGATTATACCACAGCTCCTGGGCAGGGGAGGAAGAAAAACAGAAAACAGACATTACAGCCGGGGATCACAGCTGATTCTATCTTTGAAGTAAAACATTGTTTGAAAACAGAAAGGGAAATGTTTTACCTCACAAAAAGAATCGGCTGCAAGCCCTGCTGTCCTGTCTGTATTCTCTCCAACCCTCCCTCCCTGCCAGAATGGTATGATCTGACCATGTTCCTGTGTGGTCGGACACGACCATCACACAGCACAGCAGGGGACATATGTAAGATTATATCTCGGCACAGGAACATTTTATTTATCACATCCAATTGTGGAAACTATTATTATTCCAAGAGCCACTGATTAAAATGAACTTTTGTTCATGGGAAAACTCCTTTTAAATATGAGATAGAGAGAAGAAAAGTATGTGCCCCCCACATCCACCTTCGGGGTCTTCTCTGTCCACCTCTACATCCATACACATTAATATGGGGAAAGTATGTGCCCCCCCCCCTCTCCCCACATCCACCTCCGGGGGCTTCTCTGTGCTCATCTACATCCATAGACATTAATATGGAGAAAGTATGTGCCCCCCACATCCACCTCCGGGGGCTTCTCTGTGCTCATCTACATCCATAGACATTAATATGGAGAAAGTATGTGCCCCCCACATCCACCTCCGGGGGCTTCTCTGTCCTCATCTACATCCATAGACATTAATATGGAGAAAGTATGTGACCCCCCCCCCACATCCACCTCCGGGGGCTTCTCTGTCCTCATCTACATCCATAGACATTAATATGGAGAAAGTATGTGCCCCCACATCCACCTCCGGGGGCTTCTCTGTCCTCATCTACATCCATAGACATTAATATGGAGAAAGTATGTGACCCCCACATCCACCTCCGGGGGCTTCTCTGTGCTCATCTACATCCATAGACATTAATATGGAGAAAGTATGTGCCCCCCACATCCACCTCCGGGGGCTTCTCTGTCCTCATCTACATCCATAGACATTAATATGGAGAAAGTATGTGCCCCCCACATCCACCTCCGGGGGCTTCTCTGTCCTCATCTACATCCATAGACATTAATATGGAGAAAGTATGTGACCCCCCCCCCCCCCCCCACATCCACCTCCGGGGGCTTCTCTGTCCTCATCTACATCCATACACATTAATATGGATAAAGTATGTGCCCCCCCACATCCACCTCCGGGGGCTTCTCTGTCCTCATCTACATCCATAGACATTAATATGGAGAAAGTATGTGCCCCCCACATCCACCTCCGGGGGCTTCTCTGTGCTCATCTACATCCATAGACATTAATATGGAGAAAGTATGTGCCCCCCACATCCACCTCCGGGGGCTTCTCTGTCCTCATCTACATCCATACACATTAATATGGAGAAAGTATGTGCCCCCCACATCCACCTCCGGGGGCTTCTCTGTCCACCTCTACATCCATAGACATTAATATGGAGAAAGTATGTGCCCCCCACATCCACCTCCGGGGGCTTCTCTGTCCACCTCTACATCCATAGACATTAATATGGAGAAAGTATGTGCCCCCCACATCCACCTCCGGGGGCTTCTCTGTCCACCTGTACATCCATACACATTAATATGGAGTCGCACCTCTTCTGGGAAATGTTTCTACAAGATTTTGGAGGTTTCTGTGGGATTTTTGGCCCTTCATCCAGAGCATTTGTGGGGTCAGACTTTGATGTTGGGGGGCGGCCTCCTCCAGAGTCCAGCGGTGGCGGCTTTACACCACTCCACCCGACGCTCAGCATTGTGCTTGGTGATGTACGGCTGCAGGCAGCTGCTCGGCTATGGAGCTCCCGGCGAGGGACACTGTCCTTGTGCGGATACCAGAGGAGCTCTGCCCCACCGGCCGCTCTGTCACATGGCAGTAAAGACAGGAGGCATGGTGTGGGGCCGACACCAGGAAGATGGACTGGATATTGTAGACGGGGGGCAATGGTGCTGAATGGTAATCCGGTATTCAGTGTGGATGACACAGATGTGAGATAAATGGAAGGACGGATAAGAGGTGGACACGAGCGAGGACTTGTAGTTCTCCAGATGCCGCCCCGTGGTGCCCGCTCCCATGTGAGCCGTTGGCACAGCATTGATGGGAGCTGGTGTTACTGATGAATGGGGCTCTCTGTTCTCGTGCCACCCGGCTCCCGCTGGCATCTGGAACATATGTGCTAATTTACAGGAAGCACCACGGTGGGATTTCCCATCAAGAAGACACGAGACATTAATTTCTGCATGTGGCTGGATGAGTGCCGGCACACAGGAGCTTGCGCTGGTTAGTACCCGTGCACATTCCCATGTTGTCAGCTAAACGCCTGGCATTAGAGAGGGCGGCGTGCCCACCCCACATTGAGCCTCATATGATCAGTAAGCTGAGCCTGAAATGGCTGATAACAGGGAGAAAGAGATTGCTTTACCCATCTGCAGGTGGTGCCCATTACTTACAGCTTCCATCGTGCCGCTGGCATCGGATTATGGAGCACTGACCCTATAGTTCTCCCCAGAGGAACAATCCCAGAAGCCCAAAACTTCCCATCTTTCTCTCCTGAGTGCAGCGAGGTGGCGGCATGACGTGTAGTGTCGGCGGGTCAAGGTTGCGGCGGCCTCCGTCCCTCGCCTCATTCCCTCGGCCCATCACATCACGCTGCCTTCTTATTAAACACACAAAGTCCATTACTGGGAACCGCGATGCAGCCGAGGAAAGGTTACGGGAGCCATGTATTTAATCTGCCACATGAAAACGATACACGGCCCAAACCGGGGGCAGAGCGCCGCGCCAACATGGCCATGCCCCCCCATCGCTGAATATAGAGCAAATATCCTGGTAATACTGACATATATGTGAGCGGTGGACACCGGGGAACGGCCACATAAAAGTATTCACACCCCATCAGCTTTAACACATTTGTTTAGGCTTCATATATAAATATTTTAAAGGTATAAATCTGAAAATTGTGCCGTGTATATGTATTCAGCCCCAGAGTCAGTACTTTGTAAGACCACTTTTATCTGCCATTACTGCTGGGATCTTTTGGGGTCTGTTTCTCCTCCTCTCTGCAGTCTTTTGGGGTCTGTCTCTCCCACCTCTAGCTGCAGTCTTTTGGGGTCTGTCTCTCCTCCTCTCTGCAGTCTTTTGGGGTCTGTCTCTCCCACCTCTAGCTGCAGTCTTTTGGGGTCTGTCTCTCCTCCTCTCTGCAGTCTTTTGGGGTCTGTCTCTCCCACCTCTAGCTGCAGTCTTTTGGGGTCTGTCTCTCCTCCTCTCTGCAGTCTTTTGGGGTCTGTCTCTCCCACCTCTAGCTGCAGTCTTTTGGGGTCTGTCTCTTCTCCTCTCTGCAGTCTTTTGGAGTCTGTCTCTCCCCCCTTTCTCTGCAGTCTTTTGGGGTCTGTCTCTCCCCCCTTTCTCTGCAGTCTTTTGGGGTCTGTCTCTCCCCCCTTTCTCTGCAGTCTTTTGGGGTCTGTCTCTCCCACCTCTCGCTGCAGTGTTTTGGGATCTGTCTCCTACCTTTCGCTGTAGTCTTTTGGGGTCTGTCTCTCACCTCTTGCTGCAGTCTTTTGTGGTCTGTCTCGCACCTCTTGCTGCAGTCTTTTGGGGTCTGTCTCTCCAGCTTTGCTCGTCTAAAGGTGACATTTTGGTCCTTCCTCTTTGCACAATCGCTCGGTGAGATTGGATGGAGACGTCTGTGATCTGCACTTCTCACGTTTTGTCACAGATTCTCTGGGATTTGGGTCTGGACAGTGACTGGGCCGCTCACACACATGAATATAAATGATCTAAACCCTCCATTGTAGCTCTGGCAGGATGTTTAGGGTCATTGTCCTGCTGGATGGTGGACCTAAGCCCCAGTCTCAAGTCTTCTGCTTCGTCTAACGAAATTTCGTCCAGGATCGACCTGTATTTAGCTCCATCCTTCTTATCATCTCTGACCAGCTTCCCTGTCCCTGCTGAAGAAAAGCCTCCCCACAGTAGGATGCTACCACCACCATGTGTGACGGTGGGGATGGTGTTTTCTGGGTGATGTGCAGTGTTTAGTTTTCCACCACACATAGCGGTTTCCATTTGGCCAAAAAAGTTCTCCTTTGGTCTCCCCTGACCATGCCATGTAGGGGACACAGAGAGCATTTCTGGGTTTAGTTTGCCACTTTTTGAGGTTTGACCTCAGATTCTCAATGTGATGAGATCTGGGTAGTTTCTGGACGTGCACCCAAAATGTCAATGTTTTGTTCCCCAATACACTTATCCCGTTACTGGACTGTATTCGTGGTCCTACATCGTTTTATCCCCTGTGAGGTGGATTGTTTTATGGACCTTTCGGTTGCATGTAATAATGGTTCTTCGGACTGTTCACTTATCTCTCACTCTGTTGATTGTCTGAAACCGGAGTAGGACCCCATGACACCCTCTATGGATGAGAAGCCCCCACACATTGTGAGTGATCCCCTCCATGGATGAGAAGCCCCCACACATTGTGAGTGACCTCCTCCATGGATGAGAAGCGCCCACACATTGTGAGTGATCCCCTCCATGGATGAGAAGCCCCCACACATTGTGAGTGATCCCCTCCATGGATGAGAAGCCCCCACACATTGTGAGTGATCCCCTCCATGGATGAGAAGCCCCCACACATTGTGAGTGATCCCCTCTATGGATGAGAAGCCCCCACACATTGTGAGTGATCCCCTCCATGGATGAGAAGCCCCCACACATTGTGAGTGATCCCCTCCATGGATGAGAAGCCCCCACACATTGTGAGTGATCCCCTCTATGGATGAGAAGCCCCCACACATTGTGAGTGATGCCCTCCATGGATGAGAAGCCCCCACACATTGTGAGTGATCCCCTCCATGGATGAGAAGCCCCCACACATTGTGAGTGATCCCCTCCATGGATGAGAAGCCCCCACACATTGTGAGTGACCTCCTCCATGGATGAGAAGCCCCCACACATTGTGAGTGATCCCCTCCATGGATGAGAAGCCCCCACACATTGTGAGTGATCCCCTCCATGGATGAGAAGCCCCCACACATTGTGAGTGATCCCCTCCATGGATGAGAAGCCCCCACACATTGTGAGTGACCCCCTAATTGGAGGAGAAGCCCCCACACATTGTGAGTGACATCCTCCATGGATGAGAAGCCCCCACACATTGTGAGTGACCCCCTCCATGGATGAGAAGCCCCCACACATTGTGAGTGACCCCCTCTATGGATGAGAAGCCCCCACACATTGTGAGTGACCCCCTCATTGGAGGAGAAGCCCCCACACATTGTGAGTGATCCCCTCTATGGATGAGAAATCCCCACACATTGTGAGTGATCCCCTCTATGGATGAGAAGCCCCCACACATTGTGAGTGACCCCCTCATTGGAGGAGAAGCCCCCACACATTGTGAGTGACATCCTCCATGGATGAGAAGCCCCCACACATTGTGAGTGACATCCTCCATGGATGAGAAGCCCCCACACATTGTGAGTGATCCCCTCTATGGATGAGAAGCCCCCACACATTGTGAGTGAGCCCCTCCATGGATGAGAAGCCCCCACACATTGTGAGTGACATCCTCCATGGATGAGAAGCCCCCACACATTGTGAGTGATCCCCTCCATGGATGAGAAGCCCCCACACATTGTGAGTGATCCCCTCCATGGATGAGAAGCCCCCACACATTGTGAGTGACCCCCTCATTGGAGGAGAAGCCCCCACACATTGTGAGTGACATCCTCCATGGATGAGAAGCCCCCGCACATTGTGAGTGACCCCCTCCATGGATGAGAAGCCCCCACACATTGTGAGTGATCCCCTCCATGGATGAGAAGCCCCCACACATTGTGACTGATCCCCTCCATGGATGAGAAGCCCCCACACATTGTGAGTGACCCCCTCCATGGATGAGAAGCCCCCACACATTGTGAGTGATCCCCTCCATGGATGAGAAGCCCCCACACATTGTGACTGATCCCCTCCATGGATGAGAAGCCCCCACACATTGTGAGTGACCCCCTCCATGGATGAGAAGCCCCCGCAAATTGTGAGTGACCCCCTCCATGGATGAGAAGCCCCCGCACATTGTGAGTGACCCCCTCCATGGATGAGTAGCCTCCACACATTGTGAGTGACCCCCTCCGAGGATGAGAAGCCCCCGCATATTGTGAGTGAGCCCCCTCTGTTGATGAGAAGCCCCCACACATGAGTGGTCTCAGGAGTCTTTACTGATGGCAGACGTAGGACTCATGGCAGCGTCACCTTTTCTTCTCTGGACAGTTATTCTTCCTGATGTCGCAAACCATCTGAAGGGTCTTCATCAGAGGAATAACGTCCCCCTGTCCTCTGCAGTGCAGTCCCTGCACCTGCAAAATGTCAGTCTGTCCTTCATGTTTTTCTTGGAGAGAAGTGGCTTCTTTGCTGACCTTCTTGACACTTTGGCCTCCAAAATCTTTCATCTCGCTGTGCGTGCAGATACACTGATGCCTGCTGTCATTCCTGTAACTGAATCTACTTAAGGAGACGTTCCAGGCACTTTCTTGACTTTCTTTGGCGCCCTGAAGCCTTATTCACACCAGATGATCTTCTCTATTTAACGTTCTTGATCCGATAAATGGTTGATTAAAGGGCAAGCTTACCAGCAGCCATGTCCTTGCCTGTAAAGCCTTTTTCATGCAAACCAATGAGAACTGTTTTCCCGGAGATAACAATGGTTAACACAAGACAGTAATTTTCAGCCCCAGTCCCTCTTATAACTCTACCAGTCTGCTGTTATAATTCAGTCCGCATGACAGATCAGCTGCCTTGTCCTTGTTAACACTTTCGTCTGCTCTAGCGAGAAGATCACTGACGTGATGTTCTCAGGTCATTTTATGGCAGGGCTGATATTCAGTGGAAATATATATTTTTTTTTCCTGGTGTGGTGTTATGCAGTTTATCTGATCGTCGTCATAATAATCCGAAGTTATTACAAATTGTCACAAAACTGAAGCAGCAACTGTGAAAACTAAGGTTTTCTTCAGTCTCAAAACTTTTGGCCAAGACCGTAGATCTTGAGCAGAGAATTAAATGTCCTGATTACGGAGTGTTTGGGAATTAGTTTAAGCCTTGAGTTTTCATATGAAGTGCGGCTTCACCGATGACATCATAACTCCAGCTGGTGACATCATAACTCCAGCTGGTGACATCATAACTCCAGCTGGTGACATCACTTGGACCCTATCAGGGTCTGTAACCTGTTCATGTAATCTGCAGTAATGGTGTGTGAGTGCATATCCGTGTAGTTATAGGCCAAGTGAGTGACGGGACGTCACCAGCGAGGTTAACCATTCGTGCACCAGCTCTGCATCTACTCTCTTCTGTGGCATTCGGACATTTTCCCAGCACATTTTAGGGTCATTTGCTTATAGGATTGCTCCTCTGATTTGGTCATCGGGGCCACTTATTTAGCTACAGTGTAATGTGTGAATGTGCAATGGTGTTTAGATCAGGATTGACGCTGGGACGATGCGCCGAGATTGGCGTATCCCGACCTGTCAGCAATTCCAGAATTCTTCTGGCTGCCGCCGGCTCCGACGCGCGTTCCTTCTGCCGGTTGTAGTATAATTTAAAGTTAATGATGTATGTACGCAATGTGTGTGTACGTGATAATACGATGCACGGAGCCAGCCAGCTTGGGTGGGGTTAATCATAAAAGGGTCGCCCTTCCTCCTGCGGTTTATCATCTTCATCGCTCCAGAAAGGAAGGTCTGCGACTTTCTAATACCCGGTGTTCCAGTTCATTGACATTTTTACATCCTCCACTTGCTGTCAGTGAATGTATCTAGCTCCGATAGAATAAATCACTCTCGCAGCTGACACTGGCAGCCTGCCGTGAAGGGAGCCGGCACAATTAAAGGCGTCACAGCGCCAAAGTCTTGATAGTTGCCCCCACGGCGGGTCGCTGTCCACCGCCTCCAATCTATGTTGCGCTTTAGTTCGTTTTCATCCCACAATGGAGATCAGTGTCTGCCGCAGTCAAGGTTATGGCGATAAATTCCTCCATTGTCGCTTCTGCTCGCAGTAAATTGGCTGGAGGCTTTCGCGCCGCAGAGACGGATAATTTGCTGCCGTATTTCAATTGGATTTAGAAATGAGTTTGAGAGGCCGGTTCATGCCTCCTATAACCGGGGGGCCGCGGGGGGCCGCGCTCCTGTCTGACTCCCTCATTACCAGCACTTAATACGCTTCCTGCGCGATCTGCGGTCACACGGACGAGGGCAATGACAAGACAAGCGCTCAGAGGGCACACGAGACCCCCGGGGTCCTTGGCCACAGCGATCACACCATTAATTCCTAACTTCACTTTTCATTTCCCAGTCAGGCCTCCGTAATGCTCGGGGCACGCGGAGCAGCCGCCGACGCTACAGTGACAGAGCAATGCTGTGCGAAAGCTGCCACTGTACGAGGGGCTCCTGGTAACAATGAGGCAGGGGCCGATCAAAGCCTGAATTCGGGCCGTCATTCACCAGGCTATACCTGTAGAATATACACATGCATACATGCCAGTCCTGTCTGTGTTACCTAGGGCGCTCCATCTGTGGATTACAGTGCCTTGAAAAAGTTTTCACCCCCTGAACTTTTACTAACTTTTCACATTACACACACAAAATTAAATTTATCTCATTGGGATCTTCTGTGATACAACACAAAGTATTTGACATCTGTAAAGACAAACAGGCGAGGTCTGATAATTGTGCTGTGAATATTTATTCATTCGCCTGAGTCAGTACTTTGTAGGACCACCTCTCTCTGCAGTCTCTTGGGGTCTGTCTCTCCCACCTCTCTCTGCAGTCTCTTGGGGTCTGTCTCTCCCACCTTTTTCTGCAGTTTTTTGGGGTCTTTCGCTCCCACCTTTCTCTGCAGTCTCTTGGGGTCTGTCTCTCCACCTTTCTCTGCAGTCTCTTGGGGTCTGTCTCTCCACCTTTCTCTGCAGTCTTTTGGGACTGTCTCTCCTCCTTTCTCTGCAGTCTTTTGGGGTCTGTCCCTCCCACCTCTCGCTGCAGTTTTTTGGGTTCTGTCTCTCCCACCTTTCTCTGCAGTCTTTTGGGGTCTGTCTCTCCCACCTCTCGCTGCAGTCTTTTGGGGTCTGTCTCTCCAGCTTTCTCTGCAGACTTTTGGGTTCTGTGTCTCCCACCTTTCTCTGCAGTCTTTGAGATCTGTCTCTCCAGCTTTCTCTGCAGTCTTTTGGGGTCTGTCTCTCCAGCTTTCTCTGCAGTCTTTGGGATCTGTCTCTCCAGCTTTCTCTGCAGTCTTTTGGGGTCTGTCTCTCCAGCTTTCTCTGCAGTCTTTTGGGGTCTGTCTCTCCCCCCTTTCTCTGTAGTCTTTTGGGTTCTGTCTCTCCCCCCTTTCTCTGCAGTCTTTTGGGATCTGTCTCTCCACCTCTCGCTGCAGTCTTTTGGGGTCTTTCTCTCCAGCTTTCTCTGCAGTCTTTGGGATCTGTCTCTCCCACCTTTCTCTGCAGTCTTTGGGGTCTGTCTCCTCCTTTCTCTGCAGTCTTTTGAGGTCTGTCTCTCCTCCTTTCTCTGCAGTCTTTGGGATCTGTCTCTCCAGCTTTCTCTGCAGTCTCTTGGGGTCTGTCTCTCCAGCTTTCTCTGCAGTCTTTTGGGTTCTGTCTCTCCACCTTTCTCTGCAGACTTTGGGATCTGTCTCTCCTACCTCTCGCTGCAGTCTTTTGGGGTCTGTCTCTCCAGCTTTCTCTGCAGTCTTTTGGGGTCTGTCTCTCCACCTTTCTCTGCAGACTTTGGGATCTGTCTCTCCTACCTCTCGCTGCAGTCTTTTGGGGTCTGTCTCTCCAGCTTTCTCTGCAGTCTTTTGGGGTCTGTCTCTCCCACCTTTCTCTGCAGTCTTTTGGGGTCTGTCTCTCCTACCTCTCGCTGCAGTCTTTTGGGGTCTGTCTCTCCAGCTTTCGCTGCAGTCTTTTGGGGTTTGTCTCTCCAGCTTTCTCTGCAGTCTTTTGGGGTCTGTCTGTCCAGCTTTCTCTGCAGTCTCTTGGGGTCTGTCTCTCCAGCTTTCTCTGCAGTCTTTTGGGTCTGTCTCTCCACCTCTCGCAGTCTTTTGGGGTCTGTCTCTCCAGCTTTCTCTGCAGTCTTTTGGGGTCTGTCTCCAGCTTTCTCTGCAGTCTTTTGGGGTCTGTCTCTCCTCCTTTGTCTGCAGTCTTTTGGGTTCTGTCTCTCCCACCTTTCTCTGCAGTCTTTTGGGGTCTGTCTCTCCACCTCTCGCTGCAGTCTTTTGGGGTCTGTCTCTCCAGCTTTCTCTGCAGTCTTTGGGGGTCTGTCTCTCCCACCTTTCTCTGCAGTCTTTGGGGTCTGTCTCTCCACCTTTCTCTGCAGTCTTTGGGGGTCTGTCTCTCCAGCTTTCTCTGCAGTCTCTTGGGGTCTGTCTCTCCAGCTTTCTCTGCAGTCTCTTGGGGTCTGTCTCTCCAGCTTTCTCTGCAGTCTCTTGGGGTCTGTCTCTCCAGGTTTCTCTGCAGTCTCTTGGGGTCTGTCTCTCCAGGTTTCTCTGCAGTCTCTTGGGGTCTGTCTCTCCAGGTTTCTCTGCAGTCTCTTGGGGTCTGTCTCTCCAGGTTTCTCTGCAGTCTTTTGGGGTCTGTCTTTCCAGCTTTCTCTGCAGTCTCTTGGGGTCTGTCTCTCCAGGTTTCTCTGCAGTCTTTGGGGTCTCTCCAGCTTTGCTTGTCTAGAGGTGACATTTTGCCCCTTCCTCTTTGCACACTCGCTCTCGCTCAGTTACATTGGAAGGAGTCATCAGTAATTTTCACAGATTCTCTGAGATTTGGTCTGGACGGTGACTGGGCCACTCACACAGGAATATGCTCTGATCTAAACCCTCCATTGTAGCTTGGTAGGATGTTTAGGGTGGTTGTCCTGCTGGAAGGCGATCCATGCCCTAGTCTCAAGTATTCTGCAGCCTCTAACAGGTTTTCCTCCAGGATTGTCCTCTGTTTAGATTTATCCATCTTCCCATCATCTCTGACCAGCTTTCCTGCCCCTGCTGAAGAAAAGCCTCCCCACAGTAGGATGCTGCCACCACTATTTGCGATGATGGGGATCAAGTTTTCAGGGTGATGTGCAGTGTTAAGTTTGCAGCCACACATAGTTTTCCATTTAGCCCAAAAAGTTCTCCTTTGGTCTCATGTGACGACAGCACTTTCTTCCATATACGCGCTGTGTCCAGTACATGAAGTTTTATGCCTTGCTGGCAAAAAATGTCTTTCTAATTGCTAATCTTCCATACATTGTGAAGTATACGACTAATATTTGTGCTGTGGACAGATTCTCCAACCTGAGCTCTCGGTTGCTTCTCCAATTAGTACTCTCCTTGCTTCGGATATCCGTGGACGGCCATGTCTTGGTAGGTTTGTAGTTGTGCCGTACTCATTCCATTTTTGGATTATGGATTGCACAGTGCTCTGTGAGATGTTCAGAGCTTGGGCTATGTTTTATAACCTAACCCTGCTTTCCTCTTCTCCACCACTTTATCCCTGACCTGTCTGGTGAGCTCCTTGGTTTTCATGATGCTGATTGATCCCTAATGATCTCACACAAACCTCTGAGGCCTTCACAGAACAGCTGTAGTTATACTGAGAAGAAATCACACCCAGATGGACAAAATGTACTAATTATGTGACTTCTGGAGGTGATTGGTCACTCAGGAATTTATTAAGGGTCATCAGACTACAGGGGGCTAAATACATTGTCACAATATTCAGATTGATGTTTTTAAAATATTTAGACAACTCTATCATTTCATCATTTTTTTTTACACGTCACAAATTCCAATAAAATGTCTTTTTTAACCTGAAAAAAATATGGAGATGTTCATAGCATTGTATTTATGGCCCTGCGTCTGTGTGTTACTCAACAATGTATGATTATTATGGCTTATGTTCGATAATGTTTATCTTTTCACAGACTTTTATTGTTAAATAGACTGCGGCAGAATCAGAATCAACAGCGATGGAGGAGTCGGGGGCTGTGCTTTATTGGAGGCGTCATGTATAGAGTTTCTGCTAATAAACTTTCCAAAACATGGAGCCCCGGCAGCGGCAGCAAACTCACCCCAAAGGCCAGTAAGTGATATCTTCAGAAATTCCAACTACTGTAATACTGTTCCTATGTACAAGAATATAACTACTATAATACTGCCCCTATGTACAAGAATATAACTACTATAATACTGCCCCCTATGTACAAGAATATAACTACTATAATACTGCCCCTATGTACAAGAATATAACTACTATAATACTGCCCCTATGTACAAGAATATAACTACTATAATACTGCCCCTATGTACAATAATATAACTACTATAATACTGCTCCTATGTACAAGAATATAACTACTATAATACTGCCCCTATGTACAAGAATATAACTACTATAATACTGCCCCTATGTACAAGAATATAACTACTATAATACTGCCCCTATGTACAAGAATATAACTACTATAATACTGCCCCTATGTACAAGAATATAACTACTATAATACTGCTCCTATGTACAAGAATATAACTACTATAATACTGCCCCTATGTACAAGAATATAACTACTATAATACTGCCCCCTATGTACAAGAATATAACTACTATAATACTGCTCCTATGTACAAGAATATAACTACTATAATACTGCCCCCTATGTACAAGAATATAACTACTATAATACTGCCCTATGTACAAGAATATAACTACTATAATACTGCCCCCTATGTACAAGAATATAACTACTATAATACTGCCCCTATGTACAAGAATATAACTACTATAATACTGCCCCTATGTACAAGAATATAACTACTATAATACTGCCCCTATGTACAATAATATAACTACTATAATACTGCTCCTATGTACAAGAATATAACTACTATAATACTGCCCCTATGTACAAGAATATAACTACTATAATACTGCCCCCTATGTACAAGAATATAACTACTATAATACTGCCCCTATGTACAAGAATATAACTACTATAATACTGCCCCTATGTACAAGAATATAACTACTATAATACTGCCCCTATGTACAAGAATATAACTACTATAATACTGCCCCTATGTACAAGAATATAACTACTATAATACTGCTCCTATGTACAAGAATATAACTACTATAATACTGCCCCTATGTACAAGAATATAACTACTATAATACTGCCCCCTATGTACAAGAATATAACTACTATAATACTGCTCCTATGTACAAGAATATAACTACTATAATACTGCCCCCTATGTACAAGAATATAACTACTATAATACTGCCCTATGTACAAGAATATAACTACTATAATACTGCCCCCTATGTACAAGAATATAACTACTATAATACTGCCCTATGTACAAGAATATAACTACTATAATACTGCCCTATGTACAAGAATATAACTACTATAATACTGCCCCCTATGTACAAGAATATAACTACTATAATACTGCCCTATGTACAAGAATATAACTACTATAATACTGCCCCCTATGTACAAGAATATAACTACTATAATACTGCCCTATGTACAAGAATATAACTACTATAATACTGCCCCCTATGTACAAGAATATAACTACTATAATACTGCCCCTATGTACAAGAATATAACTACTATAATACTGCCCCCTATGTACAAGAATATAACTACTATAATACTGCCCCTATGTACAAGAATATAACTACTATAATACTGCCCCTATGTACAAGAATATAACTACTATAATACTGCCCCTATGTACAATAATATAACTACTATAATACTGCTCCTATGTACAAGAATATAACTACTATAATACTGCCCCTATGTACAAGAATATAACTACTATAATACTGCCCCTATGTACAAGAATATAACTACTATAATACTGCCCCTATGTACAAGAATATAACTACTATAATACTGCCCCTATGTACAAGAATATAACTACTATAATACTGCTCCTATGTACAAGAATATAACTACTATAATACTGCCCCCTATGTACAAGAATATAACTACTATATTACTGTCCCTATGTACAAGAATATAACTACTATAATACTGCCCCTATGTACAAGAATATAACTACTATAATACTGCCCCTATGTACAAGAATATAACTACTATAATACTGCCCCTATGTACAAGAATATAACTACTATAATACTGCCCCCTATGTACAAGAATATAACTACTATAATACTGCCCTATGTACAAGAATATAACTACTATAATACTGCCCCCTATGTACAAGAATATAACTACTATAATACTGCCCTATGTACAAGAATATAACTACTATAATACTGCCCTATGTACAAGAATATAACTACTATAATACTGCCCCCTATGTACAAGAATATAACTACTATAATACTGCCCTATGTACAAGAATATAACTACTATAATACTGCCCCCTATGTACAAGAATATAACTACTATAATACTGCCCCTATGTACAAGAATATAACTACTATAATACTGCCCCTATGTACAAGAATATAACTACTATAATACTGCTCCTATGTACAAGAATATAACTACTATAATACTGCCCCCTATGTACAAGAATATAACTACTATATTACTGTCCCTATGTACAAGAATATAACTACTATAATACTGCTCCTATGTACAAGGATATAACTACTATAATACTGCCCCTATGTACAAGAATATAACTACTATAATACTGCTCCTATGTACAAGAATATAACTACTATAATACTGCTCCTATGTACAAGAATATAACTACTATAATACTGCCCCTATGTACAAGAATATAACTACTATAATACTGCCCCTATGTACAAGAATATAACTACTATAATACTGCCCCTATGTACAATAATATAACTACTATAATACTGCTCCTATGTACAAGAATATAACTACTATAATACTGCCCCTATGTACAAGAATATAACTACTATAATACTGCCCCTATGTACAAGAATATAACTACTATAATACTGCTCCTATGTACAAGAATATAACTACTATAATACTGCCCCCTATGTACAAGAATATAACTACTATAATACTGCCCTATGTACAAGAATATAACTACTATAATACTGCCCCCTATGTACAAGAATATAACTACTATAATACTGCCCTATGTACAAGAATATAACTACTATAATACTGCCCCCTATGTACAAGAATATAACTACTATAATACTGCCCCTATGTACAAGAATATAACTACTATAATACTGCCCCTATGTACAAGAATATAACTACTATAATACTGCTCCTATGTACAAGAATATAACTACTATAATACTGCCCCCTATGTACAAGAATATAACTACTATATTACTGTCCCTATGTACAAGAATATAACTACTATAATACTGCTCCTATGTACAAGGATATAACTACTATAATACTGCCCCTATGTACAAGAATATAACTACTATAATACTGCTCCTATGTACAAGAATATAACTACTATAATACTGCTCCTATGTACAAGAATATAACTACTATAATACTGCCCTATGTACAAGAATATAACTACTATAATACTGCTTCTATGTACAAGAATATAACTACTATAATACTGCTCCTATGTACAAGAATATAACTACTATAATACTGCCCCTATGTACAAGAATATAACTACTATAATACTGCCTCCTATGTACAAGAATATAACTACTATAATACTGCCCCTATGTACAAGAATATAACTACTATACTACTGCTCCTATGTACAAGAATATAACTACTATAATACTGCCTCCTATGTACAAGAATATAACTACTATAATACTGTTCCTATGTACAAGAATATAACTATAATACTGCTCCTATGTACAAGAATATAACTACTATAATACTGCTCCTATGTACAAGAATATAACTACTATAATACTGCCTCCTATGTACAAGAATATAACTACTATAATACTGCTCCTATGTACAAGAATATAACTACTATAATACTGCCCCTATGTACAAGAATATAACTATTATAATACTGCTCCTATGTACAAGAATATAACTACTATAATACTGCTCCTATGTACAAGAATATAACTACTATAATACCAGGGCTGTGGAGTCGGAGTTAGTTTTGGTTGGAGTTGGTAGAAATGTACCGACTCCGACTCCAGCTTTAAAAAAAAATGTATTAATATTTCATAATTGAACTTTCATATGAATTTTATAAATGTTACTCAAATATATATGTTCTATCAAACTATGAACAACAGTGATAAGCAGTTCTGCTGGAGATAGAGACATTTCTTAGGGTACCGTCTCACAAAACAATTTACCAACGATCACGACCAGCGATACGACCAGGGCTGCGCTTAGTAACCCGATGTTTACCCTGGTTACCGTCGTAAATGTAAAAAAAAAAAAACAGTACATACTCACATTCCGGTGTCCGTCAGGTCCCTTGCCGTCTGCTTCTCGCACAGGACGCAGGAGCGCTATCCCCCATCCACTAAGGGTATTAAGCCTACATGTCCACCAGCAAGACGCAGAGGCTTTATCCAGAACTGGCAAATCCATTAAACCACATACAACTTACCAGCAATTCAAGGCTGATACATTGGCACCTGCAAAAAAGGTTGTCTCCAGTGACATACCAACTTTCTATTTGAATCGCATATGCAAACAGCAGCAAGACGCTGATACACGGATGCTATTCCTCAGCAAGGTCATACTCAGAGAAAAATCAACTATTAGGGTACCGTCACACAGTGCCATTTTCATCGCTACGACGGCACGATTCGTGACGTTCTAGCGATATCGTTACGATATCGTAGTGTCTGACACGCTACTGCGATCCGGAACCCCGCTGAGAATCGTACGTCGTAGCAGATCGTTTGAAACTTTCTTTCGTCGTCTAGTGTCCCGCTGTGGCGGCATGATTGCATCGTGTGACACAGGTTCTATACGATGTGCGCACAGTAACCAGCGGCTTCTACATCGCAAATACGTCATGAAATTATCGCTCCAGCGCCGTGTATTGCAACGTGTGACCACAGTCTACGACGCTGGAGCGATAATCATACGACGCTGCAACGTCACGAATCGTGCCGTCGTAGCGATGAAAATGGCACTGTGTGACGGTACCCTTAGGCCATACTTGGTATCAAAAAGACTGTACCTGCCCCTTGACACTACAGGGATAACATCCTCGTTACCATAAGAGCCACTCATAAATCCTGGATTAAGTGCGACTTTAGAGTAAGACCCGGGAGGGTCGAAACGTCAAATCACGGAGTCGCTTGTACTGCCTACTATTTGATCTGTCACATTTGATTTTCTGTTTTTCACTTGAATAAATTAGCAAGTTTCAAAAAATCCTTTTGTTTCTAAGATATTCCACACAGGGAGTGCGGTGGATTTCAATAATACTGCTTCTCGCACTGACTGACTGCCGGCCGGAAAGTGAAAGCAGATCACAGCGGTGACGTGACCGCTGTGCTGTGCTTTCACTTTACGGCCGGGAGTCAGTCAGTGCGGGAAGCAGACGGCAAGGGACCTGACGGACACCGGAATGTGAGTATGTACTGGTTGGTTTTTTTTTACATTTACGACGGTAACCAGGGTAAACATCGGGTTACTAAGCGCGGCCCTGCGCTTAGTTACCCAATGTTTACCCTGGTTACAAGCGAACGCATCGTTGGATCGGTGTCACACACACCGATCCAACGATGACAGCGGGAGATCCAGCGACGAAAGAAAGTTCCAAACGATCTGCTACGACGTACGATTCTCAGCAGGATCCCTGATCGCTGCTGCGTGTCAGACACAGCGATATCGTATGGATATCGCTGGAACGTCACGGATCGTACCGTTGTAGCGACCAAAGTGCCACTGTGAGACGGTACCCTTACTTCTTGTGTGTCACTGTTCTCCACTGCCCTTATCTAATCTTATACTTGGTTAATCTCATGCTGCCCCAACCCCCCTACTTACAATGTATGAAACTGAAAGTGAAAATGTGTTGCAAATTCTTAGTAGTAAAGCTCCTCCTCTAGACTAGATGTTTACTAGGTGTGCTTCTGCAGCGCCCCAGAGTCCTGGTCGTTGCAGTACTGTGGCTCCGCCGCTAAGGGGGCCTATGGTATGATGGCACTGAAGGAGTTCATCTGACCAGGTATCACAGACACCAATACATTTCACAGTCTAGCCTCCAGGGGGAGCTAAGGGTTCTATGTATTAGGCTACTCCTCACAGTCTGGTAAAACTGGGGGTTAGGCAGAAAGTTAGACAGAAAGCTGACTGGGTTGGAACCAGGCAACACCTTGTGGCAGAGGGTGTTGTAGGGGAAGATTCAGAGGGGTCCCTGTCAGGGGTGGGATCCTGACAGAGGCCTAGCGAACAGAGAGAACGTTACGGGACCGCGCCTGCACGATATAGCGGCGGTACCCCAAGAAAGGACAAGAAGCGAGGTTTATTGTGCTGAGTGAGAAACGAGATCAACGCAACAAGGAGAAATACCAGTAGGAGTCGTGCTGTAAGACGAGGCAACATCCTATTGAGGCGCATAACCGGTGGCCGGAACGCCGAGGAAGTATAGTGCTCCAAGCCAAACTTCAAACCCACGGCAGGACAGTCAGTTACAGGCGGGCTGTCTCACCCAGACCCAGGAAGACACAGGGGGGTAACAACAGGAGTGGGGCGACGCAAGAGTCCCGGAAGAGCTCCGAGCCTCCCGTCATACGGGTGCGTCCCAACCGTAAGATCAGGGGGACGTAGAGGGAGAACATCAGAATCGAGTTGTGAGGGAACACGAGAAACAGACACAACAGTTGTGGGGTACTATCCCGTAAGCACAGCAGGGGAGGACCACAACACAAGCGCAGGAAGGTAGGCACAGATTTCCACCTGCAAAGGGAACTCTGGAGGTGCCATCGGACCGGCCGGACTTGCGCAGCCCGGTTAACCGTATTCCGGATTGAGGACTCAGAAGCCTTCAGTAAAGAGGTAAAGAGACTGCAACCTGGTGTCTTCGTTATTTACTGCACCGCACCTCCATCACCATCCACATCTATTATTGTACGCCCCTCAGCAGGGTCACGGACCGGGTCTAGCCACCGTGAAAACCCCAGAGCAGAGACTCAGAGGCCCGGTACCGGGTACCCCTCGGCCCTGTGGCAGTGGGGGCGCTACACTTCTTCCAAGCATCTCACAGCTGCTACTCAGAAGAGGAAGACTGTAAGAAGTATTATCCTTTCAACAAACTTTTCATCAGTTAGCTGTGAGTACATGAGGAATAACAGTATTACTGACCACTATATCAGTTGTACGACCTGGCAATAATTTGGTACAGTTGTTTTTAGGAAAAACAATTGTCATTTGGATTGTGAGTGCAAGATTAAAAACCTGAGAATGTCAAAGAAGCGTCACATTAAATCAGCTGTATTTGAACATTTCACCATCACTCAAGATAGAAAACATTATGTCTGTCAGTGTATGACAAATGATCCAGACGAAAACAAATGCTGTGAAGCCAAGATCAGTGCATATTCAGGCAAAGATAAAAATGCTCCTACCAGAGCTTCTAATCTAAAGAGACATTTACAGCGCTTTCATCCAGAAGTACTGAAAGCTGTGGGTGAGAAAGACGACATCCAAACCAATGAACCAGTGCCCAGCTCTTCCAGCCAAACAAAGGAGCAGAGAACTTTGCAGTCATCAGTTGCAAGATATTTTGTCAGTGACAAAGTTACTGTGACAATGACAGTAGATACATTTAAAAAACAGATCATAGAGCTTGTTGTAAAGGATAGTGTGCCTATTTCATTATTTTCACGACCAGCTTTTATGTGTCTGAATGGGGAAATGGCCCACAAGGTTGGTGTTTCTCTGGAGAGAGAGAGAATTAGAAAATTAGTAATCGAAGAAGCTTTTAATCAAAAGGAAGAACTTAAAAAAACTCTCAAGGGACGCTTTCTGTTTCTTAAAATGGATGCCTGCACACGTCACAGAGTGAACTATTTTGCCATCAATGTCCGATTTGTTTGTGACAAAAATGAAATAGTTACCAAGACATTGGCAGTAAAAGACACCAAAGCTCATCACACCAGTGAGTTTCTCCAGGTCTTGGTGGAAAAGGTTCTGCAAGACTATGAACTTAAAAAAGAGCAAGTTCTTTCTGTCGTAACTGACAATGCTTCAAATATGATAAGTACTATTAAGCTAATGAATGAGAGTAATGATGGTGACCAGCAGCTAGAAGAACATTCTGGGTCCACAGACACAGAAATGTTTGAAATAGAGGAACACAGTATTGTAATTGAGTAGCAAACTGAAGTTGCTTCAGATGAACAGCAACATGATAGTTTAGATGATCTTGTTGAAACTGTGTCAATACGTTCTTTCATTCATCACATGCGCTGTGTTGTGCATACGCTACAGCTGGCTATAAGAGACAGTCTGCAAGAAGGACATGCTGCTGCACTGATTGGCAAGGTGAAAAAATTGGCTACTGTTGCCAGAACCTCTAAAGTTGACTCAATTTTGAAGAGTCGTGCTGGAAAAGGGGCAATTATTGATCAAGCCACACAATGGGGCACTACTTAATGATTCAGCGCTTGGTTGAACTGAAAACCTTTCTTGTAGACATGGCTAACCCTCAACTGACGCTAAATGAAAGTCAGTGGAATCAGGTGACTGAGCTGGAAAAATTGCTAGAGCACCCATTTACAGTGACTAAAAAATTACAAGCAGAGGACTTAACTCCAGGTATTTTCTTAAAGTGGAAGAACCTGATGTTTCGCCTGTCCCAAAGAGGAGGGTTAATTGCAAGTGGCATTGCTACATCAATGAAACGGAGAGAGGAGCTACTATTACAAAATAACATTCTTTTGGCAGCTGTTTATGTAGACCCAATGCATCGGATTCTTCTAGATGATCAACAGCTAACTAAAGGAAAAGAAGCTCTGTTTGAAATAGCAGTAAGGATGAAAGGGTTGCAGAACAGTCAGGAGGAACAAGAAGAATTTGGTCGTCCTGCCACATCTTCACCCTCATCAACTGATGAATTTAATTTCGAAAAATATTTGGATCACAAGGACTGTGCAAAGCGTTCCCGCATAGAAGAGTCATCCCCATCACAGAACACAGCCAGTACATTTCAGCAGACAAGCTCAGTGCAACAAGCGATTCCTCTGTATCCTGACATTGTCAGAGATGTTGCCCGAGTGGTTACTGCTTTGCCACCAACCCAAGTTAGTGTAGAGAGATTGTTCTCTGCTCTCAAAATAATTAGATCAGATTTGAGGGCATCATTGAAGGAGGATCTGACAGAGGCAATACTTTTTCTGAGGACAAATTTATAGATTTCTTCTTATTAACTGCATAACAGTGTTTATTGCATATTTACTTACAAGAGTTTAGAAAAGTTTATAGAAGTTATTTGCTATATTCTAATTGTATTCTAATAAATATAGTTTTTGCTCTAAGTGGTCTGATTACTTATATGATGGTGAGAAATTGAATAAGCACGATGTTAATATTTTACAACAGTAAATTTATTGTTACGAATTGGCCATTTATGAAGGAGCCGGAGTCAGAGTCGGAACCTGATAAAATCCAGGAGTTGGAGTCGCAACTGTGGCTTACCGACTCCACAGCCCTGTATATTACTGCCCCTATGTACAAGAATGTAACTACTATAATACTGCTCCTATATACAAGATTATAACTACTATAATACTGCTCCTATGTACAAGAATATAACTACTATAATACTGCCCCTATGTACAAGAATTTAACTACTATAATACTGCTCCTATGTACAAGAATATAACTACTATAATACTGCTCCTATGTACAAAAATATAACTGCTATAATACTGCCCCCTATGTACAAGAATATAACTACTATAATACTGCTCCTATATACAAGAATATAACTACTATAATACTGCCCCTATGTACAAGAATATAACTACTATAATACTGCCCCTATGTACAAGAATATAACTACTATAATACTGCCACTATGTACAAGAATATAACTACTATAATACTGCCTCTATGTACAAGAATATAACTACTATAATACTGCCACTATGTACAAGAATATAACTACTATAATACTGCCCCTATGTACAAGAATATAACTACTATAATACTGCCACTATGTACAAGAATATAACTACTATAATACTGCCCCTATGTACAAGAATATAACTACTATAATACTGCTCCTATGTACAAGAATATAACTACTATAATACTGCTCCTATGTACAAGAATATAACTACTATAATACTGCTCCTATGTACAAGAATATAACTACTATAATACTGCCCCTATGTACAAGAATATAACTACTATAATACTGCCCCTATGTACAAGAATATAACTACTATAATACTGCTCCTATGTACAAGAATATAGAATATAACTACTATAATACTGCTCCTATGTACAAGAATATAACTACTATAATACTGCTCCTATGTACAAGAATATAACTACTATAATACTGCCCCCATGTACAAGAATATAACTACTATAATACTGCTCCTATGTACAAGAATATAACTACTATAATACTGCTCCTATGTACAAGAATATCACTACTATATACTACCCTCTATGTACAAGAATATAACTACTATAATACTGCCCCTATGTACAAGAATATAACTACTATAATACTGCCCCTATGTACAAGAATATAACTACTATAATACTGCTCCTATGTACAAGAATATAACTACTATAATACTGCCCCTATGTACAAGAATATAACTACTATAATACTGCTCCTATGTACAAGAATATAACTACTATATACTACCCTCTATGTACAAGAATATAACTACTATAATACTGCACCTATGTACAAGAATATAACTACTATAATACTGCCCCTATGTACAAGAATATAACTACTATAATACTGCTCCTATGTACAAGAATATAGAATATAACTACTATAATACTGCTCCTATGTACAAGAATATAACTACTATAATACTGCTCCTATGTACAAGAATATAACTACTATAATACTGCCCCCATGTACAAGAATATAACTACTATAATACTGCTCCTATGTACAAGAATATAACTACTATAATACTGCTCCTATGTACAAAAATATAACTACTATAATACTGCCCCTATGTACAAGAATATAACTACTATAATACTGCCCCCTATATGCAAGAATATAACTGTTATAAGATGTAATGTGCGATATGAATGCAGTTTTCAGTTGGTTTTTGGGTGTCAGTGATGTTATCTACAGTGATATCTAGTAGTTGCGTGTGGTGGTATTGGACTTGTCTGGCCCTGGTCTGTCCTCGCTCTGGTCTGTCCTCGCTCTGGTCTGTCCTCGCTCTGGTCTGTCCTCGCTCCGGCCTGTCCTCGCTCCGGCCTGTCCTCGCTCCGGCCTGTCCTCGCTCCGGCCTGTCCTCGCTCCGGCCTGTCCTCGCTCCGGCCTGTCCTCGCTCCGGCCTGTCCTCGCTCCGGCCTGTCCTCGCTCCGGCCTGTCCTCGCTCCGGCCTGTCCTCGCTCCGGCCTGTCCTCGCTCCGGCCTGTCCTCGCTCCGGCCTGTCCTCGCTCCGGCCTGTCCGCGCTCCGGCCTGTCCTCGCTCCGGCCTGTCCTCGCTCCGGCCTGTCCTCGCTCCATGCCTTCACCTTTGGCAGGCGTTTGTGCATACAGATGTCAGTGCAACAGACCGCTCTCTTGTAGCCGGTGACATTCTTTGACAGGCAGGCAGGTGACGTTGGCTCCCTGGTTCCTTTCATGCCATCATCTTAATCAGTACCACAACAGATGGGACATCATCGTCCTCAGCCGGGATAGTGACAGCTCCTGCGAGACGAGACTGCTCGGACATACTATCAAATGTGTTTCACTCACTCTGAGAGACAGCAGGCTGGCAGATGAGTGACTGCGACACACTCCCACCACCTGGCGAGATGCACGCTTGTCACTTTTACATGGTTTTTACTGAACTTCCATCATGTTTTTGCCGTCCTGTGCACGCCATTCCCCCATATCTGTGACAATTTAACCGTTCTCTGTCCTCACTCTCCTTGGTATCTTTCAAACGTGTGCTGACAAATTTTTAGGAAATTTTCCAGTTTAAAGATTTGATACCCGGTGCCTTGTTTTTTTTGTTTTATTTATTTTTTTATCATTTCTAGTTTACCTTGTAATTTTATTTTTTTATTTAGTGTATGTATGTTTTCGTGTGGTAATGTCATAGGGGTCATCATCCTGAATCCTTGGGTGTAATGATGTCACTGCTTAATATGATGGGGTTTGTAGATGAGCAGCTACTAAGTAAAATCACTGATTTTTTTAGTGTTGTGGCTGCGGAGGGCTCACTGAGTGCCGTGGTTTGCGGTGGGCTCACTGAGTGCCGTGGTTTGTGGTGGGCTCACTGAGTGCCGTGGTTTGCGGTGGGCTCACTGAGTGCCGTGGTTTGCGGTGGGCTCACTGAGTGCCGTGGTTTGCAGTGGGCTCACTGAGTGCCGTGGTTTGTGGTGGGCTCACTGAGTGCCGTGGTTTGTGGTGGGCTCACTGAGGGCCGTGGTTTGCGGTGGGCTCACTGAGGGCCGTGACTTGCGGAGGGCTCACTGAGGGCCGTGACTTGCGGAGGGCTCAGTGAGCGCCGTGACTTGCGGAGGGCTCAGTGAGCGCCGTGACTTGCGGAGGGCTCAGTGAGCGCCGTGACTTGCGGAGGGCTCAGTGAGCGCCGTGACTTGCGGAGGGCTCAGTGAGCGCCGTGACTTGCGGAGGGCTCAGTGAGCGCCGTGACTTGCGGAGGGCTCAGTGAGCGCCGTGACTTGCGGAGGGCTCAGTGAGCGCCGTGACTTGCGGAGGGCTCAGTGAGCGCCGTGACTTGCGGAGGGCTCAGTGAGCGCCGTGACTTGCGGAGGGCTCAGTGAGCGCCGTGACTTGCGGAGGGCTCAGTGAGCGCCGTGACTTTGCGGAGGGCTCACTGAGTGCCGTGACTTGCGGTGGGCTCATTGAGCGCCGTGACTTGCGGAGGTCTCACTGAGTGCTGTGACTTTGCGGAGGGCTCACTGAGTGCCGTGACTTGCGGTGGGCTCATTGAGCGCCGTGACTTGCGGAGGGCTCACTGATCACTATGTAGCTGGCAGCGCAGAAGACAGAAGTGGTGATAAATCCCTCTTATTTTCTCACTCCCCTGCAGTGTCAGATAATATGGACTGGATCTGATCCTGTTTGTTTCAGGAGCATGAGCTTCTTCCTTGTGCCAGTGAGTTTGCCCAGTACCATGTACTGTAAATTTATGGTGCTTGTTGATTATCAGGGTAAAGAAATGGGGACTGACTGATGGGCAATGGATCCAATGGTAAAAAGGGTCAAATTATGAAGCTTTCCTCTAGGTGGCAGAAACTATCTCATATTAGCCAAACCAACTTACTGGAAGAGATTCCACGGGAACAGGACTCCTTCTGTTTGTGAAACGGGTAGACAACCACTATGATCCTTACCACACTTTCCTATAAATTTTGTAAGGCAATCCAGTCAAAAACAACAGGAGCTGCAGTGGCAGTAGAACTATACTGCCGGCATCATAATCTGGACATCCCGACTGGTTTTTACCATGCGACTTTCTTGGTTTAGATTGACAATAATGGGCACGTACACAACCTCACATTCTGTTTTTCACGAATTCTATATTCTCTTATATCTTGAACTCTGTCACGTTTGTAGATTACTATATATATACAGTGCCCTTTCCAAGGTCATATCTGTGGGGTTTTTTTTTTTTTCTTTTGTCGGTCGAGTGTGGACCCATCACGGTTCCCCTTCCTAGACTGCACTATTCATGTATTTATGTCTGTTGTGCCAGGATAATCAAAATTGTGTTTGCTGTGTATAAATTTTTTTCTCTCCTCCCACTGATGAAGTGATAAGCCGAGCGTTTGTCAGTCAATCTTCTATGTGTGTATAGACGCAGAGCACTTAGTTACTGTTACAGCAGACATGGGTGTGCGATCCTGTGATCTCCTTCCTGTGAACTGCTGGCAGGACAGCACATACGCCGGTCTAATGTTACACATCTGAGAACCATTCTGCTTTCTGTTTTAGGCAAACTGGACGTCAGCAGCACCAGTCCTGGCTCCTTATACCCCAGCCGATCAGCCACCCCGAGCCGGTACATTGCAAGGTGTGTATTACATGCAGCCCGCTGTGTCGTGTGCTCCGGGGCCGCTCTCACACAGGCGCTACCTGAATAAACTTTATTTTTCTGTACTGTGAGTTCATTGCACTTGCACTGCTTGCTGTCAGTGAGTGACGTTCCATTAATACTTACTGGCTGTACCAGTCCTGCTCGCACAGCTGATAGGCCTGTTATTATATATCCGTCGGTGAGATCTATCAGAGGTTTTTGCTGACGTTGTCCCTGTTCAGCGATTTCTAATCTCCCAGACGCCATCTGTTGGGGGAGAGTTGGGAGCCCGCCATACACATCCCATGGTGGGTAGGTCACCCTACGTGTATGTGGCCTGCGGACCCTAGAAGATCTGTGAGCAGCACAAGGGCTCTTTAAGATTTCGGTTTTCATCTCACTCCCTGGATGTAGAGAATAATGTTTCCATACACTGATGGCAAGCAGAGATATTATTGGTGTTTCCATATACTGATAGCAAGCAGAGATATTGGTGTTTCCATATACTGATGGCAAGCAGAGATATTATTGGTGTTTCCATATACTGATGGCAAGCAGAGATATTATTGGTGTTTCCATATACTGATGGCAAGCAGAGATATTATTGGTGTTTCCATATACTGATGGCAAGCAGAGATATTATTGGTGTTTCCATATACTGATGGCAAGCAGAGATATTATTGGTGTTTCCATATACTGATGGCAAGCAGAGATATTATTGGTGTTTCCATACACTGATGGCAAGCAGAGATATTATTGGTGTTTCCATATACTGATAGCAAGCAGAGATAGTATTGGTGTTTCCATATACTGATGGCAAGCAGAGATAGTATTGGTGTTTCCATATACTGATGGCAAGCAGAGATATTATTGGTGTTTCCATACACTGATGGCAAGCAGAGATATTATTGGTGTTTCCATACACTGATGGCAAGCAGAGATATTATTGGTGAAGCTTTATCTGGCCGGGTTGGGCGTTCCCTTTCGGTAGAGGTGGTCTCACTGCGTCTCTCGTTTCTCTGCCCCCAGCCGTGCCATCCAGCGCAGTCTGGCCATCATCCGCCAGGCGCAGCAGAAGAAGGAGAAGAAGGAGTACTGCATGTACTACAACCGATTCGGGAAGTGTAACCGCGGCCAGAAGTGCCCCTACATCCACGACCCCGAGAAGGTGGCCGTGTGCACGCGGTGAGTGGCTGAGCCGCTGGCGTCTTCCCCGGGTCTGGCGCTGTGACTATCCGGAGAGTCGCGGTTGCTCTACGTTATGGAGCCGGGGAGGTGGCGGCATAAACCCGGTCTCAGCAGGGTCGGATCAGTGTAAGGTCTTATAATGGCTGCCAAATAATGCCCGCCGCCAATCACATTACAGCTGGAGATCTGCCGAGCGATCCACTCCATTCACGTTTCTGACATTCATGATCCACCCGTCATAACGACATGATGCCTCCATTCTGACACATTTATAGGGAACTTTCTATAAATTTGCAGGGTGATCCGGTGGATCTGAGGAATCTGTGCTTCTGCTGTTCTGATAGATCCAGTGCATCGGTACTCTGTGTGCTGGTGATGTGTTACTTTACATATTCGTAATCTGGTGGATCATTACACTATATGCTGATAATCAAATTTGCACCTGTCTGTTGGTAATCCTAGTGGATCCAGAAAATCTGTTTGATATATCCTGAATCCAAGAGATCAGTACAGTTTGGTAATATGGCGGATCCCTAGAATTGCTACCCTATGGTAGTAATCTAGTAGATTTCTGAGATCTGTACTCTTAGCGTTGGTAATCTGGTGGATCCACAGGAAAGCTATATTGTGCGCCCTGACATGTGGCAGTAATATCTATTCTTCCCTGCAGGTTTCTCAGAGGAACATGTAAGAAGATTGATGGGACCTGTCCTTTCTCTCACCAGGTGTCCAAGGACAAGGTCAGTGCCCCTCATCACCCGTCTGTCACCCAGGTGCCCACCCTCCATACAGCCAGTCCCCGTCACCCTCCATACAGCCAGTCCCCATCACCCTCCATACAGCCAGTCCCCGTCACCCTCCATACAGCCAGTCCCCGTCACCCTCCATACAGCCAGTCCCCGTCACCCTCCATACAGCCGGTCCCCGTCACCCTCCATACAGCCAGTCCCCGTCACCCTCCATACAGCCAGTCCCCATCACCCTCCATACAGCCAGTCCCCGTCACCCTCCATACAGCCAGTCCCCATCACCCTCCATACAGCCAGTCCCCGTCACCCTCCATACAGCCAGTCCCCGTCACCCTCCATACAGCCGGTCCCCGTCACCCTCCATACAGCCAGTCCCCGTCACCCTCCATACAGCCAGTCCCCATCACCCTCCATACAGCCAGTCCCCGTCACCCTCCATACAGCCAGTCCCCATCACCCTCCATACAGCCAGTCCCCGTCACCCTCCATACAGCCAGTCCCCGTCACCCTCCCTACAGCCGCTCCCCGTCACCCTCCATACAGCCGCTCCCCGTCACCCTCCCTACAGCCGCTCCCCGTCACCCTCCATACAGCCGCTCCCCATTACCCTCCATACAGCCGCTCCCCGTCACCCTCCCTACAGCCGCTCCCCGTCACCCTCCCTACAGCCGCTCCCCGTCACCCTCCATACAGCCAGTCCCCGTCACCCTCCATACAGCCGGTCCCCGTCACCCTCCATACAGCCGCTCCCCGTCACCCTCCATACAGCCGCTCCCCGTCACCCTCCATACAGCCGCTCCCCGTCACCCTCCATACAGCCGGCCCCCATCACCCTCCATTCAGCCGGTCCCCGTCACCCTCCATTCAGCCGCTCCCCGTCACCCTCCATTCAGCCGCTCCCCGTCACCCTCCATACAGCCGCTCCCCGTCACCCTCCATACAGCCGCTCCCCGTCACCCTCCATACAGCCGCTCCCCGTCACCCTCCATACAGCCGGTCCCCGTCACCCTCCATACAGCCGGTCCCCGTCACCCTCCATACAGCCGGTCCCCGTCACCCTCCATACAGCTGGTCCCCGTCACCCTCCCTACAGCCGCTCCCCGTCACCCTCCATACAGCCAGTCCGTCACCCTCCATACAGCCGCTCCCCGTCACCCTCCATACAGCCGCTCCCCGTCACCCTCCATACAGCCGCTCCCCGTCACCCTCCATACAGCCGCTCCCCGTCACCCTCCATACAGCCGCTCCCCGTCACCCTCCATACAGCCGCTCCCCGTCACCCTCCATTCAGCCGCTCCCCGTCACCCTCCATTCAGCCGCTCCCCGTCACCCTCCATACAGCCGCTCCCCGTCACCCTCCATTCAGCCGCTCCCCGTCAGCCTCCGTACAGCCGCTCCCCGTCAGCCTCCGTACAGCCGCTCCCCGTCAGCCTCCGTACAGCCGCTCCCCGTCAGCCTCCGTACAGCCGCTCCCCGTCAGCCTCCGTACAGCCGCTCCCCGTCAGCCTCCGTACAGCTGCTCCCCGTCAGCCTCCGTACAGCCCCTCCCCGTCAGCCTCCGTACAGCCGCTCCCCGTCAGCCTCCATACAGCCGCTCCCCGTCACCCCCAAACCTGAACTTCACTCCAAATGTTTATGGCCATGAGCTTAATGTCCGCTCATTGTCAGTGATCGGGATCAGTCTCCGCTCAGTGTTAGTGATCGGGATCAGTCTCCGCTTAGTGTTAGTGATCGGGATCAGTCTCCGCTCAGTGTTAGTGATCGGGATCAGTCTCCGCTCAGTGTTAGTGATGTGGATCAGTCTCCTCTTAGTGTTGGTGATCGGGATCAGTCTCCGCTCAGTGTTGGTGATCGGGATCAGTCTCCGCTCAGTGTTAGTGATCGGGATCAGTCTTCGCTCAGTGTTAGTGATCGGGATCAGTCTCTGCTAAGTGTTGGTGATCGGGATCAGTCTCCGCTCAGTGTTGGTGATCGGGATCAGTCTCCGCTCAGTGTTAGTGATGTGGATCAGTCTCCGCTTAGTGTTGGTGATCGGGATCAGTCTCCGCTCAGTGTTGGTGATCGGGATCAGTCTTCGCTCAGTGTTAGTGATCGGGATCAGTCTCTGCTCAGTGTTGGTGATCGGGATCAGTCTCCGCTCAGTGTTGGTGATCGGGATCAGTCTCCACTCAGTGTTAGTGATCGGGATCAGTCTCCGCTTAGTGTTGGTGATCGGGATCAGTCTCCGCTCAGTGTTGGTGATGTGGATCAGTCTCCGCTCAGTGTTGGTGATGTGGATCAGTCTCCGCTTAGTGTTGGTGATCGGGATCAGTCTCCGCTTAGTGTTGGTGATCGGGATCAGTCTCCGCTCAGTGTTGGTGATCGGGATCAGTCTCCACTCAGTGTTGGTGATGTGGATCAGTCTCCGCTTAGTGTTGGTGATCGGGATCAGTCTCCGCTCAGTGTTGGTGATCGGGATCAGTCTCCGCTCAGTGTTGGTGATCGGGATCAGTCTCCGCTCAGTGTTGGTGATGTGGATCAGTCTCCGCTTAGTGTTGGTGATCGGGATCAGTCTCCGCTCAGTGTTGGTGATCGGGATCAGTCTCCGCTCAGTGTTAGTGATCGGGATCAGTCTCCGCTCAGTGTTAGTGATCGGGATCAGTCTCCGCTCAGTGTTAGTGATCGGGATCAGTCTCCGCTCAGTGTTAGTGATCGGGATCAGTCTCCGCTCAGTGTTAGTGATCGGGATCAGTCTCCGCTCAGTGTTAGTGATCGGGATCAGTCTGCGCTCAGTGTGAGTGATCGGGATCAGTCTTCCCTGTTACTGATCTGGATTACTCTCTGGCCTCTTCTCCTGTCTGTCGGATGCAGTATTTTCGCTACGTCGCTCCCTCGCCCGCAGGATATAACAGGACATAATGGAGACCTCCTTAGCAGCCGTGATACAGATCAGCCCGGTGTGTGCGGCAGCTCATATCAGATTGTGCTATTAATTCTAATGTCGGGAGCCGGTGTCTGCGGCTGAACCTGCTGGATACAGGGATTTGGAAATGTGTATGGATGTCTTGTGTTCTCCGGGGTTAGGGAAGAGTCTCCCTCGCCGCCTCCACCTCTCGCGCTGCTGTTACAACAGCTTTTCCTCTTGAGGAACTTCTAACGATTCAGCATTTTTCTCCCTAATAAAAATAAGCAAAACAGAGAAGTCTGTGGTGAGCAATTTGGAAAGGCTCGTCGACTTTCGGGTTCATTAGCCGGCCGCCTGCGCAGCCTATGTACTCTCCCAGCTCTCTAATGTGCGACATAAGTCATTGCAATCTCCCTCTTCCCATGTAATTGGTAGGTATATCTCATACTCCATATGTTAGGAGCTGATTTATTCGCTGGCACCGGGGCCTTTTGGACTCCACGTGCTCATTCCCGGCCGCCTGCTTATCAGCGTTCCTGCCAGCAGCCATTTTTAATTCCTGCCGCAGCGGCGAGCTCAGATATCCATGTATCTCCGGAGCATTCCTGTGGGATCGCCGCTTCTTATGTGAAGCGAGATTCCTTTAATCCGATTATCTAGAAATGCAATAAACAGGTAAAAGGAGCTCCGCTCCATTGAAGGAACTGGTGCACAGCTGCAGTACCACACACAACCCATACACAGGGGTGGCGCTGTTACAAGATGAGTGCACCATGTTTTTCTACTTTGAGAGCAACCCTTTTAAGAAAATAACATTTCTGTGACCTGTGGAGTGAAGAAGTTCTGCGCGGTCCCGGCCACCGCTGCCTTCTCCTGCTGAAGGTGAAAGTCATAGCGCTGTCAGGTTTACTGCGCCGGAGAGTAATGTCTCTGGATGATAAGCCCATCACCCGGCTTTTATGAGTTTATTAGATGATTCCTGATCACACTGGAACACCAGAAGGAGGCACTTTAAGAAGTCGTTTTGTCGTCGTTAATCCCTTTAATATTCAGGAGCCGCCTTTACGGCTCTCATTTTTGCAGGATTTAAATATTGCATAAGAGATGATGAGTGGGTGCGGGAGGGGCGGACGGTGCGTGACCCCATTTATCCCCAGTGGTATTATATCCACACTCTGCCCTTAGGGAAGCTAATTATTTCCTTTATATGCCCTTATGGTGTTAAGCTCCATTTCCTAAAACAGAGCTCCAAATCACCGACCTAGCACAGAGAAAACGTGATCAGATCCTGTCTGCAGCCACCACTAGGGGGAGATCCCTGTATACAGAGATACATAAGATCCTGTCTGCAGCCACCACTAGGGGGAGCTCCCTGTATACAGAGATACATGATAAGATCCTGTCTGCAGCCACCACTAGGGGGAGCTCCCTGTATACAGACATACATATTAAGATCCTGTCTGCAGCAACCACTAGGGGGAGCTCCCTGTATACAGAGACACATGATAAGATCCTGTCTGCAGTCACTAGGGGGAGCTCCCTGTATACAGAGATACATGATAAGATCCTGTCTGCAGCAACCACTAGGGGGAGCTCCCTGTATACAGAGACACATGATAAGATCCTGTCTGCAGCCACCACTAGGGGGAGCTCCCTGTATACAGAGATACATGATAAGATCCTGTCTGCAGCTACCACTAGGGGGAGCTCCCTGTATACAGAGATACATAAGATCCTGTCTGCAGCCACCACTAGGGGGAGCTCCCTGTATACAGAGATACATATTAAGATCCTGTCTGCAGCCACCACTAGGGGGAGCTCCCTGTATACAGAGATACATGATAAGATCCTGTCTGCAGTCACCACTAGGGGGAGCTCCCTGTATACAGAGATACATGATAAGATCCTGTCTGCAGCCACCACTAGGGGGAGCTCCCTGTATACAGAGATACATATTAAGATCCTGTCTGCAGCCACCACTAGGGGGGGGCTGCCTGTATACAGAGATACATGATAAGATCCTGTCTGCAGCCATCACTAGGGGGAGCTCCCTGTATACAGAGATACATGATAGGATCCTGTCTGCAGTCACCACTAGGGGGAGCTCCCTCTATACAGAGACACATGATAAGATCCTGTCAGCAGCCACCACTAGGGGGAGCTCCCTGTATGCAGAGATACATGATAAGATCCTGTCTGCAGTCACCACTAGGGGGAGCTCCCTGTATACAGAGACACATGATAAGATCCTGTCTGCAGCCACCACTAGGGGGGGCTCCCTGTATACAGAGATACATGATAAGATCCTGTCTGCAGCCACCACTAGGGGGGGCTCCCTGTATACAGAGATACATGATAAGATCCTGTGTGCAGCCACCACTAGGGGGAGCTCCCTGTATACACAGATACATGATAAGATCCTGTCTGCAGCCACCACTAGGGGGAGCTCGCTGTATACAGAGATACATGATAAGATCCTGTCTGCAGTCACCACTAGGGGGAGCTCCCTCTATACAGAGACACATGATAAGATCCTGTCAGCAGCCACCACTAGGGGGAGCTCCCTGTATGCAGAGATACATGATAAGATCCTGTCTGCAGTCACCACTAGGGGAAGCTCCCTGTATACAGAGACACATGATAAGATCCTGTCTGCAGCCACCACTAGGGGGAGCTCCCTCTATACAGAGACACATGATAAGATCCTGTCTGCAGCCACCACTAGGGGGGAGCTCCCTGTATACAGAGACACATGATAAGATCCCGTCTGAAGACACCACTAGAGGGAGCTCCCTGTATACAGAGATACATGATCAGATCCTGTCTGTAGTCACCACTAGTGGGAGCTCCCTGGATGCAGATACATAAGATTCTGTCTGCAGCCACCACTAGGGGGAGCTTCCTGTATATAGAGATACATGATAGGATCATATCTGTAGTCACCACTAGGGGGAGCTCCCTGTATACAGAGATACATGATAAGATCCTGTCTGCAGCCACCACTAGGGGGAGCTCCCTGGATGCGGAGATACATGATAAGATCCTGTCTGCAGCCACCACTAGGGGGAGCTCCCTGTATACAGAGATACATGATAAGATTCTGTCTGCAGCCACCACTAGGGGGAGCTCCCTGGATGTGGAGATATACAAGATTCCTTGTTTTCCTCCTGGGATGTGAGGGATGTTACGTTTTCCGTTCCTTGTGGACATTTGCCCTCACTGTTTCTTCTTGTCTTCCCAGATGCCCGTGTGTTCCTACTTCCTGAAGGGGATCTGCCACAATAACGACTGCCCGTACAGCCATGTCTACGTGTCCCGTAAAGCTGAGGTCTGCCCGGACTTCCTCAAAGGTTACTGCCCCATGGGTGTGAAGGTGAGGCCTGAGACATGGAGCTGCAGCATGAAACCTCGACTGTCCCACTTTTAATGTCCGGGGGCCGCTGTGATCCGTGGAGTGAGGGATCCGTCCCAGCGACCCATTTTCTGATCCGAGCCTGAAGTTTCCAGATGTCGGTTTTCAGGGCCATCGATACTGAACATAATGCTGCCAATCACTGTCACTTCTGACAGCTGAGGGTTTGCTTCAGTAACGTTTGGCCTGGTCACTATGTGTGAGCATCAGCTGCCTTGCTGTCTGTCCTGCCCTGATAGTTTGCTACAATGTATCAGTGCAGGTAAATTGTCTCGGATAAGATGTTTTCCTCCCAAATGATCATCCTAGACTGTACGCCATTGTAACAAAACCTCAGCCCTGCAGTCCAAACAGACCATGTTCCAGTTCACTGCTGGCAAGCAGAGATCTTGACAAAGTATATTAGAAAGTGGCTGAAGTTTTCGTGGAGGATCTGCCCTGGAGTTGTAAAGTTAATAGTGACCCCCCTGGTCTACGTCGGTAGTCTGAGCTGTAATAACACGGCCCGGGGGTCCCGTCCAAACCTCCCCCCTCCACCTCTGATCTGCATCTTACCAGTGAGGGTTAATACAGGGATATCGTAAAAATCAAAGTCGGGGATTACGGCTGCGCTCCGCTCCCAGAAATGCTTTGGCACATTGTAAATCCAGGTCGTCATTCTCTCCGGTCCCTGCAGAGGGCGCCTTCCGGGCATCGCTCTCACTATAAAGTGACCGTCCGCAGCAAACCCCCCCGATCAGCGATCGATGAGAACCGCCGCCATGTTCTACAAATTGCCGTTTTCCATTACCTAATACATCTGCACCGTGCGAATCTCCTCGTCCCGGGAGTGGCTCCTATGGGGGTAGTAGTGCTCGTCAGTGCTCCGATGGGGGTAGTAGTGCTAGTCAGTGCTCCAATGGGGGTAGTAGTTCTCGTCAGTGCTCCAATGGGGGTAGTAGTTCTCGTCAGTGCTCCGATGAGGGTAGTAGTGCTCGTCAGTGCTCCGATGGGGGTAGTAGTGCTCGTCAGTGTCGTGGTCTGCTCTGGATCCGATGCCAGGGTCAGCGTAGGGTTCAGTTCACGGTCAAACACAGACTTGTGCGGTGGGGTTTGGCGGTAGACAATGGTAGCCGGCCCCCCGCCTGCGGCTGCTCCTCTCCGCGCACGCAATTACTTCTAAAATATTCCAATTTAAATGAAAATATAAAAGCGATATTTAGAATATTTATGCTATTAGCGAAACTGCTTAGCGCGTCTCTTTTCGGAGTGTCAGAATAGCATTGCGGTCAGGATGATGGATCGAGCCCCGTAATTGTGTGCGATGAGACTGCTGACTAGGACGGATGCCGCCAAGGCCGGGCCGGGAAGGGGTTAACCCTATTCTCCCAAATAATAGAGCAAAGTGCTGAGGTCGGGGGTTTGCGCTGCTTGTTTGTTTGTCGCGGTTCTTATTTTTTCTTCTTCTTTCTATACAGTCGATCTTCGCGCCGCTCCAGAAATGGACCCTGGAGACTCGGCAGTATCGCAGAGAATCCAGTAACAATGTTCACCGTCATAAACCACCGGCTTGTTAGAAGTGTGCGCCCTCCCCTGGGGGGTGAATAATTTATCAGGGCTTTACTCCCCACACCTCTATGGGTAATGTTCATTAGGGTTGTACAGCGGGGGATTAACCCCCCCAGTATATGGGGGCCGCGGCGGTAAAACGGCACGTGGGGGGTCGGCTTAGTCATCGCACGTTCTGCTGCACATAATGGGGCGAGTCTCGCTTACTTCAGTAGGAGGATGAAGATGCACTAGTGGGAAGGGCCGGTCCTGCTGGGCCGGTGCTGTGGGACGGCACAGCAATGTCTGCAGCATGCCAGCGCACTACATGGAAATCTATGGGAGCCGAGCCGAACAAGTCGTGACCCACAGCCACACGTGTCCAGCTCGGTGGGATTTTTTTGTGATGGTCGCCTCGCATTGATGTCACCGCGGCCTCGGCGACACGTCCAGACTTCATGGCCGGTCAGCGCCCCGGGTGGCTCCATGATTTGCAGCTTTCGATCCTTTTAGTTATTAATATTATTATTATTATTTATTATTATAGCGCCATTTATTCCATGGCGCTTTACATGTGAGGAGGGGTATACATAATAAAAACAAGTACAATATTCTTAAACAATACAAGTCATAACTGGTACAGGAGGAGAGAGGACCCTGCCCGCGAGGGCTCACAATCTACAAGGGATGGGTGAGAACACAGTAGGCGAGGGTAGAGTTGGTCATGCAGTGGTCTGGTTGATCGGTGGTTACTGCAGGTTGTAGGCTTGTCGGAAGAGGTGGGTCTTCAGGCTCTTTTTGAAGGTTTCGATGGTAGGCGAGAGTCTGATGTGTTGTGGTAGAGAGTTCCAGAGTAGGGGCGATACGTGAGAGAAATCTTGTATACGATTGTGGGAAGAGGAGATAAGAGGGGAGTAGAGAAGGAGATCTTGTGAGGATCGGAGGTTGCGTGTAGGTAAGTACCGGGAGACGAGGTCACAGATGTATGGAGGAGACAGGTTGTGGAGGGCTTTGTATGTCATGGTTAGGGTTTTGTACTGGAGTCTCTGGGCAATGGGGAGCCAGTGAAGGGATTGACAGAGGGGAAAGGCCGGGGAATAGCGGGTGGACAGGTGGATTAGTCGGGCAGCAGAGTTTAGAATAGATTGGAGGGGTGCGAGAGTGTTAGAGGGGAGGCCACAGAGCAGGAGGTTGCAGTAGTCAAGGCGGGAGATGATGAGGGCATGGACTAGGGTTTTTGCAGATTCTTGGTTGAGGAATGTACGGATCCGTGAAATATTTTTGAGTTGAAGTCGGCAGGAAGTGGAAAGGGCTTGGATATGTGGTTTGAAAGAGAGATTAGTGTCAAGGATTACCCCGAGGCAGCGAGCTTGTGGGACTGGGGAGAGTGGGCAGCCATGCACTGTAATGGATAGGTTCGTTGGGGGGTCTCGTGAGATGGGGGAAAGACGATGAATTCTGTTTTGTCCATGTTAAGTTTTAGAAATCTAGCGGAGAAGAAGGATGAAATAGTGGACAGACATTGAGGGATTCTGGTTAGTAGGGAGGTGATATCTGGTCCAGAGATGTAGATCTGTGTGTCATCAGCATAGAGGTGATACTGAAAGCCATGAGATTCTATGAGCTGTCCCAGGCCAAAGGTGTAAATGGAGAAGAGCAGGGGCCCTAGGACTGAACCTTGTGGGACTCCGACAGATAGGGGGCGAGGTGAGGAGGTGGTGTGTGAGTGGGAGATGCTGAATGTCCGGTCTCATAGGTATGATGAGATCCAGGATAGGGCCAAGTCTGTGATGCCAAGGGATGAGAGAGTCTGCAGCAACAGGGAATGGTCCACTGTGTCAAAGGCAGCCGACAGGTCCAGGAGGAGGAGGACAGAGTAGTGTCTCGTTCCCTTAGGATCTCGTGCAAATTATTAAAGGAATAGATATGTGAAGGTTAGCGGTGGCGTCACCGGATCCCGGGACATGGCGGGACATTGTTCGGATCTGTGGAGATAAATCATTTGTGTAGCAGGAGGATTCTTCACTAAGTGACAAATGTCACAGCGAGCCGTGCACTAATAGAGAGGGAAACCGGATCCTCTGCCAGTCAGTAATGAATGATGGGCGAGCGCTCAGCGGCTGCTCCTCAGCTGCTCCCACCGGGGGGAGGCTATGAATGTCAGGGCACGCGGGCACCATCATCGCTCCCCGGGGTCCTCCCAGAGCTTACAGTGTGGCACAGGGAGGGTTAATAGCCTGGAGGTTTCCCGGGACCTCCCTGCAGGTAATAATGAGGGTTAGTAGCTGCATCTCACCTACACCCCCCCCCCTCCTTCCCACAGGCTGTGGGGCATGTTAGAGGCCCCCGACAGTAAGTTAAGGGGTTAATAGGTTTCCCCCTCAGCTGCTGATCCCTGCGATGTCCTAGGTTTCTTTTAGCTATTTGTTATTGGCGGTGGAGGGGTTAATGACTTGCCGTAATCTCCATGCTGAAAAGTAAAGGGTTAAAGAGGTTTCTCCACAAACAAAAGTTTGTTTAAATCAAGCGATCTTGGAATAGTAATAATTTCCACAATGGTATGTGATAAATGTTCCTGTGCTGAGATAATCTTATATATATGTGCTGTGTGATGGTCGTGTCCGACCATACAGGACCATGATCTGATCGTACCATCCTGGCAGGGGGGGAGAGAATACAGACAGGGCAGCAGGGATCGCAGCTGATTGTTTTTGTGAGGTAAAACATTTCCCTGCCTATTTTTAAACAATGTTTTACTTCAATGATGGAATCAGCTATGATCCCATGCGGTAATGTCTGTATACTCTCCCCCCCGCCAGGATGGTATGACCAGACCATGTTCCTGTGTGGTCGGACACGACCATTGCACAGTACACGGGGACATATATAAGATTATCTGGGCACAGGAACATTTTATGTAATCACATCCAATTGTGGACATTATTACTATTCCAAGATCTATGGATTAAAACTTTGTTCATGGGAAATCACTTCAATGGCTTTTTCTATTTTCCCATATTCTCCCTAATTATTAATAATATAGAAATAATAGTGGTCTGTTCAGTTGAGCAAGGGTTATTGCTGGCCCCAGCAATGATGGGGTTAATAATGGCTCTTGCCCCAGCAGTGAGATGGTTAATGGTGCCCCTGCCCCAACAGTGAGGGGGTTAAAGTTTGCCCTTACCCGGGTAGTGAGAGGGTTAATGTTGGCCCCCTGCCCCAGCAGTGAGTGGGGGGTTAATGTTGGCTCCTGCTCTGGCAGTGAGGCGATTAATATTAGCCCTTTCCCCAGCAGTCAAGGAGTTAATGTTGGCCCCTGCCCCCGTAGTGAGAGGGTTAATGTTGTCCCCTGCCCCAGCAGTAAGGGACTTAATGTTGTCCCCTGCCCCGGCAGTGAGAGTATTAATGTTGTGCCCTGCTCCGGCAGTAAGAGGGTTTATGATGGCCCCTGCCCCGGCAGTGAGAGGGTTAATGTTGTCCCCTGCCACGCCAGTGAGGGGGTTAATGTTGGTCCCCTGCCCCAGCAGTGAGAGGGTTAATGTTGTCCCCTGCCCCAGCAGTGAGAGGGTTAATGATGGTCCCTGCCCCGGCAGTGAGGTGGTTAATGTTGGCCCCTACCCCGGCAGTGAGGGGGTTAATGTTGTCCCCGGCAGTGAGAGGGTTAATGTTGGTCCCCTGCCCCAGCAGTGAGGGGGTTAATGTTGTCCCCTGCCCCAGCAGTGACGAGGTTAATGTTGGCTCCTGCATCGGCAGTGAGGGGGTTAATGTTGGCCCCTGCCCTGGCAGTGAGAGGGTTAATGGTGGTCCCTGCTCTGGCAGTGAGGGGGTAATGTTGGCTCCTGCATCGGCAGTGAGAGGGTTAATGGTGGCCCCTGCCCCGGCAGTGACATGGTTTAAGGTTGCCCCGGCAGTGAGAGGGTTAATGATGGCCCCGGCAGTGAGGGTGTTAATGTTGACCCCTGCCCTGGCAGTGAGGGGGTTAATGTTGGCCCCGGCAGTGAGGGGGTTAATGTTGACCCCTGCCCTGGCAGTGAGGGGGTTAATGTTGGCCCTGGCAGTGAGGGGGTTAATACCAGCCCCTGCCCCGGCAGTGAGGGGGTTAATACCGGCCCCTACCTCGGCAGTGAGGGGGTTAATACCGGCCTCGGCAGTGAGGGGGTTAATACCGGCCCCGGCAGTGAGGGGGTTAATGTTAGCCCCTACCCCCGGTATTCCTTTGACCCTTGTGGTCTTTGTTCTGCACCTCCAGCTATTGCTCTCTGTTATCAGGCACTGTTGTGCTGTTGCCGGCTCCCGCTCAGCAGGTGTGAGGTTAATGGTCGGGGGTCTCTTGTCCTGCGCTCGGACCCTCCCCTGTTTGGCGGGCGTCCCGCAGTGTGTATAATTAGTTGCCCCCGACAGGTGGGAGGCATCGAGTGACCCTGCGGAATGAGGCCCCCGACCAGCGAGCGCCACGCCTGCCGTCACCTCACATGACACGTCCCTCCGAGGCGGCAGTGCCCCCCGACCCTCCGCTGCCAGCTGTGCCCAGCGCCTGCCCTCATTAACCCTTCCCGGCCCACAGCCGCTCCTGTGCTGGGCAGAGACCCCCATGGTGCCAGCTGCTCCTATAAACCTGGGGAGGGGGCTCAGCTGCTCCTTAACCCCTTGTTCCCTGGATTCACTTTCCCTCTTTAACCCTTTCGTTGTCTCATTCTCTTACCAGCACGGCGTGAGCGCTTATGTGTCCCATCATTGCCATGTGTGGCTTTCTGACTCATCGGGCATGCTGAGAATTGTAGTTCTGCAGCACTTTATTACATATGGAAACAGTCAGTAAAGACAAATCACTAAAGCAACCAATCATATCCCTGCACCTTCTACTCATCTCTGATTGGTGCTTCCCCTGAAGTCTCCGAATACAACAATACCCCGACCAAACCCCATAACTTGTACGACAGGGAGGAAGACGGAGCGGCCCATACAACAAAAGGGACAGAATAGTGAGTTCAGCTCTGGGGTATAATACAGGATGTAACTCAGGATCAGTAATGTAATGTATGTACACAGTGACTGCACCAGCAGAATAGTGAGTGCAGCTCTGGGGTATAATACAGGAGGTAACACAGGATCAGTAATGTAATGTATGTACACAGTGATTGCACCAGCAGAATAGTGAGTGCAGCTCTGGGGTATAATACAGGAGGTAACACAGGATCAGTAATGTAATGTATGTACACAGTGACTGCACCAGCAGAATAGTGAGTGCAGCTCTGGAGTATAATACAGGAGGTAACTCAGGATCAGTAATGTAATGTATGTACACAGTGACTGCACCAGCAGAATAGTGAGTGCAGCTCTGGGGTATAATACAGGATGTAACTCAGGATCAGTAATGTATGTACACAGTGACTGCACCAGCAGAATAGTGAGTGCAGCTCTGGGGTATAATACAGGAGGTAACTCAGGATCAGTAATGTAATGTATGTACACAGTGACTGCACCAGCAGAATAGTGAGTGCAGCTCTGGGGTATAATACAGGAGGTAACTCAGGATCAGTAATGTAATGTATATACACAGTGACTGCACCAGCAGAATAGTGAGTGCAGCTCTGGGGTATAATACAGGAGGTAACTCAGGATCAGTAATGTAATGTATATACACAGTGACTGCACCAGCAGAATAGTGAGTGCAGCTCTGGGGTATAATACAGGGTGTAACTCAGGATCAGTAATGTAATGTATGTACACAGTGACTGCACCAGCAGAATAGTGAGTGCAGCTCTGGGGTATAATACAGGAGGTAACACAGGATCAGTAATGTAATGTATGTACACAGTGACTGCACCAGCAGAATAGTGAGTGCAGCTCTGGGGTATAATACAGGAGGTAACACAGGATCAGTAATGTAATGTATGTACACAGTGACTGCACCAGCAGAATAGTGAGTGCAGCTCTGGGGTATAATACAGGATGTAACTCAGGATCAGTAATGTATGTACACAGTGACTGCACCAGCAGAATAGTCCAGCTCACCATGGTTGACATCTCTGGATACTCGGAGCACGGAACCGCTGTGTCAGGGTGTAGAAGGATCAAGGAAGAAGGAAACATCCAGCTCAACGAGATGGTGAAAAAACGTGTCGTTCCTTTATTCACTTCAATAATATATGTGGAGGATAAAAACATCAGCAACAACAGGAATAAAAACAGTATTAACGCGTTTCTGGTGACAGAGCACCCTTAGTCATGAACAGTGACTGCACCAGCAGAATAGTGAGTGCAGCTCTGGGGTATAATACAGGATGTAACTCAGGATCAGTAATGTAATGTATGTACACAGTGACTGCACCAGCAGAATAGTGAGTGCAGCTCTGGAGTATAATACAGGATGTAACTCAGGATCAGTAATGTAATGTATGTACACAGTGACTGCACCAGCAGAATAGTGAGTGCAGCTCTGGAGTATAATACAGGATGTAACAGGATCAGTAATGTATGTACACAGTGACTGCACCAGCAGAATAGTGAGTGCAGCTCTGGGGTATAATACAGGATGTAACTCAGGATCAGTAATGTAATGTATGTACACAGTGACTGCACCAGCAGAATAGTGAGTGCAGCTCTGGGGTATAATACAGGATGTAACTCAGAATCTGTAATGTATGTACACAGTGACTGCACCAGCAGAATAGTGAGTGCAGCTCTGGGGTATAATACAGGATATAACTCAGGATCAGTAATGTAATGTATGTACACAGTGACTGCACCAGCAGAATAGTGAGTGCAGCTCTGGGGTATAATACAGGAGGTAACTCGGGATCAGTAATGTATGTACACGGTGACTGCACCAGCAGAATAGTGAGTGCAGCTCTGGGGTATAATACAGGAGGTAACTCGGGATCAGTAATGTATGTACACAGTGACTGCACCAAAAGAATAGTGAGTGCAGCTCCTGTCCCTGGAGGGCACAGCGGGTGTACTCCGGGCAGCAGTGGTAGTTGTACACATGAGAGTAGTTGTCCTCTCCCTGGTGGGCACAGCGGTTATACTCCGGGCAGCAGTAGTAGTTGTACACATGAGGGTAGTTGTCCTGTCCCTGGTGGGCACAACGGATGTACTCCGGGCAGCAGTGGTAGTTGTACACATGAGGGTAGTTGTCCTCTCCCTGGTGGGCACAGCGGGTATTCTCCGGGCAGCTGTGGTAGTTGTACACATGAGTAGTTGTCCTCTCCCTGGTGGGCACAGCGGGTATACTCCGGGCAGCAGTGGTAGTTGTACACATGAGAGTAGTTGTCCTGACCCTGGTGGGCACAGCGGGTATACTCCGGGCAGCAGTGGTAGTTGTACACATAAGTAGTTGTCCTGTCCCTGGTGGGCACAGCGGGTATACTCCGGGCAGCAGTGGTAGTTGTACACATAAGTAGTTGTCCTGTCCCTGGTGGGCACAGCGGGTATACTCCGGGCAGCAGTAGTAGTTGTACACATGAGGGTAGTTGTCCTGTCCCTGGTGGGCACAGCGGGTATACTCCGGGCAGCAGTAGTAGTTGTACACATGAGGGTAGTTGTCCTGTCCCTGGTGGGCACAGCGGGTATACTCCGGGCAGCAGTGGTACTTGTACACATGAGGGTAGTTGTCCTGTCCCTGGTGGGCACAGCGGGTATACTCCGGGCAGCAGTGGTAGTTGTACACATGAGTAGTTGTCCTGTCCCTGGTGGGCACAGCGGGTATACTCCGGGCAGCAGTGGTACTTGTACACATGAGGGTAGTTGTCCTGTCCCTGGTGGGCACAGCGGGTATACTCCGGGCAGCAGTGGTACTTGTACACATGAGGGTAGTTGTCCTGTCCCTGGTGGGCACAGCGGGTATACTCCGGGTAGCAGTGGTAGTTGTACACATGAGAGTAGTTGTCCTGACCCTGGTGGGCACAGCGGGTATACTCCGGGCAGCAGTGGTACTTGTACACATGAGGGTAATTGTCCTGTCCCTGGTGGGCACAGCGGGTATACTCCGGGCAGCAGTGGTAGTTGTACACATGAGAGTAGTTGTCCTGTCCCTGGTGGGCACAGCGGGTATACTCCGGGCAGCAATGGTACTTGTACACATGAGGGTAGTTGTCCTGTCCCTGGTGGACACAGCGGGTATACTGTGGGCAGCAGTGGTAGTTGTACACATGAGTAGTTGTCCTGACCCTGGTGGGCACAGCGGGTATACTCCGGGCAGCAGTGGTAGTTGTACACATAAGTAGTTGTCCTGTCCCTGGTGGGCACAGCGGGTATACTCCGGGCAGCAGTAGAATTTGTATGCATGAGGGTAGTTGTTCTGTCCCTGGTGGGCACAGCGGGTATACTCCGGGCAGCAGTGGTACTTGTACACATGAGGGTAGCTGTCCTGTCCCTGGTGGGCACAGCGGGTATACTCCGGCAGCAGTGGTAGTTGTACACATGAGGGTAGTTGTCCTGTCCCTGGTGGGCACAGCGGGTATACTCTGGGCAGCAGTAGTAGTTGTACACATGAGGGTAGTTGTCCTGTCCCTGGAGGGCACAGCCGGTATACTCCAGGCAGCAGTGGTAGTTGTACACATAAGTAGTTGTCCTGTCCCTGGTGGGCACAGCGGGTATACTCCGGGCAGCAGTGGTAGTTGTACACATGAGGGTAGTTGTCCTGTCCCTGGTGGGCACAGCGGGTATACTCCGGGCAGCAGTGGTAGTTGTACACATGAGGGTAGTTGTCCTGTCCCTGTGGGCACAGCGGGTATTCTCCGGGCAGCTGTGGTAGGTGTACACATGAGTAGATGTCCTCTACCTGGTGGGCACAGCGGGTATACCCCGGGCTGCAGTGGTACTTGTACACATGAGGGTAGTTGTACTGTCCCTGGTGGGCACAGCGGGTATACTCCGGCAGCAGTGGTACTTGTACACATGAGAGTAGTTGTCCTGTTCCTGGTGGGCACAGCGGGTATACCCCGGGCAGCAGTGGTACTTGTACACATGAGGGTAGTTGTACTGTCCCTGGTGGGCACAGCGGGTATACTCCGGCAGCAGTGGTACTTGTACACATGAGGGTAGTTGTCCTGTCCCTGGTGGGCACAGCGGGTATACCCCGGGCAGCAGTGGTACTTGTACACATGAGGGTAATTGTCCTGTCCCTGGTGGGCACAGCGGGTATACTCCGGGCAGCAGTGGTAGTTGTACACATGAGTAGTTGTCTCAGAGGCGATCACTCCCTGCGCTGCTCCGATGATGTCTGCCCGGCGTCTGTCCCCCATACTTGGCGCCCGCTGCTCATCACACAGATGATACACGTCTTCCCTAATGAAATAATTAAATCCGTATCATTCAGATATGAAGCGGCGTCATCACTCGACACCAAGCATCGGGGACCGGACCAGGACAGCATAGAGCCGCGGCGCCCCAACTACTACTCCCAGCATCCTCTGACAACCCTCCTTGTGCTTCTCCCCCCTGTAGTGTAAGAAGAAGCACACCCTGCTGTGCCCGGACTACGCCCGCGATGGAAAATGTCCTCAGGGATCCAAATGTAAACTGCAGCACCGCCAGAGAAAAAGGCGGCTGGACGTGGCGGCACAGCCGGAGCTGACGCCAACCAGCGCCAAGCAGAGGCGAGCGGTGACACAGCCAACGGGGTAAGAGATCACGCGGTACGCTATGTCATAATGTCACGTCCTCCACTCCTGGTGCTAATGCTGACCCCGTGTGTTGCAGGATGTCACTAGTGTCCGCAGGAGCCGCCGACCGCCCCTCCACCAGCGACGAGGAGCTCCCCGGCCGCAGCGGACTCCAGGCCTGTCCTTCCTTTATCTCTCTGAACTGCTCCTCTGCCAGCGAGGGGACGCCCGCCTCTGAAAGGGTTAAGTGGTCTGAGAATTCAGGTAACCATAATATGGCGCCCACCTATTCTGCGGCACGAACAATCCAGTGTAATCCTATAGATTCCAGACTTTGTAATGGCCGCTGCGTCTGGGCGGTTAGACTAAGTGGACCCTTCTCCATGTGTCTGCAGAAAGGGGCTGTCGGGGCACTGCCTACTGTTAGAGGGGGCTGTCAGGGTACTGTCTACTGTTAGAGGGGGCTATCGGGGTACTGCCTACTGTTAGAAGGGGCTGTCGGGGCACTGCCTACTGTTAGAGGGGGCTGTCAGGGTACTGTCTACTGTTAGAGGGGGCTATCGGGGTACTGCCTACTGTTAGAAGGGGCTGTCGGGGTACTGCCTACTGTTAGGAGGGGCTGTCGGGGTACTGCCTACTGTTAGAGGGGGCTGTCGGCGCACTGCCTACTGTTAGAGGGGGCTATCGGGGCACTGCCTACTGTTAGAGGGGGCTGTCAGGGTACTGCCTACTGTTAGAGGGGGCTGTCGGGGTACTGTCTACTGTTAGCGGGGGCTATCGGGGTACTGCCTACTGTTAGAGGGGGCTATCGGGGTACTGCCTACTGTTAGAAGGGGCTGTCGGGGTACTGCCTACTGTTAGAGGGGGCTGTCGGGGTACTGCCTACTGTTAGAGGGGGCTATCGGGGTACTGTCTACTGTTAGCGGGGGCTATCAGGGTACTGCCTACTGTTAGAGGGGGCTATCGGGGTACTGCCTACTGTTAGAGGGGGCTGTCGGGGCACTGCCTACTGTTAGAGGGGGCTGTCAGGGTACTGTCTACTGTTAGAGGGGGATATCGGGGTACTGCCTACTGTTAGAGGGGGGCTATCGGGGTACTGCCTACTGTTAGAGGGGGCTGTCAGGGTACTGTCTACTGTTAGAGGGGGCTATCGGGGTACTGCCTACTGTTAGAGGGGGCTATCGGGGTACTGCCTACTGTTAGAGGGGGCTATCGGGGTACTGCCTACTGTTAGAAGGGGCTGTCGGGGCACTGCCTACTGTTAGAGGGGGCTGTCGGGGCACTGCCTACTGTTAGAGGGGGCTGTCGGGGCACTGCCTACTGTTAGAGGGGCTATCGGGGTACTGCCTACTGTTAGAAGGGGCTGTCGGGGTACTGCCTACTGTTTGAGGGGGCTGTCGGGGTACTGCCTGCTGTTAGAAGGGGCTGTCGGGGTACTGCCTACTGTTAGAGGGGGCTATCGGGGTACTGCCTGCTGTTAGAAGGGGCTGTCGGGGTACTGCCTGCTGTTAGAGGGGGCTGTCGGGGTACTGCCTGCTGTTAGAGGGGGCTGTCGGGGTACTGCCTGCTGTTAGAGGGGGCTGTCGGGGTACTGCCTGCTGTTAAAAGGGGCTATCGGGGTACTGCCTACTGTTAGAAGGGGCTGTCGGGGTACTGCCTACTGTTAGAGGGGGCTATCGGGGTACTGCCTACTGTCAGAAGGGGCTGTCAGGGTACTGCCTACTGTTAGAGGGGGCTATCGGGGTACTGCCTACTGTTAGAAGGGGCTATCGGGGTACTGCCTACTGTTAGAAGGGGCTGTCGGGGTACTGCCTACTGTTAGAGGGGGCTATCGGGGTACTGCCTACTGTTAGAAGGGGCTGTCGGGGTACTGCCTACTGTTAGAAGGGGCTGTCGGGGTACTGCCTACTGTTAGAAGGGGCTGTCTGGGCACTGCCTACTGTTAGAGGGGGCTATCGGGGTACTGCCTACTGTTAGAGGGGTCTGTCGGGGTACTGCCTGCTGTTAGAGGGGGCTGTTGGGGTATTCCCTGCTGTTAGAGGGGACTGTCGGGGTACTGCCTGCTGTTATAGGGGGCTGTCGGGGTACTGCCTGCTGTTAGAGGGGGCTGTTGGGGTACTCCCTGCTGTTAGAGGGGGCTGTTGGGGTGCTGCCTAGTACAGACGTTCCCCTGCGGCCATCCCTGCGTCCCGCTCACACAGCCGCATGTCCCGTCACGCTGCCTCAGACCCCGACGAGTGTGACATGGTGATTGTGACGGCAGCAGAGATCTTGAGTGTCCACGCCGTGTTATTTCCAGTATGCGGTGCTGTATGTAGTGTCGCGTCCCTTTCGGTGTTCCTGACCAGGCCACCTCCCGCCCTCCTAGTGATAACCAGGGACCCCATGAATAAGGCATAAGAGAAGAGTTTGAGGCTTCGGTGGAGGTCACCTCTAAGTTTGACGTCTCCTCTGGAGAGCGGCGCGGCCCAGCACCGGCGCTCGGCTCCGTGTTCACCATATGTCTGCCGCATGAATAATTGAGGTGGAAGTCGGGGTAAGAGCATCGCGCAGCTCCATGTATTCCCAGTAATGGAGCCGGGGACCCCCGGACTGGCAGGAAGGTCGGCCCCCACCTGCAGCTCCTGGCAAAGCGCCTTGTGCTGGGACTCTGAAATCCTAGGCAGGAAGGAGCGGGATCTCTCCAAGGAAAGCTGCGGTGAGGAGACAGCTGCCGCCGACCCCGCACGTGCCACCAGGTGCGTCTACAAGGCACGGCAACCTCCTAACCCCCCGAAGCCCTGGCCTGGATCCTGGCAGCGACCGGCGACTGCAGGTAGTGGCCGACATCGCTTCAGTCAGATTTTACTTCCACAAGAACTTGAGGGAATTTTTACTCCGGAGCTGCAGTCAAAATCTTCAGGTCTCAGAGCTGGAATCTCCCAGAATTCCCTGCATGCTCCATGTTTACACAGGGCTGGTAGGAAAAGCGGAACTGTGTGATGCCTGCCCAGGAGCTTGCTGACTGTTTCCAATAAGAACAACCGACAGAAATCACGACGGCGTCACCACCTGCATCCACCAATCTATCATCACCCCAGCAGCTCAGATCTACCACTCCCATCATCCTCATACCCAGCAGCTCAGATCTACCACTCCCATCATCCTCATACCCAGCAGCTCAGATCTACCACTCCCATCATCCTCATACCCAGCAGCTCAGATCTACCACTCCCATCATCCTCATACCCAGCAGCTCAGATCTACCACTCCCATCATCCTCATACCCAGCAGCTCAGATCTACCACTCCCATCATCCTCATACCCAGCAGCTCAGATCTACCACTCCCATCATCCTCATACCCAGCAGCTCAGATCTACCACTCCCATCATCCTCATACCCAGCAGCTCAGATCTATCACTCCCATCATCCTCATACCCAGCAGCTCAGATCTACCACTCCCATCATCCTCATACCCAGCAGCTCAGATCTACCACTCCCATCATCCTCATACCCAGCAGCTCAGATCTACCACTCCCATCATCCTCATACCCAGCAGCTCAGATCTACCACTCCCATCATCATACCCAGCAGCTCAGATCTACCACTCCCATCATCCTCATACCCAGCAGCTCAGATCTACCACTCCCATCATCCTGATACCCAGCAGCTCAGATCTACCACTCCCATCATCCTCATACTCAGGAGCTGAGATCTACCACTCCCATCATCCTTATACCCAGCAGCTCAGATCTACCACTCCCATCATCCTCATACACAGCAGCTCAGATCTACCACTCCCATCATCCTCATACACAGCAGCTCAGATCTACCACTCCCATCATCCTCATACCCAGGACCTCAGATCTACCACTCCCATCATCCTCATACCCAGCAGCTCAGATCTACCAATCCCATCATCCTCATACCCAGCAGCTCAGATCTACCACTCCCATCATCCTCATACCCAGCAGCTCAGATCTACCACTACCATCATCCTCATACCCAGCAGCTCAGATCTACCACTCCCATCATCCTCATACCCAGCAGCTCAGATCTACCACTACCATCATCCTCATACCCAGCAGCTCATATCTACTACTCCCATCATCCTCATACACAGCAGCTCAGATCTACCACTCCCATCATCCTCATACCCAGGAGCTCAGATCTACCACTCCCATCATCCTCATACCCAGGAGCTCAGATCTACCACTCCCATCATTTTCATACCCAGCAGCTCAGATCTACCACTCCCATCATCCTCATACCCAGCATCTCAGATCTACCACTCCCATCATCCTCATACCCAGCAGCTCACAGTCTACCACTCCCATCATCCTCATACCCAGGAGCTCAGATCTACCACTCCCATCATCCTCATACCCAGGAGCTCAGATCTACCACTCCCATCATCCTCATACCCAGCCGCTCACAATCTACCACTCCCATCATCCTTATACCCAGCAGCTCAGATCTACCATTCCATCCTCATACCCAGGAGCTCAGATCTACCACTCCCATCATCCTCATACCAGCAGCTCAGATCTACCATTCCATCCTCATACCCAGGAGCTCAGATCTACCACTCCCATCATCCGATAATTACAATGTAAATCCCCTGTCCGATGTGATATATTACCCTCATCATCCTGCTTGCTCGGAGCTTGCATCTTTCCAGTGTTGCACAGTGTATCACTCCCATCATCTTCATACCCATGAACTCACAATCTAATCTTCCAATCTGTGATCCCCTTTCAGTGTAACCCTTCCCATGCTGCCTTAATTCCCCCCTGTTGGGTTATGATGGTGGTTGTAGTGCCCCCAGTAATGCTTTGTCCGCTCCTGTCCCTCGGGGCTGATGCCCGCACCCCTGTGCTTATGGAAAGCGAGTGCACCAATGCAAACCATTTCATTTGCGTGCTAATTTAATTAGGAAGCGCCCATTTCAGTTAATTTGCTCGGGAAGATGGCTGCAGACTCCTGGCGCGAGCAGCTGTTCCCGTCTCCCCCGACGAGCGTTCAGGGCCCGGCAAATGGCTCCGCGCAGCCTTGTTTGGGAGAAAGAAGAGGATTTTATGGCCTCCAACGATCGTCTGCGTAAACACTTTACAGCTCTGCGCGCGCCGGAGCGAGGATTAAATCCTCCACAATGCGGCCGGCCGCAAATCTGCCGCCATACGGCCGTCATTCACTCGCCATATTTCACAGTCGTAACGTTAATGGAACACGCGTGTTTAACGGCTCCACTGAGCACGCTCAGCCCACGCCCGCGGTGGGCCGCACAGTCTTGGGTTTTGAGGAAGACATTTACTCGTTTAACCCTTCGTCACACAGTTCTGTTTCCTTCATGTACATGGATACAGCTTCACAGGGTTGGGAATGGCGCAGACGGCAGACACTAGGACGGGACTGGTTAAGGGGACTTGTGGTGTTCATATGATGGCGCCATTTTTAATGTAGAAAAGTTATGAATTTCCTTGTTAAATGTTTATTAATTTTGTGGTAATTTTTTGCTGAACATGTCCGTGGCCAAATTGGCGTCCTCCTTGTTAGTGCCGGGGTCTACAGATGTATTTACAACATGTGGCACAGAAGACATGAGAGGAGATTTGACAAAAATGACTTTAATGCCTATAGCAGCCAATCACAGCACTGCTTTCATTTTACCATAGCAGAATATCAAATGTAAGCCACACTGTGATTGGTTGCTATGCTGCCCATAGAAACCACAGCAAAGGTTTCATCTATATATATAATTGTCTAAGGGTTTTTCCGTCCGTCCGTCCGTCTGTCTGTCTGTCTGTCTGTCCTGGAAATCCCGCGTCTCTGGTCGAGGCCACCAGGCGATGATGATGTCATAAAGGTTGCCTCGACCAATCAGCGACGGGCACAGTCTGCCGCCAGGCCTCGACCAATCAGCGACGGGCACAGTATCGACGTAGATGTCATAATGGTTGCCATGGCGACGATGATGTCATAAAGGTTGCCTCGACCAGTCAGCAACGGGCACAGTCTGCCGCGAATTCTGGAATCATCATTGTCCATATTCTACGGGGACATGCATATTCTAGAATACCCGATACGTTAGAATCGGGCCACAATCTAGTTTCTTATATTCTGCTTTGGTAAAAAGAAAGTAGCGCTGTGATTGGTTGATCTATTATTAAAAGCAGCCAATCATAGAGCAGCTTTGATTTCCTATTCTGCTGTGATAACATGGAAGCCACTCTGTGATTGGTTGCTATGCTGCCCATAGAAACCACAGCACAACTTTAATTTTATATTTTGCTCTGGTAAAAAGAAAGCAGTGCTGTGATTGGCTGCTATATTATTCGTAGCAGCCAATCAGAGCAATTTTGATTTCCTATTCTGCTGTGATAAAATGAAAGCTGCTCTGTGATTGGTTGCTTCAGGCAGTAAGGACATTTTTCATAAATCTGCAAAAACTAAGTAAAATGCAAGTCAAAAAACAATTCTGTGCTACGTGCCACTCGTCAAGGTTATAATTACACTCTTTTTACATCTTTGTAGACTGTTTTGAAACAGTCCTGAAAAGGCGGCGTGCCCAATATGAGTCGTAAAATGCGCCAGATTTAATATGGCGTCCCCCATCCTTGAGGTGGCGTAAGGAAACAACACATGTAGTAAGATGCCCCACATTTTCCCTATAGTGTACGCCACTGTAGTAAATTTATTTTCTAATACTAGGACAGTAATAATAAATCAGCTGCATTATTAGTGTGTTGGCGTCAACCGCCATCTTCCCGCAGCGTACACCTTTATATACACGCGGAGGGTTGCACCCTTCAGGTTTTTCATTCACCTTGCGCTGGAGAAGGCAAATTTTCTCCCGATGAGTGACGGCGCCGCTGCTGAGCCAGCGCCTGGCAATGGGGCGAGAGCTTGTGAAAAATCAGAGGGTCGTCTGACAGAGTGCAAACAGGGCGCGAGGGGAGAGCAGCATGGGGGAGAGAAGCAGCTGCGCGGATCTAGGTCATGCCGAATCCCACCGAGAGGAGACGCAGCGACGACGAGTCACCGCGGAGTCAGGACTGCGCCGTAATATTCCCTGCCCCCTGAAACATCGCAGCACTAAGGTTCCTGCCTGTCGTCCTCGCAGCCTCTGCCTTCAGTTCCCGCATTTAGCCCTGTGAGTTATGGCCGGGCCCCTGCCTGCGCTCCGTGAGCATTGATGGGGGCCCCCCGCTGGTTGCGACTTCAGGGCTTAGTGAGCAGCTCAGTGCGGTAAATGAGCCGGAGCCCCACCGAGCAGTAATGGCGGCTCTGAGCCAGATGGTGACAGCGACGACGCTGCGCCCCCCGGGACTCCTGCCCGACTCTTCAGTGGCTCTATTCTGCCGGTGTACCGGGCTGTGTCTGACCCGATCTACCGCCACTGGCATGTTGGTACCGACCACCATCCCTCAGTGCTCGCAGCGGGGCCACAATCAGATGGAGTCTCTCCTAATGGAGCAGTGTAAGGCTGTGTGCACACGGTAAGGATTTGCTGCAAACATTTCTGCATCTCTTGGCAGAAAAAAAGCTGCTTAAAATAGATGCAATTTTTGCCGTGTTTTTAATACGTTTTTTACATTGATTTTTACCCTCTCATTATTATGAGTTGATATACTGCAGATTTTAATCTGCTGCAAATCTGCAAGGAAAAAATAAGCAGCGTATGTCCAGGCCCTAAATCATGGAGAAAGGTATAGCAGCAGCCGGCAACTTTAGGAATACAACGGCAGAGTGGTAGTGAAGACTGGCACTAACCTACGAAGAGAAGGATGCACATATCTATCAGGGGCACTGTCATCGTGCATCTGACACAGTGTATAAGGGTGCCCCCTGTGGTGGTGCCTGGCGCAGCATCTGTCACTCCTCATCCTCGGGCTGCGGCTCCTCACAGGTGACTAATTGCAGTTAGCACCGTCAGTCCTGGGTGTTATTCTGAGGTGAGGCTGGTGCACAGGAGGGGCCAAGGTGATTAACAAAGCGATTTATTGTACTTTAATTAGCCATGAAGCGGTGGCACAGGATTGTACACTAATGTGGCAAGAGTGCGCGCCACTCCATCCACTGTGCAGCGCCAGCTAGAACCAGAGATTTCTGCACCATGCAAACACTGGCATCAGAGGTACAATCACCATATGTAACAGGTCGGGGATCATGGCGAGTCTGTGCCCACACTGCTACTCATGATCAATTCTACAGAAAAGCTTTCTTCTGTGGAGCTTTTACAGAAAGTAACACCGCACAGTGGATAGAGCCTCCATACAACAAGACTGCGCTCAGTCATAGTCTGAATTTTTGGCATTATAATCGGTACAGTTATGATGGCATTCACCACTAGGGGGAGCTGACAGCATACAGAGATACATGAGGTCCTGTGTGCAGTCACCACTAGGGGGAGCTCCCTGTATACAGAGATACATAAGATCCTGTCTGCAGTCACCACTAGGGGGAGCTCCCTGTATACAGAGATACATGATAAGATCCTGTCTGCAGTCACCACTAGGGGGAGCTCCCTGTATACAGAGATACATGATAAGATCCTGTCTGCAGTCACCACTAGGGGGAGCTCCCTGTATACAGAGATACATGATAAGATCCTGTCTGCAGCCACCACTAGGGGGGGCTCTCTGTATACAGAGATACATGATAAGATCCTGTCTGCAGCCACCACTAGGGGGAGCTCCCTGTATACAGAGATACATGATAAGATCCTGTCTGTAGCCACCACTAGGGGGAGCTCCCTGTATACAGAGATACATGAGGTCCTGTGTGCAGTCACCACTAGGGGGAGCTCCCTGTATACCGAGATACATAAGATCCTGTCTGCAGCCACCACTAGGGGGAGCTCCCTGTATACAGAGATACATGATAAGATCCTGTCTGTAGCCACCACTAGGGGGAGCTCCCTGTATACAGAGATACATGATGAGATCCTGTCTGCAGCCACCACTAGGGGGAGCTCCATGTATACCGAGATACATGATAAGATCCTGTCTGTAGCCACCACTAGGGGGAGCTCCCTGTATACAGAGATACATGATAAGATCCTGTCTCTAGCCACCACTAGGGGGAGCTCCCTGTATACAGAGATACATGAGGTCCTGTCTGCAGTCACCACTAGGGGGAGCTCCCTGTATACAGAGATACATAAGATCCTGTCTGCAGCCACCACTAGGGGGAGCTCCCTGTATACAGAGATACATGATAAGATTATGTCTGCAGCCACCACTAGGGGGAGCTCTCTGTATACAGAGATACATGATAAGATCCTCCCCCTAGTGGTGGCTGCACACAGAATCTTATCGTGTATCTCTGTATACATGTAGCTCCCCCTAGTGGTAACTGCAGACAGGATCTTATCATGTATCTCTGTATACAGGGAGCTCCCCTAGTGGTGGCTGCAGACAGGATCTTATCATGTATCTCTGTATACAAGGAGCTCCCCCTAGTGGTGGCTGCAGACAGAATCTTATCATGTATCTCTGTATACATGTAGCTCCCCCTAGTGGTGGCTGCAGACAGGATCTTGTCATGTATCTCTGTATACAGGGAGCTCCCCCTAGTGGTGGCTGCAGACAGGATCTTATCATGTATCTCTGTATACAGGGAGCTCCCCCTAGTGGTGACTACAGACAGGATCTTATATATCTCTGTATACAGGGAGCTCCCCCTAGTGGTGACTACAGACAGGATCTTATCATGTATCTCTGTATACAGGGAGCTCTCCCTAGTGGTGGCTGCAGACAGGATCTTATCATGTATCTCTGTATACAGGGAGCTCCCCCTAGTGGTGGCTGCAGACAGAATCTTACCATGTATCTCTGGATATAGGAAGCTCCCGCTAGTGGTGGCTGCAGACAGGATCTTATCATGTATTTCTGTATACAGGGAGCTCCCCCTAGTGGTGGCTGCAGACAGGATCTTATCATGTATCTCTGTATACAGGGAGCTCCCCCTAGTGGTGGCTGCAGACAGGATCTTATGTATTTCTGTATACAGGGAGCTCCCCCTAGTGGTGGCTGCAGACAGGATCTTATATATCTCTGTATACAGGGAGCTCCCCCTAGTGGTGGCTGCAGACAGGATCTTATCATGTATCTCTGCATACAGGGAGCTCCCCCTAGTGGTGGCTGCAGACAGGATCTGACCATGTATCTCTGTATACAGGGAGCTCCCCCTAGTGGTGGCTGCAGACAGGATCTGATCATGTATCTCTGTATACAGGGAGCTCCCCTAGTGGTGACTGCAGACAGGATCTGATCATGTATCTCTGTATACAGGGAGCTCCCCCTAGTGGTGGCTGCAGACTGGATCTCATCATGTATCTCTGTATACAGGGAGCTCCCCCTAGTGGTGACTGCAGACAGGATCTTATATATCTCTATATACAGGGAGCTCCCCCTAGTGGTGACTACAGACAGGATCTTATCATGTATCTCTGTATACAGGGAGCTCTCCCTAGTGGTGGCTGCAGACAGGATCTTATCATGTATCTCTGTATACAGGGAGCTCCCCCTAGTGGTGGCTGCAGACAGAATCTTACCATGTATCTCTGGATATAGGAAGCTCCCGCTAGTGGTGGCTGCAGACAGGATCTTATCATGTATTTCTGTATACAGGGAGCTCCCCCTAGTGGTGGCTGCAGACAGGATCTTATCATGTATCTCTGTATACAGGGAGCTCCCCCTAGTGGTGGCTGCAGACAGGATCTTATGTATTTCTGTATACAGGGAGCTCCCCCTAGTGGTGGCTGCAGACAGGATCTTATATATCTCTGTATACAGGGAGCTCCCCCTAGTGGTGGCTGCAGACAGGATCTTATCATGTATCTCTGCATACAGGGAGCTCCCCCTAGTGGTGGCTGCAGACAGGATCTGACCATGTATCTCTGTATACAGGGAGCTCCCCCTAGTGGTGGCTGCAGACAGGATCTGATCATGTATCTCTGTATACAGGGAGCTCCCCTAGTGGTGACTGCAGACAGGATCTGATCATGTATCTCTGTATACAGGGAGCTCCCCCTAGTGGTGGCTGCAGACTGGATCTCATCATGTATCTCTGTATACAGGGAGCTCCCCCTAGTGGTGACTGCAGACAGGATCTTATCATGTATCTCTGTATACAGGGAGCTCCCCCTAGTGGTGGCTGCAGATTGGATCTCATCATGTATCTCTGTATACAGGGAGCTCCCCCTAGTGGTGACTGCAGACAGGATCTTATCATGTATCTCTGTATACAGGGAGCTCCCTCTAGTGGTGGCTGCAGACAGGATCTTATCATGTATCTCTGTATACAGGGAGCTCCTCCTAGTGGTGGCTGCAGACAGGATCTTACCATGTATCTCTGTATACAGGGAGCTCCCCCTAGTGGTGGCTGCAGACAGAATCTTATCATGTATCTCTGTATACAGGGAGCTCCCCCTAGTGGTGGCTGCAGACAGGATCTTATCAGGTATCTGTATACAGGGAGCGCCCCCTAGTGGTGACTGCAGACAGGATATTATCATGTATCTCTGTATACAGGGAGCGCCCCCTAGTGGTGGCTGCAGACAGGATCTTATCATGTATCTCTGTATACAGGGAGCTCCCCCTAGTGGTGACTGCAGACAGGATCTTATCATGTATCTCTGTATGCAGGGAGCTCCCCCTAGTGGTGACTGCAGACAGGATCTTATCATGTATCTCTGTATACAGGGAGCTCCCCTAGTGGTGACTGCAGACAGAATCTTATCATGTATCTCTGTATACAGGGAGCTCCCCCTAGTGGTGACTGCAGACAGGATCTTATCATGTATCTCTGTATACAGGGAGCTCCCCTAGTGGTGGCTGCAGACAGGATCTTATCATGTATCTCTGTATACAGGGAGCTCCCCCTAGTGGTGGCTGCAGACAGGATCTTATCATGTATCTCTGTATACAGGGAGCTCCCCCTAGTGGTGACTGCAGACAGGATCTTATCATGTATCTCTGTATACAGGAGCTCCCCCTAGTGGTGGCTGCAGACAGGATCTGATCATGTATCTCTGTATACAGGGAGCTCCCCCTAGTGGTGACTGCAGACAGGATCTTATCATGTATCTCTGTATACAGGGAGCTCCCCCTAGTGGTGGCTGCAGACAGGATCTTATCATGTATCTCTGTATACAGGGAGCTCCCCCTGGTGGTGGCTGCAGACAGGATCTTATCATGTATCTCTGTATACAGGGAGCTCCCCCTAGTGGTGGCTGCAGACAGGATCTTATCATGTATCTCTGTATACAGGGAGCTCCCCCTAGTGGTGACTGCAGACAGGATCTTATCATGTATCTCTGTGTACAGGGAGCTCCCCCTAGTGGTGGCTGCAGACAGGATCTGATCATGTATCTCTGTATACAGGGAGCTCCCCCTAGTGGTGGCTGCAGACAGGATCTTATTATGTATCTCTGTATACAGGGAGCTCCCCCTAGTGGTGACTGCAGACAGGATCTTATCATGTATCTCTGTATACAGGAGCTCCCCCTAGTGGTGGCTGCAGACAGGATCTGATCATGTATCTCTGTATACAGGGAGCTCCCCCTAGTGGTTGCTGGAGGCATCAGATGTTGGAATACAGCAGAAATCTTTACATAAAATATATCCTGATGACTGAAGGTGGAGATTTTCATTGATGATTTCATGCCCTGATTTTTTGTTTTTGTCTTGCAGGAAAACCTCTTCAGATTAAGCCGAGGCTATGACGGCGTCCTGAGAGTTCAGCTGTGGAGTCTCCATATCTCAGGGTCCTTACTTCTCCGGAGAATTACTCCCGGTTTTTCCAGCGCTCAGTCAGAGGGGGGCGCCGTTGTTTTCTCCTGGTGTTCCCCGAGCCTCTCGGACATTACATAAACTTTCTACTTTCTTTATCTCAGATGATCAGATTATTTTACTAGACAGATTTGCTATTACTTTGTATCTGACATTTTTAACCCCTGCCAGTGTGGTTGGCGTCTGCACTTTTTGTATTTCGGAAGGTCGGGGCCTCGTTCCCGTCTCGTGTTTTGGAGTGACGTCTACCATTATATACGGCTGCGATCCGATATCCGAGGACGATGATCCCCGACAGACACAACTGCGAGTAAAAGTGTCAATTCGGCAAAATGTCTCCATGGTTACAAATGTTTCGAAGATCATCCCCTCATTTGCATATATGCTAATTTTACGTTCCATGCATGTCCTTATACTTCTGCCGATAATTTGGAGCAGATGTCTTGCTTCATTTCTGGCACTCGACGCGAGTTTCTCCCCGTATGTCTTGACGTATCGGACGCAGTTGTTGGAGTACTTATGGCGGCGCTCCGTCACGACGGGATCCGTGACACCGGTGATTTTGTCCATACCTCTCCTTACCTCCCACTGCCAGGCGCCATGTGCTGCGGTCTGTGGCGCTGATCGTACGATGGCGGTGAGCGCCCGATCCCTCTCTACAGGACACAATGACGTTTTTATCTCTGCCGCTGGTTTTATATGATGTTTTATTTAGAGGATTCTTCTTAGTTTCCAGCTCGGTGGAGAGAGAACATTTAATTAAAGTGCAGATATTTTACTTTACGCCTTCACGACTTCTGTGATGTTTTGTTTTCCGGTCCTAAACTCCAATAGAGAAGTCGAATATCCGCAGCACTCGCCTCCACGTGACTCGTCTCTGTCCTGTCTGTTCCTGCACATTGCTGTGACCCTCAGAGCTGCACCTGTTGCACCCGGCTGTCCCCGGCCAAAGCCCGAACTTCAGTCTGCTCCACGTGTGTCACTCACCGGCATCAATCTGCAACCAGAACGAGCAATCCAAGCCTCCAACTAGCATTACAGCAGTTACGGTCTATAGGGGGCAGTATTATAGCAGTTACGGTCTATAGGGGCAGTATTATGGCAGTTACGGTCTATAGGGGGCAGTATTATGGCAGTTACGGTACATAGGGGGCAGTATTATGGCAGTTACGGTCTATAGGGGGCAGTATTATAGCAGTTACGGTCTAGGGGGCAGTATTATGGCAGTTACGGTCTATAGGGGGCAGTACTATAGCAGTTACGGTCTATAGGGGGCAGTATTACAGCACGCATGGTCTATAGGGGCAGTATTATGGCAGTTACGGTGCGTAGGGGGCAGTATTATAGCAGGTATGGTCTATAGGAGCAGTATTATAGTAGGTATATTCTTGTACATAGGGGCAGTATTATAGTAGTTATATTCTTGTACATAGGGGCAGTATTATAGTAGGTATATTCTTGTACATAGGGGCAGTATTATAGTAGTTATATTCTTGTACATAGGGGCAGTATTATAGTAGTTATATTCTTGTACATAGGAGCAGTATTATAGTAGTTTTATGTTCTTGTATATAGGGGCAGTATTATAGTAGTTATATTCTTGTACATAGAGGCAGTATTATAGTAGTTATATTCTTGTACGTAGAAGCAGTATTATAGTAGTTATATTCTTGTACGTAAGAGCAGTATTATAGTAGTTATATTCTTGTACATAGGGGCAGTATTATAGTAGTTATATTCCTGTACATAGGGGCAGTATTATAGTAGTTATATTCTAGTACATAGGGGCAGTATTATAGTAGTTATATTCTTGTACATAGGAGCAGTATTATAGTAGTTATATTCTTGTATATAGGGGCAGTATTATAGGAATTTTATTCTTGTACATAGGAGCAGTATTATAGTAGTTATATTCTTGTATATAGAAGCAGTATTAGTAGTTATATTCTTGTACATAGAGGGCAGTATTAGTAGTTATATTCTTGTACATAGAGGGCAGTATTATAGTAGTTATATTCTTGTACATAGGGGCAGTATTATAGTAGTTATATTCTTGTATATAGGAGCAGTATTATAGTAGTTATATTCTTGTATATAGAAGCAGTATTATAGTAGTTATATTCTTGTACATAGAGGGCAGTATTAGTAGTTATATTCTTGTACATAGAGGGCAGTATTATAGTAGTTATATTCTTGTACATAGGGGCAGTATTATAGTAGTTATATTCTTGTACATAGGGGCAGTATTATAGTACTTATATTCTTGTATATAGGAGCAGTATTATAGTAGTTATATTCTTGTATATAGGAGCAGTATTATAGTAGTTATATTCTTGTACCATTGAGTAGTATTATAGTAGTTATATTCTTGTACATAGGGGCAGTATTATAGTATTTATATTCTTGTACGTAGGAGCAGTATTATAGTAGTTATATTCTTGTACATAGGGGCAGTATTATAGTAGTTATATTCTTGTACATAGGGGCAGTATTATAGTAGTTATATTCTTGTACATAGGAGCAGTATTATAATAGTTATATTCTTGTACATAGGAGCAGTATTATAGTAGTTATATCCTTATACATAGGAGCAGTATTATAGTAGTTATATTCTTGTACATAGGAGCAGTATTATAGTAGTTATATTCTTGTACATAGGGGGCAGTATTATAGTAGTTATATTCCTGTACATAGGGGCAGTAATATAGTAGTTATATTCTTGTAGATAGGGGCAGTATTATAGTAGTTATATTCTTGTACAGTCATGGCCAAAAGTATTCACACCCCTGCAATTCTGTCAGATAATTCTCAGTTTCTTCCTGAAAATGATTGCAAACACAAGTTATTTGTTATTATCTTCATTTAATTTGTCTTAAATGAAAAATCACAAAAAGAAATGTCCTAAAGCCAAATGGGATATAATTCCACACCAAACATAAAAAAGGGGGTGGACAGAAGTATTGGCACTGTTCGAAAAATCATGTGATGCTTCTCTAATTAGTGTAATTAACAGCACCTGTAACTTCCCTGTGGCACCTAACAGGTGTTGGCAATAACTAAATCACACTTGCAGCCAGTTGACATGGATTAAAGTTGACTCAACCTCTGTCCTGTGTCCTTGTGTGCACCACATTGAGCATGGAGAAAAGAAAGAAGACCAAAGAACTGTCTGAGGACTTTAGAAACCAATTTGTGAGGAAGCATGAGCAATCTCAAGGCTACAAGTCCATCTCCCAAGACCTGAATGTTCCTGTGTCTACCATGCGCAGTGTCATCAAGGAGTTTAACCCCTTCATGACCCAGCCTATTTTGGCCTTAATGACCTTGCCGTTTTTTGCAATTCTGACCAGTGTCCCTTTGAGGTAATAACTCAGGAACGCTTCAACGGATCCTAGCGATTCTGAGATTTTTTCGTGACATATTGGGCTTCATGTTAGTGGTAAATTTAGGTCGATAATTTCTGAGTTTATTTGTGAAAAAAACGGAAATTTGGCGAAAATTTTGAAAATTTCGCTATTTTCACATTTTGAATTTTTATTCTGTTAAACCAGAGAGTTATGTGACACCAAATTGTTAATAAATAACGTTTCCCACATGTCTACTTTACATCAGCACAATTTTGGAAACAATTTTTTTTTTTGCTAGGAAGTTATAAGGGTTAAAATTTGACCAGTGATTTCTCATTTTTACAACAAAATTTACAAAACCATTTTTTTTAGGGACCACCTCACATTTGAAGTCATTTTGAGGGATCTATATGGCTGAAAATACCCAAAAGTGACACCATTCTAAAAACTGCACCCCTCAAGGTGCTCAAAACCACATTCAAGAAGTTTATTAACCCTTCAGGTGTTTCACAGCAGCAGAAGCAACATGGAAGTAAAAAATGAACATTTAACTTTTTAGTCACAAAAATGATCTTTTAGCAACAATTTTTTTATTTTCCCAAGGGTAAAAGGAGAAACTGGACCACGGACGTTGTTGTCCAATTTCTCCTGAGTACGCTGATACCTCATATGTGGGGGTAAACCACTGTTTGGGCGCACGGCAGGGCTCAGAAGGGAAGGAGCGCCATTTGACTTTTTGAATGAAAAATTGGCTCCAATCTTTAGCGGACACCATGTCGCGTTTGGAGAGCCCCCGTGTGCCTAAACATTGGAGCTCCCCCACAAGTGACCCCATTTTGGAAACTAGACCCCCCAAGGCACTTATCTAGAAGCATAGTGAGCACTTTAAACCCCCAGGTGCTTCACAAATTGATCCGTAAAAATGAAAAAGTACTTTTTTTTCACAAAAAAAATTATTTTAGCCTCAATTTTTTCATTTTCACATGGGCAACAGGATAAAATGGATCCTAAATTTTGTTGGACAATTTCTCCTGAGTACACCAATACCTCACATGTGGGGGTAAACTACTGTTTGGGCACATGGTAAGGCTCAGAAGGGAAGGAGCGCCATTTGACTTTTTGAATGAAAAATTATCTCCATCGTTAGCGGACACCATGTCGCGTTTGGAAAGCCCCTGTGTGCCTAAACATTGGAGCTCCTCCACAAGTGACCCCATTTTGGAAACTAGACCCCCCAAGGAACTCATCTAGAGGCATAGTGAGCACTTTAAACCCCCAGGTGCTTCACAAATTGATCCGCAAAAATGAAAAAGTACTTTTTTTTCACACAAAATTTCTTTTAGCCTCAATTTTTTCATTTTCACATGGGCAACAGGATAAAATGGATCCTAAAATTTGTTGGGCAATTTCTCCTGAGTACGCCGATACCTCATATGTGGGGGTAAACCACTGTTTGGGTGCACGGCAAGGCTCGGAAGGGGAGGCGTGCCATTTGACTTTTTGAATGGAAAATTAGCTCCAATCGTTAGCGGACACCATGTCGCGTTTGGAGAGCCCCTGTGTGCCTAAACATTGGAGCCCCCCTACAAGTGACCCCATTTTGGAAACTAGACCCCCCAAGGAACTTATCTAGATGCATAGTGAGCACTTATAACCCCCAGGTGCTTCACAGAAGTTTATAACGCAGAGCCGTGAAAATAAAAAAATAATTTTTCTTTCCTCAAAAATGATTTTTAGCCCAGAATTTTTTATTTTCCCAAGGGTAATAGGAGAAATTGGACCCCAAATGTTGTTGTCCAGTTTGTCCTGAGTACGATGATACCCCATATGTGGGGGTAAACCACTGTTTGGGCGCACGGCAGGGCTCGGAAGGGAAGGCACGCCATTTGGCTTTTTGAATGGAAAATTAGCTCCAATCATTAGCGGACACCATGTCGCGTTTGGAGAGCCCCTGTGTGCCTAAACATTGGAGCTCCCGCACAAGTGACCCCATTTTGGAAACTAGACCTCCCAAGGAACTAATCTAGATGTGTGGTGAGCACTTTGAACCCCCAAGTGCTTCATAGAAGTTTATAACGCAGAGCCATGAAAATCAAAAATAATTTTTCTTTTCTCAAAAATGATATTTAGCCCACAATTTTTTTTTTTCCCAAGGGTAACAGGAGAAATTGGACCCCAAAAGTTGTTGTCCAGTTTCTCCTGAGTACGCTGATACCCCATATGTGGGGGTAAACCACTGTTTTGGCACACGTCGGGGTTCGGAAGGGAAGTAGTGACGTTTTGAAATGCAGACTTTGATGGAATGCTCTGCGGGCATCAGGTTGCGTTTGCAGAGCCCCTGATGTGCCTATACAGTAGGAACTCCCCACAAGTGACTCCATTTTGGAAACTAGACCCCCAAGGGAACTTATCTAGATGTGTAGTGAGCACTTTGAACCCCCAAGTGCTTCACAGAAGTTTATAACGCAGAGCCGTGAAAATAATAAATGTTTCCTTTCCTCAAAAATATTTTTTTAGCCCAGAATTTTTTATTTTTGCAAGAGTAACAGGAGAAATTGGACCCCAAAAGTTGTTGTCCAGTTTCTCCTGAGTACGCTGATACCCCACATGTGGGGGTAAACCACTGTTTGGGCACATGCCGGGGCTCGGAAGGGAAGTAGTGACGTTTTGGAATGCAAACTTTGATGGAATGGTCTGCGGGCATCATGTTACGTTTGCAGAGCCCCTGATATGCCTAAACAGTAGAAACTCCCCACAAGTGACCCCATTTTGGAAACTAGACCCCCCAAGGAACCTATCTAGATGTGTGGTGAGCACGTTCAACCCCCAAGTGCTTCACAGAAGTTTACAACGCAGAGCCGTGAAAATAAAAAATAATTTTTCTTTCCTCAAAAAAGATGTTTTAGCAAGCAATTTTTTATTTTCACAAGGGTAACAGGAGAATTTTGACCCCAATATTTGTTGCCCAGTTTGTTGTGAGTACGCTGATAACCCATATGTGGGGGTAAACCACTGTTTGGGCACACGTCAGGGCTCGGAAGGGAAGTAGTGACATTTGAAATGCAGACTTTGATGGAATGGTCTGCGGGCGTCACATTGCATTTGCAGAGCCCCTGATGTGCCTAAACAGTAGAAACACCCCACAAGTGACCCCATTTTGGAAACTAGACCCCCGAAGGAACTTATCTAGATGTGTGGTGAGCACTTTCAACCCCCAAGTGCTTCACAGAAGTTTATAACGCAGAGCCGTGAAAATAAAAAATAATTGTTCTTTCCTCAAAAATTATGTTTTAGCAAGTAATTTTTTATTTTTGCAAGGGTAACAGGAGAAATTGGACCCCAACAGTTGTTGCCCAGTTTGTCCTGAGTATGCTGGTACCCCAAATGTGGGGGTAAACCACTGTTTGGGCGCACGTCGGGGCTTGGAAGGGAGGGAGCACCATTTGACTTTTTGAACGCAAGATTGGCTGGAATCAATGGTGGCGCCATGTTGCGTTTGGAGACCCCTGATGTGCCTAAACAGTGGAAACCCCTCAATTCTAACTTCAACACTAACCCCAACACACCCCTAATCCTAATCCCAACTGTAGCCATAACCCTAATCACAACCCAACCCCCAACACACCCCTAACCACAACCCTAACCGCAACACACCCGTAACCCTAATTCCAACCCTAACCCTAATCCCAACCCTAACCACAACTGTAACCCCAACACACCCCTAACCCTATCCGTAACCCTAACCACAAGCCTAATCTTAACCCTATTTCAAACCCTAGCCCTAATTCCAACCCTAACTCTAATTCCAACCCTAACCCTAAGGCTATGTGCCCACGTTGCGGATTCGTGTGAGATTTTTCCGCACGATTTTTGAAAAATCTGCAGGTAAAAGGCACTGCGTTTTACCTGCGGATTTACAGCAGATTTCCAGTGTTTTTTTTGTGCGGATTTCACCTGCGGATTCCTATTGAGGAACAGGTGTAAAACGCTGCAGAATCCGCACAAAGAATTGACATGCGGAAAATACAACGCAGCGTTTCTGCACGGAATTTTCCGCACCATGGGCACAGCGGATTTGGTTTTCCATAGGTGTACATGGTACTGTAAACCTGATGGAAAACTGCTTCGAATTCGCAGCGGCCAATCCGCTGCGGATCCGCGGCCAATCCGCTGCGGATCCGCGGCCAATCCGCTGCGGATCCGCGGCCAATCCACCCTAGTGGAAAAAGAAAAAAAAATATTTTCTTTATTTTATTATTGTCCCTACCTATGGGGGTGATAAAGGGGGGGGTTTATTTATTATTTTTTTTATTTTGATCGCTGCGATAGAACCTACCACAGCGATCAAAATGTACTTGTAATGAATCTGCCAGCTGGCAGATTCGGCGGGCGCACTGCGCATGCGCTCGCCATTTTCCAAGATGGCGGCGCCCATGGAGAAGACGGACGGACACCGGGAGGGACATCGAAGCTAGGTAAGTATGGGGGGGTGGGATCGGAACACGGGGGGGGGCATCGGAGGACCGGGGGAGCGGACAAGAGGACCGGGGGAGCGGACAGGAGGGAGGAGGGGAGCGGACAGGAGATCGGGGCAGAAAGGACGACTGGGGGGGCGATCGGTGGCGGTGGGGGGGGGCAGATCGGGGTCTCCAGCCATGGCAGATGCTATTGCAGCATCGGCCATGGCTGGATTGTAATATTTCACCATTTTCATAGGTGAAATATTACAAATCGCTCTGATTGGCTGTTTCACTTTCAACAGCCAATCAGAGCGATCGTAGCCACGGGGGGGTAAAGCCACCCCCCCCTGGGCTGAAGTACCACTCCCCCTGTCTCTGCAGATCGAGTGAAAATGGAGTTAACCCTTTCACCCGATCTGCAGGGACGTGATCTTTCCATGACGCCACATAGGCGTCACAGGTCGGATTGGCACCGACTTTAATGACGCCTACGTGGCGTCAAAGGTCGGGAAGGGGTTAAAGCCCATGGCACTGTGGCTAACCTCCCTAGATGTGGACGGAAAAGAAAAATTGATAAGAGATTTCAACGCAAGATTGTGCGGATGTTGGATAAAGAACCTCGACTAACATCCAAACAAGTACAAGCTGCCCTGCAGTCTGAGAATACAACAGTGTCAACCCGTACTATCTGTTGGCGTCTAAATGAAAAGGGACTGTATGGTAGGAGACCCAGGAAGACCCCACTTCTTACCCCGAGACATAAAAAAGCCAGGCTGGAGTTTGCCAAAACTTACCTGAAAAAGCCTAAAACGTTTTGGAAGAATGTTCTCTGGTCAGATGAGACAAGAGTAGAGCTTTTTGGGCAAAGGCATCAACATAGAGTTTGCAGGAGAAAAAAAGAGGCATTCAAAGAAAATAACACGGTTCCTACAGTCAAACATGATGGAGGTTCCCTGATGTTTTGGGGTTGCTTTGCTGCCTCTGGCACTGGACTGCTTGACCGTGTGCATGGCATTATGAAGTCTGAAGACTACCAACAAATTTTGCAGCATAATGTAGGGCCCAGTGTGAGAAAGCTGGGTCTCCCTCAGAGGTCATGGGTCTTCCAGCAGGACAATGACCCAAAACACACTTCAAAAAGCACTAGAAAATGGTTTGAGAGAAAGCACTGGAGACTTCTAAGGTGGCCAGCAATGAGTCCAGACCTGAATCCCATAGAACACCTGTGGAGAGATCTAAAAATGGCAGTTTGGAGAAGGCCCCCTTCAAATATCAGGGACCTGGAGCAGTTTGCCAAAGAAGAATGGTCTAAAATTCCAGCAGAGCATTGTAAGAAACTCATTGATGGTTACCGGAAGCGGTTGGTCGCAGTTATTTTGGCTAAAGGTTGTGCAACCAAGTATTAGGCTGAGGGTGCCAATACTTTTGTCTGGCCCATTTTTGGAGTTTTGTGTGTAATGATCAATGTTTTGCTTTTTGCTTCATTCTCTTTTGTGTTTTTTCATTTAAGACAAATTAAATGAAGATAACAAAGAATTTGTGTTTGCAATCATTTTCAGGAAGAAACTGAGTATTATCTGACAGAACTGCAGGGGTGTCAATACTTTTGGCCATGACTGTATATAGGAGCGGTATTATAGTAGTTATATACTTGTACATGGGGGCAGTATTATAGTAGTTACAGTTAGGTCCATATATATTTGGACAGACAACATTTTTCTAATTTTGGTTATAGACATTACCACAATGAATTTTAAACAAAACAATTCAGATGCAGTTCAAGTTCAGACTTTGAGCTTTCATTTGAGGGTATCCACATTAAAATTGGATGAAGGGTTTAGGAGTTTCAGCTCCTTAACATGTGCCACCCTGTTTTTAAAGGGACCAAAAGTAATTGGACAATTGACTCCAAGGCTATTTCATGGACAGGTGTGGGCAATCCCTTCGTTATGTCATTCTAAATTAAGCAGATAAAAGGCCTGGAGGTGATTTGAGGTGTGGTGCTGCATTTGGAAGGTTTTGCTGTGAAGTAAACATGCGGTCAAAGGAGCTCTCCATGCAGGTGAAACAAGCCATCCTTAAGCTGCGAAAACAGAAAAAACCCATCCGAGAAATTGCTACAATATTAGGAGTGGCAAAATCTACAGTTTGGTACATCCTGAGAAAGAAAGAAAGCACTGGTGAACTCATCAATGCAAAAAGACCTGGGCGCCCACGGAAGACAACAGTGGTGGATGATCGCAGAATAATCTCCATGGTGAAGAGAAACTTCTTCACAACAGCCAACCAAGTGACCACCACTCTCCAGGAGGTCGGCGTATCAATATCCAAATCTACCATAAAGAGAAGACTGCATGAAAGTAACTACAGAGGGTTCACTGCACGGTGCAGCCGCTCATAAGCATCAAGAATAAAAAGGCTAAAAACATCTAAAAAAGCCAGCACAGTTCTGGAAGAACATTCTGTGGACAGATGAAACCAAGATCAACCTCTACCAGAATGATGGAAAGAGAAAAGTATGGTGAAGGCGTGGTACAGCTCATGATCCAAAGCATACCACATCATCTGTAAAACACGGCGGAGGCAGTGTGATGGCTTGGGCATGCATGGCTGCCAGTGGCTCTCGGTCACTAGTGTTTATTGATGATGTGACACAGGAATGAATTCTGAGGTCTTCAGAGCCGCCATACTGTGTGCTCAGATCCAGCCAAATGCAGCCAAACTGATTGGTCGTCGTTTCATACTACAGATGGACAATGACCCAAAACATAAAGCCAAAGCAACCCAGGAGTTTATTAAAGCAAAGAAGTGGAATATTCCTGAATGGCCAAGTCAGTCACCTGATCTCAACCCAATTGAGCAGCATTTCACTTGTTAAAGACTAAACTTCAGACAGAAAGGCCACAAACAAACAGCATCTGAAAACCACCGCAGTGAAGGCCTGGCCGAGCATCAAAAAGGAGGAAACACAGCGTCTGGTGATGTCCATGAGTTCAAGACTTCAGGCAGTCATTGCCAATAAAGGGTTTTCAACCAAGTACTAGAAATGAACATTTTATTTAAAATTATTGAATCTGTCCAATTACTTTTGGTCCCTTTAAAAACAGGGTGGCACATGTTAAGGAGCTGAAACTCCTAAACTCTTCATCCAATATTAATGTGGATCCCCTCAAATGAAAGCTAAAAGCCTGAACTTCAACTGCATCTGAATTGTTTTGTTTAAAATTCATTGTGGTAATGTCTATAACCAAAATTAGAAAAATGTCTCTGTCCAAATATATATGGACCTAACTGTATATTCTTGTACATAGGGGCAGTATTATAGTAGTTATATTCTTGTACATAGGGGCAGTATTATAGTAGTTATATTCTTGTACATGGGGCAGTATTATAGTAGTTATTTTCTTGTACATAGGAGCAGTATTATAGTAGTTATATTCTTGTACATAGGAGCAGTATTAGGCTAGGTTCACATTGCGTTAGGGCAATCCGTTTAGCGCTAGCAGATTGCGCTAACGCAATGTCTTTTTCGGGGCCGCGTTTAGGGGTCGCGCTAACGTCCCCGCTCTCGCAGATCCCCGATCTGCGAGAGCGGGGAACGGACCTCGGGCGCGCCGCGGACGCTGCAAGCAGCGTCCGAGGCGCGCCATAAAAGAACGGCACATCGCTAGCGCGAGCCGAAAAAGGCACGCGCTAGCGATGCGCTTCAGGCTGAAACAACATTGCTGTCAATGGGTGCGCTATCGGACCCGTTGCACGGCGTTAATTGCGACATTTTCGCCGTGCAACGCTGTCCGTTAGCGATCACCCACTAACGCAATGTGAACCTAGCCTAATAGTAGTTATATTCTTGTACATAGGGGCAGTATTATAGTAGTTATATTGTACATAGGGGCAGTATTATAGTAGTTATATTCTTGTACATAGAGGGCAGTATTATAGTAGTTATATTCTTGTATATAGGGGCAGTATTATAGTAGTTATATTCTTGTACATAGGAGCAGTATTATAGTAGTTATATTCTTGGACATAGGGGCAGTATTATAGTAGTTATATTCTTGTACATAGGAGCAGTATTATAGTAGTTATATTCTTGTACATAGGAGCAGTATTGTAGTAGGTATATTCTTGTACATAGGGGCAGTATTATAGTAGTTATATTCTTGTACATAGGGGCAGTATTATAGTAGTTATATTCTTGAACATAGGGGCAGTATTATAGTAGTTATATTCTTGTACATAGGGGCAGTATTATTGTAGTTATATTCTTGTACATAGGGGCAGTATTATAGTAGTTATATTCTTGTACATAGGGGCAGTATTATAGTAGTTATATTCTTGTACATAGGGGCAGTATTATAGTAGTTATATTCTTGTACATAGGGGCAGTATTATAGTAGTTATATTCTTGTACATAGGGGCAGTATTATAGTAGTTATATTCTTGTACATAGGGGCAGTATTATAGTAGTTATATTCTTGTACATAGGGGCAGTATTATAGTAGTTATATTCTTGTACATAGGGGCAGTATTATAGTAGTTATATTCTTGTACATAGGGGCAGTATTATAGTAGTTATATTCTTGTACATAGGGGCAGTATTATAGTAGTTATATTCTTGTACATAGAAGCAGTATTATAGTAGTTATATTCTTGTACATAGGAGCAGTATTATAGTAGTTATATTCTTGTACATCGGGGCAGTATTATAGTAGTTATATTCTTGTACATAGAAGCAGTATTATAGTAGTTATATTCTTGTACATAGGAGCAGTATTATAGTAGTTATATTCTTGTACATCGGGGCAGTATTATAGTAGTTATATTCTTGTACATAGAAGCAGTATTATAGTAGTTATATTCTTGTACATAGGAGCAGTATTATAGTAGTTATATTCTTGTACATAGAAGCAGTATTATAGTAGTTATATTCTTGTACATAGGAGCAGTATTATAGTAGTTATATTCTTGTACATAGGGAGCAGTATTATAGTAGTTCTATTCTTGTACATAGGAGCAGTATTACAGTAGTTATATTCTTGTACATAGAAGCAGTATTATAGTAGTTATATTCTTGTACATAGGGGCAGTATTATAGTAGTTATATTCTTGTACATAGGGGCAGTAATATAGTAGTTATATTCTTGTACATAGGGGCAGTATTATAGTAGTTATATTCTTGTACATAGGGGCAGTATTATATTATATTCTTGTATATAGGAGCAGTAGTACACTAGTTATATTCTTGTACATAGGGGACAGTATTTTTAGTGGTTGCCTTCTTGTACATAAAGGTACAGTGGGGGAAACAAGTATTTAGTTAGCCCCCAATTGTGTAAGTTCTCCCACTTATAAAGATGAGAGGGGCCTGTAATTGACATCATAGGTGGATCACAACTATGAGAGTCAAAATGAGAAAACAAATCCAGAAAATCACCTTGTCTGATTTGGTAAGATTTATTTTGCAAGTTATGGTGGAAAATAAGTATTTGGTCACCTAAAAACCCTTTGGCTCTGACAGAGCTGTAACTTCTTCTTTAACGTCTTTGTGACCGCCCACGGTAGATATACGTTGGCGCTAGCAGGGCTTTGTGCAGTGCTGACGTTTATGAACGGTGGGTGGTCTAGCAGCGCTCAGGGAGCCCCAGATGACATCATCGGGACCATCAGGGGGATCCACGTTGTCCCAGCAGTCGGAGGTCATGTTATGACCTCTGGCTCTGTCAGCTTCGGTGGCCTGTTAGGCTCAGCCTGCCACTGAGTCTAAGGCTACTTTCACGCTAGTGTTAACTGCAATCCGCCACAATGCGTCGTTTTGCCGAAAAAACGCATCCTGCAAAAGTGCTTGCAGGATGCGTTTTTTCCCCATAGACTTACATTAAGCGACGGATTGACACACGTCGCAACCGTCGTGCGACGGTTGCGCCGTGTTGTGGCGGACCGTCGGGACCAAAAAACGCTACATGTAACGTTTTTTGCTCACGACGGTCCGCTTTTTCCGACCGCGCATGCGCGGCCGGAACTCCGCCCCCACCTCCCCGCACTTCCCCGCACCTCACAATGGGGCAGCGGATGCGCTGGAAAAATGCATCCGCTGCCCCCGTTGTGCGGCGGAGACAGCGCTAGCGTCGGGAACCTCGGCCCGACGCTAGTGTGAAAGTAGCCTAAGAAGCGATCTGACTGTGCAACACTGACAGGTCTCATACAATGCCATACATGTGTATCGCATTGTATGAGACCAGTGATCACACAAATAAAAATTGATGTCCCATAAAGGGACTAAGTAAAAAAGTGAAAAAAAAGTAAAAAATGTTTTAAAACTATTAAAAAAATCACAATATAAATAAAAAAACACCTAAATATTAAACCAATAAATAAATATATATTACAGATTTGGTATTGCCGCATCCAGAACGAGCCAACCTATTGAACGGTCGCACTTATTCATTCCTTCGGTGCACACTGTAAAAAAAAGAAAAAATAGAGTAAAAACATTTGCTTTTTCATCATTCCGCCAAACAAAAAGTAGAATAAAATGCGATCAAAAAGTCATATCAAAATAAAAATGGTAGCGATGGAAATGTCATCTTGTCCCGCAAAAAGCAAGCTGCCATACAGCTTCAACAGCGGAAAAATTAAAACGTTATAGCTTTCAGAATAAAGTGATGCAAAGTCAATTATTTTTTCTATAAAATAGTTTTTTGTGAAAAAGCACCAAAACGTAAAAAAAAAAAAAGTGGTATCACTAATCGCACTGACCCGAAGAATAAAGCTGCCTTATCAAGTTTACTACACACGGAACTTCATAAAACAAAAATTTCCTGAGTTCCTGATGTTTGATCATTCTGTCTCCCAAAAATCAGAATCGAAAGCGATCAAAAAATGTCATGTGCCCAAAAATGGTACCAATAAAAACGTCAGCTCGTCCCACAAAAGACAAGCCCTCACATGACTGTCGGCTAAAATATAAAAAATTATAGCTCTCAATATGTGGTGATGTAAAAACTTTTTCAATAAAAAGTGTCTTTTAGTGGGTGACAGCAGCCAAACATAAAAAGCCGCTATACAGCTGGTATCGCTGTAATCGCATCGACCCGATGAATAAAGTCACTTAATCACTTATACTGCACGAGGAATGGCAAATAAATAAAGCCAATTCTTCACTTGCTCTTGATTTGTTCATTCTGCCTCCCAAAGATCTTAGTAAGGCTCAGTGCACATTTATCCTGCACTCTGCGCTGAGTGCTTACACTGGGGGTTTCCATGTAAATCTCTGAAATACGTGATTCAGACGGAACCCCCAACGGAAGATTCCCTATAATGAGGCAGATGGAGGCACTATGGATGCCATAAGACCTGTGATCTGGCGTCGTCCGTCTTTTTAGTCATACATAAAAGCACAGTCAGCCATTTTGTTTTAGGAGACCATAACCTCTCCTAACCCTACAGCGCAGTCTGTGTTTCGGTGTGCTGTATCAGAACCGTGTTTTGTCTGTTTCTCAGTCTCCTCTGATCTCTTTCTAGTCAGTTTTCCTTTCCGTCATTAGCTTTGTGTTGTATCCCAGTCCCTGGGAGAAGGAGACGTCTTCCTGACATTGAGACATGGGCCGATAAGTGTTATATTCCTAGGCGCTCATCTCTTGCTGACCTTCCTGGATATTAATGTATACGGTATTATTATTGGCGTGGACGATCATTTCTTCCAGTCTCGTGGTGTTTGATCGTCCTTCCATGAGAAAGAAAATGTCTCTTTTTTCAGGGTAGCAGTTAAATATTGGTTGGGCAATCCCATAATACTGTGGTAGAACGGTATAAATATCAGTATTCAATACTCCCTGCGGAGTGGAGAATATCGACACCTTGCGTTATTAATGGTGCTGACTCTTCCCTGCCGGCCGCTACGCGCAGCTTCCATTAAAAAGCTTTCCGTGTAAATCAGGATTTCCTGTCGATCACAACAAATATGACCGTCGAGTGTGACTTCAGTACGTGCGGCTCCCTCCATGCCGTGGCTGTTATGAAGCCTTCATGACTTATAAAAACCCAAACAATGAAATGGGCTTTCTGAATCAGAGTCTCCAGTTAAGGGGCGTACTGAAAATACAAATGTAACTTTTTTTTTTTTCTTTTCAAAAATATTTTATAACATTTTTCACTTTTTTTCTCTTTTTCTTCCAAACGGCCACAACTTTTTAATTTTTTTATTTTGCCACCTACAAAGTCACAAGAAGGTTTGGTTTTATGTTTATTTTTTTTAACGATGAGTTGTAATGTTGAATGGCGCCATACATTTCAACATACAAAGAATTTAAGAATGGGAAAAAAAATTCCAAGTGCGTTGAAACTCCCAAAAACCACAATTCTGCAACTGTTATTATGGACTTTGTTTTTATGGTTTTCATTGCTTGGTAAGAATGACATGTGAACATTCACCTTTCATTCAACTTTTCAGGTCAGTACGATTTCAGCGATACCAAATAATACGTTTTAGTTTTCGAAGTGATAAAAATTGTCACTTGTGTCGTCAATTTCTAAGATCTGTACCTTTTTTTTTTAGTCTATGAAGTTGGGTGAGGACTTGTTTTTTGTGTGTCATGTTCATATTTTTCATTGAGACCATTTCCAGTTTGGTACAATGTTTTGTTTGCTTCTTATTGCTCTTTTTCCCAAAGTTGCAACAACCAAGAATCCTGCAATTTTGGCAATTTAATTGTTTTTCTCATTACTGAACAAGGATAATCATTTTTGATAGGTTGGAATTTTACAGACCCAGCAATACCATATATATTTTATGTATTTTTTTATGCTTAATTGGATGATTTCATCCTTCTTATTTACCGTATTTACCGTATATTTATTTTTTCAATATTTTAAGCAAGTTTTTTTAAGTTGTTTTAGTTCTCTTAAGGTCTTTCATTACAGCCCCGCAGCTGTTGTTACAACCCATTGGCACCTCACAATCGCATTGGGCCATGAGGGATCAATAGATCCGGTTTAAATGCCGCTGTTATCGATGATTAGCAACAGAGGGCAGAGATTCACGCGCTGCTATTAGAGGCAGATCATCCCTGTGTGACACAGCCATCATCTGCTGAAAATGATGGAAACAAAACCTACAAGAAGCAAAATCAACATAAACCCTGCTGTAAACAAATAAGTAAAAAGCAAAAGTGCATCTAAATCTCTCAGGGTTCTTAGTAATACTGTTTTTGATAAAACAATAGCATAAAAGCCATCCCACCACGACAAGGTAACTCTGATCGGGACGGTCCTACACTGTCTAATATTAAAAACAATACCATGTGTCAGAGTTGACCTCTGTGTGAATAAGGGCAGATAAAAGGACCAGGTCCCGATCTGTGGACACCAGTCTGGGGAAGCCCAAGTTCTGAACGTATATCAAAGATGGAAATCTGATGTGATCTGATATGTCGTGAAGTGTGTACAGGGGTAACAAGGAGCTTATTCCTGGGACCCCACTGATTCTGAGATTGGGGATCTGGAGAGCTCCTCTTGAATAGAGCGATGGCCACAAGAGGGGTCTGATAGCAAGCCCAGCTCTTCTACAGCGGCTCGAAGGGATATGCACTGATACGCAACCACTGATGTATTCAAAATAAGTATTTCACAGCCCTATTCTGTGGATCGATTGGATCTCAAGTGATCACCATTGCCTTTCTTGTGGCCAACTTACTGTGATGGGAAAACCCTCAAGGAAGCTCCGTTTATATAGTAGCCATTGTAATCAGATGAATGTTCCAGCTCCTGCCATCTTTGGTAAAAACTTCTGATTTTGCCGTTCAGTTTATAATACCTTTTTTTGTTATTTTACACTTTGGCACATTGAGTTTTTTACTAGGAAGGACTCGGCTGCAGCTTTCAGACTCTTGCTCATGTTTTTGTTACGGATCCATGACGTGAATGTTATAATGTACCTGCATGGCGGACAGTTTACACCCATTTCTGGGATTTATTCTCTTGTCTAATACTGATCTGTTCTTCCATTGGAAGACGACCACTGAACTCTAGAATCAAAGCGTGCGTTCATTCTTGGCCATTATTGGGAGCGAATGCTGCCAGTCACCCAACCAACGAGTAAAATGCTTTCTTATAAATCCTCAATCTTGGCAGCACATCGGCCTGTGTAAATCATGATATTCCACAAGCACAGAACGATCATATTATCTATTGTTCTGTGTGCCTGGAAGTGCAGTGAGCCTGTGTAAACAGGCTATGAAATGACCTTATATCGGCCAGTGTGAACACACTGTAAATGTCTGGTTGTGGAGGAGCTATGGACCAGAACTGGTGGGAAGATGTTGACTGGGTTGTGCCAATCTGCCGAGTTTCCAGATACAGAGCTGCCAAACTGAACCTTTACCATGGGCGAGGGAAAGTCCAGCTCCAGTTCTGGATTTGGAAGAAGACTTTATGGACCGGTCACTTTACATGTGTTTTGGAAGAATCTTTGCGTTGCGTCTACAGCAATCAGTCCATCATGGTGGATGGGAGAACATCTGGAGTCGAGGACATATCATGGGACTAAAAAGACTTTCATATTCCCTAAACACAAAATACTCAGAATTTTTATTTTTTTTGCAATACGATTTTTTGGGGGCAGACGTGAAATACACGTAATCTGCAGAATGGAAGATGTGGAACCAGTGAGTCCAGGGTTAGTAACTCCAGCGTTGTTCTTCCTCGTGAAGGTCTTATATCTGGATGATCGAGGATGAGCGATACAATGAGCAATGGTCGTAGTCGGTCTCTGGAAGATTAGGTCCTTACTGGGAAGAGAAGGAGGAGGTCTGCATTGGGATATGGTCTCATTGGAGAGGGACGCTTTTTTCATAAAACTCTTGGCACTTTGTAAAAATGTGTTCGTTCTAGCGGGCAGTGACTTTTTATGTCTTCATTTCTCCTCATTAGTCCTGGAGGTCCAGAGGAGAAGCTTGATATAGTCGTAACATCTTGAATAGGTCAATGATCAGGAGTGTCAGATGTTTTACAAGTCCGCGAGGTCTCCTCCAGAAATAAGGGGTTCAAGAATTTTTCTTTTTTTGGGTTATGAGATGGGAGATATTTTCTCATGTTAAAGACCAGATGAGATGAATGTTGTTGACATCTTTCCGGAGATCTTCCCCCTTTCTGCCCGTTCTCATCCTGGCTCTTGGGCACCTTGTCTTCGGAGTCACCCAGCGCCCTGTACAGATGACGGGTGACACTGATCAGTCAATGATCCATCCAGAGTGAGATTTACAGCAGTTTATTCTGCTGATAATGTCCGCACCCAGCCGAGAGCAGGTCTTACCGGTGAGACCACGAACCGCAGACTTTATACGAGCGCTGAGATTTTGGAGTTAATTGGTTATACAGCGGGATTAAGGAGCTAATAACGGAGGAAGCAGAAAAATGCTAATGGCTTCAAATTAAATGGAGAGCTGCAGACAGAATCCCGCCGATTTATGGTCCCTCAGCGGCACGCGCCCGGGATGGAGAAGCCGAGCAGCAGTATATGAGCGGAGGTCATAAGACGACAGGTCTGGGAGGAACGTGCTGCTGCAGAACCTCTCACATATGCCTGACACCCAGGTGACGCCACCTCTGAGCCTATCCCTACACATTGACAATTATTTTTATTTTTTTCATCTGGTCATAGAGAAATCCCGTGAAATTAAGATAATGGAGCAGGTTGTGCCACCGCCACAATGCAAGGCTGAGGCGCTGCCATGGCTGTGACCGACTCCTCATCTGCGCTAATAGATGGCGGTGTGAGGGGATTCCTGGCCCGAGCGCGGACGTCCAGGGAATGGCCATGGGACATGTTTGCTCCGGTCTTTCGCTGGCCCCTCCACGCTCGTCTAGTAGGAGGCCGTGGGTGATTTCTTCACTCGTCTTCCTCCTGGACGCGACACATGGCAGCAGCTAAGAAAAGCGCAGTTTAGCGTTACTGAGTGTTCCCAATGAAGCGCTGTGACACGGGGGTCACTGAACGTTGTATTTCTCTTTTATGAGGGGGCTGTCATGTCACATCTGCTGCTCCGATGCCAGCCATTACTGACACTTCAGGCTTCCTGACATACATCTCCTTACTGACACATCAGGCAATAAAGCTGGCTTGTGGTAGAATACCGGATGCCATTAAACCTCAGCAGGCCACTTCTTCCTTCTCTATGAGTTTATTGCTTCTGTGACATCTCCTTAAAGGGACGCTTCAATATTATGGCTATATGCACACGTTGCGGATTTGACTGTGGAATTTTCTGTGCAGATTATGCATTTCTTGGCAGAAAATGCAGGTGAGAATCTGCGCATTTTTTGTGAATTTTTTTGCGGATGTCATCCTTTTTTTTACCCCTGTGGATTTCTATTATGGAATGGGTGCAAAAATGCAGCAGATCCACAAAAAGAATTGACATGGTCCTTGCTTTAATCTGCTTTTAATCTGCTGCGTTTTCCGTGTGGAATTTTTCCGCACAGGTTGAGTCGCCCACCAGGGTAGTGGGGATAATTGGTACCGGGTCCGGTCACAAATAAGGGGTGGTCACGGTGCCAGCGTCAGCAAAGATGGTGTCGGCTTCCCACAGGTGAAGCGGGGTCCCCAGGGCTCCCGGTGTGTTTGGAAGGGATGGTGAATGGCAGCAAATAAATGGAGGACACAGGGTTGCAGTCTTTATGTGGTTCCTGGTTTACTGATGTTGTAGTCATCTTCAGTCCAGGGTACCGGCAACAGGTGTCGATGGAGTCCAGGCAGCCTGAAAGCAAGCGCGTATCCCTTTGCCAAGTCAGTTTGGGAGCCTTCCCCTTGGCGCTGATTACTAGTCCCTTGCTGCCTGTGATGTCCTAACAAGGTCCTCGTTCTCTCCTGTCCTGGGACAGTACCTGTACAGTAGGTAACTTGAGCCGTTTTTCTGGGGTCTCTGTCTACAGTGACTCTGGGCTCTTGAATGCTGCTGTACCTCAGGTTTAATGTGGGCAAGTCACTTTTAGCTTCCTGCCCTCCGGTTCTGCTGTGGCACTTGCAGTTCCCCACAGCCTCGGGGTCCCAGTGCCCGGTTTCTGCGCTCTGCTTAGAGGGGCCCAGTAGCAGCCCTTCTCCAGCTCCTACGTTCCTCTGTGCTCCTTCACTGTCTGCTACCAACTAACTAACTCTTCCTCCAGACCAGGATGGTGTTGAGGGAAGCTACCCTAAAACCAGGTTTAGAGCTCCCCCTTCTAGCCGGGAGTCAAAAAGTGTTGCATGTAAGATTCACCTGCCAAAGGGATGGCCAGGCATGGCACTACCCTCCCCGAGAGGAAGTCAATACCACTGTGGTACCCGAACTCCTGGGGTGCCACACATTAGCACAGCATTTTTTTTGCCAATGATTTACATTGTACTGTAAATCACTTGCAGATCTGCAGCGTTTCTGCACTGGAAAAAACACTGCGGATCCCCAGGAAATGTCAGGACTCTGAACATTTTGATTACCTTTTGTGCATTACTGCCCTTTTCCAAGATGGCGTCTTTGGTCTCATGTGCACTGTGTCTTCCTGCTATAAAACTCCACCCCAGCCTTTAGTCTGTGCTAGAGTATTCTGCCTTGCATCCAGCTCCTGATGACTCCCTGGCTATACACCTGTGAACCTGTGTGGAGATCCTGCTACTCAGCTCTGAGTTTCTGCTGCATACATCGGTTTCCAGTAATCCTTCATCTGCTGCTTGTGTTTGTTTCCATCTGCATTTGCTGGACATGTAAGCTGTTGCTGCTCTGCTTAAACCTGAGACTTTTACCCAGGCCTCCCTGGTTGTGCTAAGATATGATTTGAACTGCCTTATAAGCATATCTATCTGTGTTTTGGACTACCAAGGACTTATTCGTGTCAAGTATCCTCAAGAATAATTGTGCTTCATAGACTTTCTGCGTGATTGCTTTTTCCTCTGAAGTTTCCTATAGACTGCTGAGCTGCATTTGATATTTGCACCAAGTGTTGTGGACTTGAGTTTCTCTCTGCACCTGTGTGAATCGCCATGTGATAATATAGACTTTACCACTTATAAAACTGTGTCCTGTAGTTGTCTTGTTCCAAGAGTCTCCTGAGTTATTCCCTATAATCATTACAGGAAATCTGCAACGTGTGCACATACCCAATTACTGCCAGATAAAACCAAAATGTGCAATACCTTCATGGTGGTGCTCCAGCCAAGAGCCAGCGGCAGCCTGCACCCTTCCCCACAGCCTGCACCTTTCCCCACAGCCTGCACCCTTCCCCACAGCCTGCACCCTTCCCCACAGCCTGCACATTTCCCCACAGCCTGCGCCCTTCCCCACAGCCTGCACCCTTCCCCACAGCCTGCACCTTTCCCCACAGCCTGCGCCCTTCCCCACAGCCTGCGCCCTTCCCCACAGCCTGCACCCTTCCCCACAGCCTGTACCCTTCCCCACAGCCTGCACCCTTCCTCGCAGCCTTCACACCTTCCCCAGAGCTTGCACCTTCCCCACAGCCTGCATCCTTTTACATAGCCTGCACCCGTTCCCCACGGCCTGTACCCTTCCCCACGGCCTGCACCTTTCCCCACAGCCTGCACCCTTTTCCGCGGCCTGCACCCTTTCCCCACGGCCTGCATCCTTTTCCGCAGCCTGCGCCCTTTTCCGCGGCCTGTGGCCTGCGCCCTTTTCCACGGCCTGCGCCCTTTTCCGCGGCCTGCACCCTTTTCCGCGGCCTGCACCCTTTCCCCATGGCCTGCATCCTTTTCCGCAGCCTGCGCCCTTTTCCGCGGCCTGTGGCCTGCGCCCTTTTCCACGGCCTGCGCCCTTTTCCGCAGCCTGCGCCCTTTTCCGTGGCCTGCACCCTTTCCCCACGGCCTGCGCCCTTTTCCACGGCCTGCGCCAATTTCCACGGCCTGTGGCCTGCACCCTTTCCCCACGTCCTGCGCCCTTTTCCATGGCCTGCGCCCTTTTCCGCGGTCTGCACCCTTTCCCCACGGCCTGCACCCTTTTCCGCAGCCTGCGCCCTTTTCCGCGGCCTGTGGCCTGCGCCTTTTTCCACGGTCTGCACCCTTTTCCGTGGCCTGCACCCTTTCCCCACGGCCTGCGCCCTTTTTCACGGCCTGTGGCCTGCACCCTTTCCCCACGGTCTGCGCCCTTTTCCATGGCCTGCGCCCTTTTCCGCGGTCTGCACCCTTTCCCCACGGCCTGCACCCTTTTCCGTGGCCTGCACCCTTTCCCCACGGCCTGCGCCCTTTTCCGTGGCCTGCACCCCTTTTCCACAGCCTGCATCCTTTTTCGCGGCCTGCACCCTTTTCCGCAACCTGCACCCTTCTATTACTGCAGATCTTTCCCATAATTTCCCTGGATTTCCATATATCGGTCGTGTCCGGTCGGATACAGCTGATGACGACTGTTCAGCATCCCTAGCTGGATAAAACTAAAAAGCTGCCTGTGACATGTTGTGACCGGCCCTTGGACTTGGACCATCCTGGTGCAGCAATATGTGTGCCCAAGGTGGGAACAATCCTTCCGCTCTGGCATCAGTTCACTACCATGTCCGAGGGGAGGACAATGTATGGTACGACACATGGAATGGAGGTCTAAGATTCGGCCGTCTGGAGGTCCTTCTCCGGCTCTTCTTGGTGCAGTAGGACACTTGCAGGGGGAGACTTCTGTGCTCCCCTCCGGGGCTGGCACTACTATAGATCTGAGGATGTGACCAGGACCGCGCATCATGGCACCTGCAGAGGCCTAGGGTCTCCTGGGCCCCCGTGGCCCTCCTGCCACACCCGGTATATCAGTGGGACATTATAGCTTGGATGCCTCTAGACCCTGAACAAGCAGCATAATGCATTTTATACATTTCATAGGAGAGTAATCAGGATCCATTACCGCTTTTTACATTCTGCGTTGCATATTCCAATACTGTTTTTTCGGCACAAGTAATACTGGAGTCCAGTTATGGGCTGACAACTACCAATAAAAGCCAATTCATGGTTGTCGCCCAGCATATCAGAGGTATACTTTTACAGGGTGCCTTGATTTTATTCTTTCAGGGAGTCGATCTTGCCTGCAGCTCTGGCATTCTTTACGTGAATCAGGTGGCTTAGGATGAGCAGTAAAAATCCTAATACAGTGCCGGAGCTCCTAGGAGCAGGGCAAAGAAAGAAGGCAAGTTATAAAGTAAACTGGGTGAGTGAGATATATGGGGTGGGGGTCCTGCCTATTTTCGGGGGTATATATTTTGTAGGGGATAATAAATCCATCAGGGCAGAATATTGATGACAGGAGCGGGTAATTGTCCATTTCGGATGACCGTCGATGGGGCTTCTTGTCACCTCATCCATCAAGCAGCCTTGCCCAGAATCTATACTTGGCGGCAGTGCAGGGGTTAATAAAAACTATTATCGGCTGCTGGATTTACACACTAAAAGCCCCAGGAATCGATGCGGAGTATGGATCATTGATCCTGCGGTAATTGGTGCAGTTGAGTCCAGGATCAGCAGCTCATAGTGCCGGGCTCCGGGGGCCCACAGTGATGAATCTCCGGGACCCCCTGCTGCCTCTCTGTGTCAGGGGTGGTGAGAGAACACTGGACTGTTTCTAGAAGGATGGACCCAATGGGATGGGTATCCGTAATAAAATGACTGCACCCCACTGCACCGCCAGGATTTTCTGCATGTTCCTAAAATAAATAGTCCTGTAGAAATTTGGTTGAGAGCACGAGGGTTAATCTCCCGCTGACAGGGTCCATTTTTACTTTGGTGATGATTGAGAGTTGGAGATTAACAATATTTTTGTCGTTTTGCAGACATGGCTGAGGGGGTTATTGGCTGCCTGCCTGGTGATCCAGGGTGGCTAAAGCGTAGTTGGCTGCCTGCCTGGTGATCCGGGGTGGCTGAAGGATTATTGGCTGCCTGCCTGGTGATCCAGGGTGGCTGAAGGGTAATTGCCTGCTGCCTGGTGATCCAGGGTGGCTGAAGAATTATTGGCTGCCTGCCTGGTGATCCGAAGTGGCTGAAGGGTTATTGGCTGCCTGCCTGGTGATCCGAGGTGGCTGAAGGGTTATTGGCTGCCTGGTGATCCAGGGTGGCTGAAGGGTTGTTGGCTGCCTGCCTGGTGACTCAGGGTAGCTGAAGGATTATTGGTTGCCTGCCTGGTGATCTGGGGTGACTGAAGGGTTATTGGCTGCCTGTCTGGTGATCTGGGGTGGCTGAAGGATTATTGGCTGCCTGCCTGGTGATCCGGGGTGGCTGAAGGGTTGTTGGCTTCCTGCCTGGTAATCCAGGGTGGTTGAAGGATTATTGGCTGCCTGCCTGGTGGTCCAGGGTGTCTGAAGTATTATTGGCCGCCTGTCTGGTGATCCGGGGTGGCTGAAGGATTATTGGCTGCTGCCTGTTGATCCGGGGTGGCTGAAGGGTTGTTGGCTGCTGCCTGGTGATCCGGGGTGGCTGAAGGGTTGTTGGCTGCCTGCCTGGTGATCCGGGGAGGCTGAAGGATTATTGGCTGCTGCTTGGTGGTCCAGGGTGTCTGAAGTATTATTGGCCCCTGTCTGGTGATCCGGGGTGGCTGAAGGATTATTGACTGCTGCCTGGTGATCCGTGGTGGCTGAAGGGTTGTTGGCTGCTGCCTGGTGATCCGGGGAGGCTGAAGGATTATTGGCTGCTGCCTGGTGGTCTAGGGTGTGTGAGGGATTATTGGCTGCCTTCCTGGTGATCTGAGGTGGCTGAAGGATTATTGGCTGCTGCCTAGTGATCTGGGGTATCTGAAGGATTATTGGCTGCTGTCTGGTGATTCGGGGTGGCTGAAGGGTTATTGGCTGCCTGTCTGGTGATCCGGGGTGGCTGAAGGATTATTGGCTGCTTGTCTGGTGATTCGGGTGGCTGAAGGGTTATTGACTGCTGCGTGGTGATCTGGGATGGCTAAAGGATTATTGGCTGCTGCCTGGTGATCCGGGGTGTCTGGTGGATTATTGGCTGCCTGTCTGGTGATCCGGGTGGCTGAAGGATTATTGGCTTCTGCCTAGTTATTAGCGTTTTCTCTGGTAGTCTCTAGTGCTTTAAAGCTTAATTGCTGTTTCCCTGTTGGTCTACGGTGTTTGAAGAGTTACGTTTGTGGTGTGCGGTGATTATGGGGTAATGGCTGTAGTGGTCTGAGTAGAATAAATTAGTTAATGGCTGCTTCTCTGATAGTCTGAGGTGGTGATGTGAAGGAGTTGATGCTCATTTCTCTGATGGGCTAGGGTAGTGAAGTGTTGTGGATTCTGTTTGTGGGCTCCCTCTGGTGGTTACTGCTGGTACTGGGTGATGTTGGTGGGTTGCGGCCTTTGGTTTCCACCTGTCCATCAGTGGCTGGGTGTTTCCTATTTTACCTGGCCTTTCTGTCATTTCCCTTGCCGGCTATCAATGTATTCAGATGTGCTCTGTTTGGTTCCTGCCTACCTGCTCCCAGATCTTTCAGGATAAGCTAAGTGCTGATTTTCAGTTGTTTGGTTTTTTTGTCCAGCTTGCTTATTATGTCTCTATGCTAGCTGGTAGCTCTAGTGGACTGAGGTTCTCCCCATGTGCCATGAGTTGGCACATGGGTTCTTGTAATCTCAGGATGGTTTTTTTTGATTAGGGTTTTTTGCTGACCGCTCAGTCCCCTTTTGTATCGTTCTGCTTTCTAGTTTACAGCGGGCCTCAATTTGCTAAAACTATATATATCATCTCTATGTGTGTGCCTTCCTCTCATTTCACCGTCAATACATGTGGGGGGCAACTATATCTTTTGGGGTTCATTCCGCTGGAGGCAAGTGAGGTCTTTATTTTCTCTGCAGTACTAGTTAGCTCTTAGGCTGGTGCGTGGCGTCTAGAACCAACGTAGGCACGCTCCCTGGCTATCTCTAGTTGCGTTTGTCAGGCGTAGGGCAGCGGTCAGCCCAGGTTCCATCACCCTAGAGCTCGTCCGTAATATATTTGTACTTTGCTTGTCCTGTGCTATCCCTAGCCATTGGGATTCATGACAGTATAGCCGGCCCACAAAGTGTTAATTGTTTGGGCTGAAGCAGGAGAAAGAGAAGTGTTTAAGGGAAATTTTTTTTTTTTTTTTTTTCCCTTCAGAGTTTTGCTGCCTAGCCCTTAATTGCTGTCTAGCTGCTTCTTACCTCCTCTTAACCCTTGAATGGCTCTGATCTTAGCTGTTTAACATGGATGTCCAGAGTTTGGCTTCCAGCCTGAGTAATCTCGCGGCAAAAGTTCAAAACATACAGGATTTTGTTGTTCACACTCCCATGTCTGAACCTAGAATTCCTATTCCAGAGTTCTTTTCTGGAGATAGATCTACCTTCCTGAATTTCAGGAACAATTGTAAATTGTTTCTTTCTTTAAAATCTCGCTCCTCTGGAGACCCTGCTCAACAGGTCAAGATTGTAATATCTTTCCTGCGGGGCGACCCTCAGAATTGGGCATTTGCATTGGCACCAGGGGATCCTGCATTGCTCAGTGTGGATGCGTTTTTTCTGGCATTGGGATTGCTCTATGAAGAACCTAACCTGGAGATTCAGGCTGAAAAGGCTTTATTAGCCCTCTCTCAGGGGCATGATGAAGCGGAGATATATTGTCAGAAGTTTCGGAAATGGTCGGTGCTTACTCAGTGGAATGAGTGCGCCCTGGCTGCAAACTTCAGAAATGGTCTTTCTGAGGCCATTAAGGATATTATGGTGGGGTTCCCTACGCCTACAGGTCTGAATGAGTCTATGGCTATGGCCATTCAGATTGATCGGCGTTTACGGGAGCGCAAACCCGTGCACCAGTTGGCGGTGTCTTCTGAACAGGCACCTGAGACTATGCAATGTGATAGAATTCAGTCCAGAAGTGAACGGCAAAGTTATAGGCGGAAAAATGGATTGTGTTTCTATTGTGGTGATTCAGCTCATGTTATATCAGCATGCTCTAAACGCACAAAAAGGGTTGATAAATCTTTTGCCATTGGTACTCTGCAGCCTAAGTTCATTTTGTCTGTGACTCTGATTTTTTCACTGTCTTCCATTTCCGTCGATGCCTATGTGGATTCGGGCGCTGCCCTGAGTCTTATGGATTGGTCATTTGCTAAACGCTGCGGGTTTAGTCTGGAACCTCTGGAAGTTCCTATTCCTCTGAAGGGAATTGACTCTACACCATTGGCTATGAATAAACCGCAGTATTGCACACAAGTGACCATGCGCATGACTCCCGTTCATCAGGAGGTGATTCGCTTCCTTGTACTTTATAATTTACATGATGTACTAGTGCTTGGTCTGCCATGGTTACAAACTCATAATCCTGTCCTGGACTGGAAAACAATGTCTGTGTTAAGCTGGGGATGTCAGGGGGTTCATGATGATGCACCTCCGATTTCAATCGCTTCATCTACTCCTTCTGAGATCCCTGCGTTTTTGTCTGACTATAGGGATGTTTTTGAGGAGCCTAAGCTCAATTCGCTCCCTCCGCATAGAGATTGTGACTGTGCTATAGAATTGATTCCTGGCAGTAAGTTCCCTAAGGGTCGTTTATTTAATCTGTCACTGCCAGAGCATACTGCTATGCGGAATTATATTAAGGAGTCCTTGGAAAAGGGACATATTCGTCCATCTTCGTCCCCTCTGGGAGCAGGTTTTTTTTTTGTGGCAAAAAAAGATGGTTCCCTGAGGCCTTGTATAGATTATCGCCTTCTGAATAAGATTACAGTCAAGTATCCGTATCCATTGCCATTATTGACTGATTTGTTTGCTCGCATTAAGGGGGCTAGGTGGTTCACTAAGATAGATCTTCGCGGTGCGTATAATCTGGTGCGGATAAAACAGGGTGATGAGTGGAAAACCGCATTTAATACGCCTGAGGGCCATTTTGAGTATTTGGTAATGCCTTTTGGACTCTCCAATGCTCCGTCAGTCTTTCAGTCCTTTATGCACAATATTTTCCGTGAATATCTGGATAAGTTTATGATTGTGTATTTGGATGATATTTTGGTGTTTTCTGATGACTGGGAGTCTCATGTTCTACAGGTCAGGAAGGTGTTTCAGGTTCTGCGGGCCAATTCTCTGTTTGTGAAGGGCTCAAAGTGTCTCTTCGGAGTCCAGAAGATTTCTTTTTTGGGGTACATTTTTTCTCCTTCTACTATTGAGATGGATCCCGTCAAGGTTCAGGCAATTTGTGACTGGACACAACCTACATCTGTTAAGAGCCTTCAGAAGTTCTTGGGGTTTGCTAATTTTTATCGTCGGTTCATTGCTAATTTTTCCAGTATTGTTAAACCTTTGACTGATTTGACTAAAAAGGGTGCTGATGTTGCTGATTGGTCTCCTGCGGCCGTGGAGGCCTTTCAGGAACTTAAGCGCCGGTTTTCTTCTGCTCCTGTGTTGTGTCAACCAGATGTTTCACTTCCTTTTCAGGTTGAGGTTGATGCTTCCGAGATTGGAGCGGGGGCGGTTTTGTCACAGAGAAGTTCTAATGGCTCGGTGATGAAGCCATGTGCATTCTTCTCTAGAAAATTCTCGCCCGCCGAGCGCAATTATGATGTGGGTAATCGGGAGCTTTTGGCCATGAAGTGGGCATTTGAGGAGTGGCGTCATTGGCTTGAGGGTGCTAAACATCGTGTGGTGGTCTTGACTGATCACAAGAATCTCATTTACCTTGAGTCTGCCAGGCGTTTGAATCCTAGACAGGCTCGTTAGTCGTTGTTTTTTTCTCGTTTCAATTTCGTGGTTTCATACCTGCCAGGTTCAAAGAATGTGAAGGCAGATGCTCTTTCCAGGAGTTTTGTGCCTGACTCTCCTGGAGACTCTGGGCCTACTGGTATCCTTAGGGATGGGGTAATATTGTCCGCCGTATCCCCAGACTTGCGACGTGCATTGCAGGAGTTTCAGGTGGATAAACCGGATCGTTGTCCACGAGAAAGACTGTTTGTTCTGGATGATTGGACCAGTAGAGTCATCTCCGAGGTCCATTCTTCTGTGTTGGCTGGTCATCCTGGAATATTTGGTACTAGAGACTTGGTGGCCAGGTCTTTTTGGTGGCCTTCCTTGTCTAGGGATGTGCGTACCTTTGTGCAGTCTTGTGAAGTGTGTGCTCGAGCTAAGCCTTGCTGTTCTCGGGCCAGTGGGTTGTTGTTATCCTTGCCCATCCCGAAGAGGCCTTGGACGCACATTTCCATGGATTTTATTTCTGATCTCCCGGTTTCACAGAAAATGTCCGTTATCTGGGTTGTGTGTGACCGCTTTTCTAAGATGGTTCATTTGGTGCCCTTGCCTAAGTTGCCTTCCTCCTCTGAGTTGGTCCCTTTATTTTTTCAGAACGTGGTTCGTTTGCATGGGATTCCGGAGAATATCGTTTCTGACAGGGGATCCCAGTTTGTGTCTAGATTTTGGCGGACGTTTTGTGCCAAGATGGGCATTGATTTGTCTTTCTCGTCTGCATTCCATCCTCAGACGAATGGCCAGACGGAGCGAACTAATCAGACCTTGGAAACTTATTTGAGGTGTTTTGTTTCTGCTGATCAAGATGACTGGGTTGCTTTTTTGCCACTGGCCGAATTTGCTCTTAATAATCGGGCTAGTTCGGCCACGTTGGTCTCTCCTTTTTTTTGTAATTCGGGGTTTCATCCTCGTTTTTCCTCTGGTCAGGTGGAGCCTTCGGATTGTCCTGGAGTGGACGTGGTGGTGGACAGGCTACATCAGATTTGGAATCAGGTGGTGGACAATTTGAAGTTATCTCAGGAGAAGACTCAGCAGTTTGCTAATCGCCGTCGCCGCGTGGGTCCCCGACTTCTTGTTGGGGATTTGGTGTGGTTGTCTTCTCGTTTTGTCCCTATGAGGGTCTCTTCTCCTAAGTTCAAGCCTCGGTTCATCGGTCCTTATAGGATCTCGGAGATTCTTAACCCTGTATCTTTTCATTTGGATCTCCCAGCATCGTTTGCTATTCATAATGTTTTCCATCGGTCGTTGTTGCGGAGGTATGAGGTGCCCGTTGTTCCTTCGGTTGAGCCTCCTGCTCCGGTGCTGGTGGAGGGAGAATTGGAGTATGTTGTTGAGAAGATCTTGGATTCTCGTGTTTCCAGACGCAAACTCCAGTATTTGGTTAAGTGGAAGGGTTATGGTCAGGAGGATAATTCCTGGGTGGTCGCCTCCGATGTTCATGCGACTGATTTGGTCCGTGCCTTCCATAGAGCTCACCCTGATCGCCCTGGGGGTTCTCGTGAGGGTTCGGTGACCCCTCCTCAAGGGGGGGGTACTGTTGTGGATTCTGTTTGTGGGCTCCCTCTGGTGGTTACTGCTGGTACTGGGTGATGTTGGTGGGTTGCGGCCTTTGGTTTCCACCTGTCCATCAGTGGCTGGGTGTTTCCTATTTTACCTGGCCTTTCTGTCATTTCCCTTGCCGGCTATCAATGTATTCAGATGTGCTCTGTTTGGTTCCTGCCTACCTGCTCCCAGATCTTTCAGGATAAGCTAAGTGCTGATTTTCAGTTGTTTGGTTTTTTTGTCCAGCTTGCTTATTATGTCTCTATGCTAGCTGGTAGCTCTAGTGGACTGAGGTTCTCCCCATGTGCCATGAGTTGGCACATGGGTTCTTGTAATCTCAGGATGGTTTTTTTTGATTAGGGTTTTTTGCTGACCGCTCAGTCCCCTTTTGTATCGTTCTGCTTTCTAGTTTACAGCGGGCCTCAATTTGCTAAAACTATATATATCATCTCTATGTGTGTGCCTTCCTCTCATTTCACCATCAATACATGTGGGGGGCAACTATATCTTTTGGGGTTCATTCCGCTGGAGGCAAGTGAGGTCTTTATTTTCTCTGCAGTGCTAGTTAGCTCTTAGGCTGGTGCGTGGCGTCTAGAACCAACGTAGGCACGCTCCCTGGCTATCTCTAGTTGCGTTTGTCAGGCGTAGGGCAGCGGTCAGCCCAGGTTCCATCACCCTAGAGCTCGTCCGTAATATATTTGTACTTTGCTTGTCCTGTGCTATCCCTAGCCATTGGGATTCATGACAGTGAAGGAATTATTCGCCATTTCCCCATGGTTTAGCGTAGGGCGTGGGTTGACACCTGGGTGTTCAGCAGCACTCTGAGCTTAGTGAACGTGGAAATGCTTTGGCCTGCTGAGGTGCAGCGGCTGATCTTGTGTTGTGCTTGCTGCAGGTGTGAGCCTGACACGGCGGAGCGCAGGCTGTGCAGTAGGCAGCACACGGTCTATCAGTTGTGCTTGGAGTGCTCCTTTAAGGCTTGGTTGCGCTCTATGGTCTGTCTTCTCCATGGTTGCGGCGGCTCATGGATTTGTTTGTGCAGCCATCTGTAATCCTACTTGGCTGTCACTTGATGATGCGTGGAGCCTGCGGTCACCTGTACGGGTGACACTTGCCCCAGGTGTCGCAGTTTATCACAGTAACATTATACCTTGTGTCATACTGTAACAGATGCCAGCCAATCAGACGCTGGTATTGCCCGAGCCGTAATTAGCTCACGGAGAATAGGACACCCCCGGCTGTAAGATGGCATGATCCAGCGATGCTGGGGAGGAGAGGGACCTGTCAAGGACTGCATTCCCCTCCAGAGGTGTTTATAGAACATTCCATTCCTCTCATTTCTCTGGGGGGCTCCAGTTTCTAAAGTGTTCAAACAACAATCTATATCTAAAGAAAATCCACTAAATTCCACTCGGTGCTCGCCGCCCTCTGCTTCCCTCTCTATGGGCAAAGCTGGTCAAGTTTTGGTTTAGATGGTATAACTCAGAATTGGTCTAAGAGTTGCTGGAATTTGTAGTCCCTTGGGTAGAACGACAAGACACATCTTGAATCTTGTCTTCATGTTAGTCTTTGCCATTTTTTTCATCATCTTGTGGGTAATACTGCATCTGTGTAGAGCTAGTTGCTAGTATACAAGTGGGTCAGTGGGCGCCCCATGGTGCAGTGTGCGGAGAGGGCTCTGTAATCAGCCATGTGTGAGTGTGTGAGCAGGTTTCAAGATGCAGTAATGGGTCGGAGGCAGAGCAAGGGTTAGCGCAGTTTTTACTTTAACAGATATACTCCTCGCAGGGAGAAAATGGGTAAAACAGTATATTTGACCAAGAGGTTTGAAAAACAGGGTAGAACAGGCATAGAGGTTAGGGTAGATGGTTCAGAAAAGCAAACTTACCAGTCCGACGACTTCAGAATATGGTTTTCGGGATGTGGTCATTGGCGCCCAGGCCGTGGCGCGTAAGGGGTCCGGTGTAATCCTGGAGAAGACGGCGTCCTGGATCCTGGCGGCGGCGGTGATTCCTGGTATTCCGGTAGTTGATCAGCGGGTCGGGAAATGATGAGCAGGTAAGAATTCAGTCATTTTCCTTGTCAGAGTCCAGAGACAATAAACGGCCAAGAGCAGATGTAACGGGAAACCACTCACGGCGGGTGACCCGGCTTCCCTATCGGTGTGTGCACGTGTCTATGTCCTGCCTGTGGGATTTGTCACTCACGGTCAGAGATGTCAACGGGGACCGGATGCGTCTTTGTCAGCAGTGTCTAGTCACGGCTCTCAGACCCTTCTGGCAGGGGTCTACTCTGGATGCTCAACAGTGGAAGTCCTAACACTGACTGATTTCCCACGCGCTGCAGCTTTTAACTTAGCCACGCCCCCTACTGTCAAGTGCAAAGGTCGGTCTGGTGCCTTATGCTTTCCCCCGTGCAACCTGGGTGACAGCCCCGACAGTTCCGGACCTGGTATGCCTGATTCGGGTCTTCTCCTTACATTCCCCCTTTCTTTGTGCTCACCATTGCACAGGCGAGAATTCTTGCAGCATGCATTGACATTCTCCCGTCCCTTGTACGATTTGTTGCCACACAAAATGTTCCTGATCAAAACAATTAGGGGGTTTTCCCACTGTCGAACGTTCAAAATGTCATAATTAGGAGTTTCCGTCAAATCCAGTTGGGTAGTAGAATCAGGTTGGACTGACGGCAGGGATGTGCCCAGATTTGGTGAAACAGCCATTTCAGGAATCTCATGGGTCTCGGATATTTGTTCTTCTTCCGGCCCCACTTGCGGTAGCTTTGGATATTCTTCTTCCTCACAATCGCTATTAATTAAAGGACAGTTCTGAGCAACACTGGGTTTTTCCACTTTCTCTAAGACAGGGTCTCTGGATACGCAGGGGCGGAGCATGTTTCTGTGTACTGTGCGAGTAGGGGCATCTTCTCCCTCAGGCTGGACTTCATAGACGGGTCCTTCAGGGTTGACTCGCCGCTTCACCCGGTACGGTGTCTTCTCCCATTGATAGTCAAGTTTATCTCGAGGATGTTTCTCTCTTAAGAATCATCCGGTCTCTGGCCTGTAGAGCTGTCCCTCGTAGAGAAGCCGCCTGAGAATGCTCCACCTCTTGGAACCGGGTCTGCACCAGGCGGTGTAGCATTTGCAACCGATGGCGATGTTCTCATACCCAGGTGGACACCCCCGTTCATGGGTAGTCCTCCTCTGGCTCTAGCTCCAGCTCTGTGATTTCGTTGCCTGGTCTGCCGAAGAGCAGGGTGTAAGGAGTGTACCCTGTGGTGCGATGTACCTGGTTGTTGTATACCAACACCAGTTCTGCTACGAATTCCGGCCAACACACCTTACGATCTTCCTCCAATGTTCTCAACATCTGAATGAGAGTCCGGTTAAATCGTTCACACGCTCCATTGCCCTGAGGATGGTAGGGAGTCGTCCGAGACTTCCCAATTTGGTACATACGATGCAGCTCCTCCATTACTCGTCCAAGAAAATAGGCCCCCTGGTCCGAGTGTATTCTCTTCGGACAGCTGTACACTTGGATAAAGTTCTTACAGATGGCATGGGCCATGTATTCTGCAGTTTGATCTCGAGTTGGAGTCACAACGGCAAATTTGGAGAAATGATCCATCATTACCAAGCATTGTTCGTATCCTTGATGGGCCGGACCAATTATCAAATAGTCGATCATCAAGACCTCCAGTGGGGCCGAGGTCAGAATAGTTTGCGTGGGGACCCTCTGCTCCGGAGGTTTGGACAATTCGCAAATCCTACAGTGTCGACACACTTCTTTTACCTCCATCCTAAGTAAGGAGTGGTAGACTAATTTCTGTAGCCACTAAAAGGTCTTCTCTTGGCCGAAATGAGCTCCCTTCCCGTGTGCCTCTACTGCCACTTTGTGCTTCAGGAAGCACCACTTGCCAAGTGTTGGATAGGGCTTGCTGTAGCTGAATTTTCCAATACAACAGTCCTTTCTTTAGGTGTAATCTCTCCCATTGCCGAAGAATTTGTAGGGCCCTAGGAGACGAGGCTTCTCTCTCACTCCTGCTGGGCAGATGTTTGCGGGCCACCCACTGTCGAATTTGTGCCAGCTCCCCATCCTCATGTTGACTCCACACCCACTCGTCACGAGATTGTCCCAGTACATTTTCCTGGGGCTCCGCTTGTACCTGTTCCTGCGTAGCTACCAATGTCCTGACAGGACTCTGGAACTCGGGAACTTCTTCAGCCTCAAGTTCTTCATCTCGTTTGGAGCCAGGTTTCTCATGTGTCACTCTGGACAATGCATCTGCGTGGGTGTTTTCGGCTCCCCTTCTATAGGCAATCTTGTACCGGTATTTAGCCATTCTAGCCACCCATCGTTGTTCCAGGGCCCCTAGCTTTGCATTCTCTAGGTGGGCCAGTGGGTTGTCGGTGCGCATCAGAACTTCAGACCCCGACAGGTATTCCACGAACTTCTCCGTCATAGCCCACACTAATGCCAGCAGCTCCAACTTGAACAAACTATAGTTGTCTGGATTCCGTTAGGGGTCATGGAGAGAATGACTCACGAAAGCAAACACCCGCTCCTTCCCATCCTGAATCTGCTACAATACAGCTCTGAGTCCATGCAAGGTCCCATCAGTATGTAGGATGAAGGGTTGAGAGAAGTCGGCGTAGGCCAGGACGGGGGCTTCTGTCAAAGCCACTTTTATGGCTTGGAATGCTTTCTCCTGGCATTTTCCCCACTAAATTTCCCAATTTTTGGCTCTTGGCGGCGTCCCCCAGCCTCGGAGCCTCCTAGTTTAACGGACAATGCTGGAGAGGCCGCCCCCAATGTGAGCACACCCAGGCCATATGCCCCAGCTCTCCACAGAGGAAGCAGGCAGAAAGTTACTCCCGTCTAGACATTCTTCCGCCCCAGATGTGCTCAGCGAGGTCACATTCTTTTTAGTTTCTGTCAAGTCTCCCCTTATTTCTGTCCATAGATCTTCCACCCATCCTGGTGCAGCCACTACATTCACGGCTACCTCTCCGCTCCGGACCTTCGCCACCGTAACGGTCACCCCCTGTACTTGCTCACGCGCATGTCTCACCTCTAACTTCTGCAAGTGTCGTGTGGGTTCACACGCAAGCGCTCCCACAGAGCCTGTTTCAGCAGCGCATCTCAGCTCTGTCACTAATTGGTCATGCAGCACTATGTCAATCAGCCCTATCCCCACGCCATCTTTTCTGGATATGGCGGTGTGAATCTCCTGCAATAAGTTCATGTACTGTGTCACCGTCTCCCCTCTCTTTGAACCCGGCTAAAAAGCCGCATCCGCAGCTCCCCTACATCTGTGTGGTACCCATGTGTTTCCTCCAGTATACGTAACACTTTGTCAAATATATTGCGCTGTCTGGGGGGTCGTAGCATCACTGAGTCCCTCGCCTCTCCCTCCAGGGCCATCATGGCGACCTTCGCATGTAGGGCAGGTATCATGGGGTGCATCCTCCTCATCCCTCTAATAATTTTAGTAGGTTGTTCAACATTGCCCCCAGAGAAATACTGGACCTAGGGCCCTCCCCAGACACTTGGTCTGCCCCCTCTGTGCTGGTAGACTGCATCCTGCCAACTACGACAAGTGTGAGCAGGTTGCAAGATGCAGTAACACGGGTCGAAGGCAGAGCATGGGTTAACGCGGGTTTTACTTTGGCAGGTAAACTCCTCGCAGGGAGAAAATGGGTAGAACAATATATCTGAACAAGAGGTTTGAAAAACAGGGTAGAACAGGTGTAGAGGTTAAGGTAGAAAGTCCAGAGTAGCAAACTTACCAGTCCGACGACGTCCGAACGCGGTTTTTGGGATGTGGTCGTTGGCGCCCAGGCCGTGGCGCGTAAGAGGTCTGGTGTAATCCTGGAGAAGTTGGCATCCTCGATCCTGGCCGCGGTGGTGATTCCTGGTGTTCCGGTAGTTGATTGGCGGGTCGGGAAATGATGAGCTGGTAAGAACTCAGTCATTTTCCTTGTTAGAGTCCAGAGACCATAAATGGTCGAAAGCAGGTGTAACGGGAAACCACTCATGGCGGGTGACCCGGCTTCCCTGTCGGTGTGTGCGCGCGTCTATGTCCTGGTCACTGCTCTGAGACCCTCCTGGCGGGGGTCTGCTCTGTCTGGATGCTCAACAGTAGAATCTCTGACACTGCCCTCCTGCATGCTGCAACGTTCCCGCTAAGACTGATTGATTTCCCAGGCGCTGCAGCTCTTTTAACTTAGCCACACCCCCTACTATCAAGTGCAAAGGTCGGTCTTGGGGCCTTATGCTTTCCCCTGTGCAACCTGGGTGACAGCCACAACTGTTCTAGATACGTCACGGAGCAGGTATGCCTAAACCGAGTCTTCTCCTCACAAGTGCGTGCCCCATGGTGCAGTGCGGAGAGGGCTCGGTAATCAGCCATGCGGTCAGTGCGCACGCCATGGTGAGGTGAGGAGAGGGCTCGGTAATCAGCCATGTGGTCAGTGCACGCTCCATGGTGAGGTGCGGAGAGGGCTTGGTAATGAGCCATGTGGTCAGTGCACGCTCCATGCTGAGGTGCGGAGAGGGCTCGGTAATCAGCCATGCGGTCAGTGCGCACCCCATGGTGCGGTGCGGAGAGGGCTCGGTAATCAGCCATGTGGTCAGTGCACGCTCCATGGTGAGGTGCGGAGAGGGCTCGGTAATCAGCCATGTGATCAGTGCACGCTCCATGGTGAGGTGCGGAGAGGGCTCGGTAATCAGCCACGTGGTCAGTGCGCACCCCATGGTGAGGTGCGGAGAGGGCTCGGAAATCAGCCATGTGGTCAGTGCACGTTCCATGGTGAGGTGCGGAGAGGGCTCGATAATCAGCCATGTGATCAGTGCACGCTCCATGGTGAGGTGCAGAGAGGGCTCGGTAATCAGCCATGCGGTCAGTGCGCACCACATGGTGCAGTGCGGAGAGGGCTCGGTAATCAGCCATGTGGTCAGTACATGCTCCATGGTGAGGTGCGGAGAGGGCTCGGTAATCAGCCATGCGGTCAGTGCATGCTCCATAGTGAGGTGCGGAGAGGGCTCGGTAATCAGCCATGTGGTCAGTGCACGCTCCATGGTGAGGTGCGGAGAGGGCTCGGAAATCCAGCATGTGTTTAGTGCGTGTCCCATGGTGCAGTGTGCGGAGAGGGCTCGGTAATCAGCCATGTGGTCAGTGCACGCTCCATGGTGAGGTGCGGAGAGGGCTCGGTAATCAGCCATGCGGTCAGTGTACGCTCCATGGTGAGGTACAGAGAGGGCTCGGAAATCAGCCACGCGTTTAGTGCGTGTCCCATGGTGCAGTGTGCGGAGAGGGTTCGGTAATCAGCCATGTGGTCAGTGCACACCCCATGGTGAGGTGCGGAGAGGGCTCGGTAATCAGCCATGTGGTCAGTGCACGTTCCATGGTGAGGTGCGGAGAGGGCTCCGTAATCAGCCATGTGGTCAGTGCACGCTCCATGGTGAGGTGCGGAGAGGGCTTGGTAATCAGCCATGTGGTCAGTGCACGCTCCATGGTGAGGTGCGGAGAGGGCTCGGTAATCAGCCATGTGGTCAGTGCACGTTCCATGGTGAGGTGCGGAGAGGGCTCGGTAATCAGCCATGTGGTCAGTACATGCTCCATGGTGAGGTGCGGAGAGGGCTCGGTAATCAGCCTTGTGGTCAGTGCACACCCCATGGTGAGGTGCGGAGAGGGCTCAGTAATCAGCCATGTGGTCAGTGCACGCTCCATGGTGAGGTGCGGAGAGGGCTTGGTAATCAGCCATGTGGTCAGTGCACGCTCCATGGTGAGGTGCGGAGAGGGCTCGGTAATCAGACATGTGGTCAGTGCACGCTCCATGGTGAGGTGCGGAGAGGGCTCGGTAATCAGCCATGTGGTCAGTGCACGTTCCATGGTGAGGTGCGGAGAGGGCTCGGTAATCAGCCATGTGGTCAGTACATGCTCCATGGTGAGGTGCGGAGAGGGCTCGGTAATCAGCCTTGTGGTCAGTGCACACCCCATGGTGAGGTGCGGAGAGGGCTCAGTAATCAGCCATGTGGTCAGTGCATGCTCCATGGTGAGGTGCGGAGAGGGCTCGGTAATCAGCCATGTGGTCAGTGCACGTTCCATGGTGAGGTGCGGAGAGGGCTCGGTAATCAGCCATGTGGTCAGTACATGCTCCATGGTGAGGTGCGGAGAGGGCTCGGTAATCAGCCATGTGGTCAGTGCACGTTCCATGGTGAGGTGCGGAGAGGGCTCCGTAATCAGCCATGTGGTCAGTACATGCTCCATGGTGAGGTGCGGAGAGGGCTCGGTAATCAGCCATGCGGTCAGTGCACGCTCCATGGTGAGGTGCAGAGAGGGCTCGGTAATCAGCCATGTGGTCAGTGCACGCTCCATGGTGAGGTGCGGAGAGGGCTCGGTAATCAGCCATGTGGTCAGTGCACGTTCCATGGTGAGGTGCGGAGAGGGCTCGGAAATCAGCCATGTGTTTAGTGCGTGTCCCATGGTGCAGTGTGCGGAGAGGGCTCGGTAATCAGCCATGTGGTCAGTGCACACCCCATGGCGAGGTGCGGAGAGGGCTCCGTAATCAGCCATGTAGTCAGTACATGCTCCATGGTGAGGTGCGGAGAGGGCTCGGTAATCAGCCATGTGGTCAGTGCACACCACATGGTGAGGTGCGGAGAGGGCTCGGTAATCAGCCATGTGGTCAGTGCATGCTCCATGGTGAGGTGCGGATAGGGCTCGGTAATCAGCCTTGTGGTCAGTGCACACCACATGGTGAGGTGCGGAGAGGGCTCGGTAATCAGCCATGTGGTCAGTGCATGCTCTATGGTGAGGTGCGGAGAGGGCTCGGTAATCAGCCATGTGGTCAGTGCACACCCCATGGTGAGGTGCGGAGAGGGCTCAGTAATCAGCCATGTGGTCAGTGCATGCTCCATGGTGAGGTGCGGAGAGGGCTCGGTAATCAGCCATGTGGTCAGTGCACGTTCCATGGTGAGGTGCGGAGAGGGCTCGGTAATCAGCCATGTGGTCAGTACATGCTCCATGGTGAGGTGCGGAGAGGGCTCGGTAATCAGCCATGTGGTCAGTGCACGTTCCATGGTGAGGTGCGGAGAGGGCTCCGTAATCAGCCATGTGGTCAGTACATGCTCCATGGTGAGGTGCGGAGAGGGCTCGGTAATCAGCCATGCGGTCAGTGCACGCTCCATGGTGAGGTGCAGAGAGGGCTCGGTAATCAGCCATGTGGTCAGTGCACGTTCCATGGTGAGGTGCGGAGAGGGCTCGGAAATCAGCCATGTGTTTAGTGCGTGTCCCATGGTGCAGTGTGCGGAGAGGGCTCGGTAATCAGCCATGTGGTCAGTGCACACCCCATGGCGAGGTGCGGAGAGGGCTCCGTAATCAGCCATGTGGTCAGTACATGCTCCATGGTGAGGTGCGGAGAGGGCTCGGTAATCAGCCATGTGGTCAGTGCACGCTCCATGGTGAGGTGCAGAGAGGGCTCGGTAATCAGCCACGTGGTCAGTACATGCTCCATGGTGAGGTGCGGAGAGGGCTCGGTAATCAGCCTTGTGGTCAGTGCACACCACATGGTGAGGTGCGGAGAGGGCTCGGTAATCAGCCATGTGGTCAGTGCATGCTCCATGGTGAGGTGCGGAGAGGGCTCGGTAATCAGCCATGTGGTCAGTGCACGCTCCATGGTGAGGTGCGGAGAGGGCTCGGTAATCAGCCATGTGGTCAGTGCACGCTCCATGGTGAGGTGCGGAGAGGGCTCGGTAATCAGCCATGTGGTCAGTACATGCTCCATGGTGAGGTGCGGAGAGGGCTCGGTAATCAGCCATGTGGTCAGTGCACGCTCCATGGTGAGGTGCGGAGAGGGCTCGGTAATCAGCCATGTGGTCAGTGCACGCTCCATGGTGAGGTGCGGAGAGGGCTCGGTAATCAGCCATGTGGTCAGTGCATGCTCCATGGTGAGGTGCGGAGAGGGCTCGGTAATCAGCCATGTGGTCAGTGCACGCTCCATGGTGAGGTGCGGAGAGGGCCATGCGTTTAGTGCGTGTCCCATGGTGCAGTGTGTGGAGAGAGCTCGGTTTTCAGCCATGCAGTCGGTCATTGCATATCCCATGGTGCAGTGTGTGGAGAGGGCTCGGTAATCAGCCATGCGGTCAGTGCAGATTAATATACAGTTCTGTAATCAGGATTCTTCCTCCTCCCATTGCAGATTCTGATTATTAGTGACCGTTACAAACTTTCTGCTTTTTTCAATAAACTAAAGGAAAAACAATTTAAATATCTGAACAAAACGAATATAAGAAGTGGTTTCTCCAAATTCACCACAAAATGCAACTTTTTCTGACTCCGTAGTCTCAGGCTGAATATAATGCACTGGTCAACATGATATTTCACAAGAACATTTAATGGTGATTCTAGTAGTCCATGAGCCGGGCCAGATATCGGTACCACCTGGAGTGACTAATTTTCTTTGGTATTTTTAGGTAGATGCATGTCTGTAGTTTATTTTTTGATATGATAGCCCTTACATATACGTAGCTTATTAACCCCTTCAGCCCTAGGCCTATTTGTACCCAAGTGCCTAAGCCAATCTGACCTGTGCCACTTCATGGGCTAATAACTTTGGAACGCTTTCACCTATCCAAGCCATTCTGAGATTGTTTTCTCGTGACATATTGTACTTCACGTCAGTGCTAAATGGGAGTCAATATATTTTACCTTTCTATATAAAAAAATGCTAAATATTCGGAAATTTTGGAAAAATCGGCAATTTTTTAACTTTGAAATTCTCTGCTTTTTACAAAAATACTGATACCCCCCATAATAGTTATTAATTTACACTCCCCACATGTTTACTTCATATTGGCATCATTTTGAAAATGAAACCTTATTGTTTTACGACGTAATAGGGCTTATAGTTTTATGCGCAATTTTTCACATTTACAGCAAAACCCACTTTTCAAAGGACCAAGTCACTTCTGAAGTCACTTTAAGGGGCTTACATAACAGAAACCACCCATAAATTACCCCATTTTGCAAACTACACCCCTCAAGCTGTTCAAAACTCATTTTTAAAAACTGTTAACCCTTTAGGTGTTCCACAGGAATTTTAGCATGAGCCAAGAACCAAATATGACGATATCGGTACCACCCGGAGTGACTAGATGTAGTATTTGTAACAAAATTTAATCCAAGTTATGTAAATACACACTGAACATGTCATGTGCATATATATATATATATATATATATATATATATATATATATATATATATATATATATGTTACTCCATAATATCTTCAACATCGGACTCTGAATCTGACTGTTGTTCTACTGGCTCGTCTTCAGTACCCTTGTTCTGGCATGTCTGTAATCTGCACATGTCTGTGCACTTCAGGCCATTGCTGAGGCAAGTACACTGAGGAAGTTCACATGACCGCACACACTTGCAGGACAGTAGCTGTATAATAGCTTCTGGTGCTGGTGCCCCTTGCATCCACTTGACAACAAGCTTTCCGTCGTTATCTATCATCCAACCGCAGTCTGTTGGGTTTGCAACCCATGGCTGGCTCTGCAGACTTCTCCTCCAGATCGCAGCCTGGTAGTTTGCACGCAGTGCATGCATGAAAAGGCAGTCCTGGCAAGGAGGGAGTTGACTTGACTCTACCACTCCACGTCTGGCACAGAACAGCTGATAACGGAGCCTGTTTACCTTAGTTGTTTGGGTAGTTGGCAGGTACATGTGGCAGGTGATTTCCTGTAACTTCTCAAAAAGTTCGGTAGACACTTCCCATGAACGACCAACTTCCTGAAAGGCATCCTGGTATGTCTTGTTCATCTTCAACTGCTTGAGTGTCGTCATCTTCCCACGGCCAGCGAATGCACTGACGGTGTCACAGCCTGTAAATGCATGCATACCAATCAATGAATCACATACGCTGCCTCCCAATGTTCGGCTCAGAGTGGTGATATCCAGGAATCTTGTCCGGTTCTGTGTACCGCATTTCTGGAACAGGTGGGATGGGATTTTGTGGCACATGCCCAGACACAGGACCATGACATCAGTATCCTCCGAAGTGATGATGACCGACTTGTAACCAGATTCTGCTGCATGAAGAGCATGGAGAAGGAGGCGTGTGTCTGCTTCTTCTTGATTTGACTTAAGGTCAGCAGCCTCTTCCCACTGTTCTTTGGTGATCTTAAAGCAGAGCTGCTCACATGTGACATACAGCTCCTTCTCCTCAAGCTTCTCCCTGTGGTGTTTCGCCTTCCATTCTTCTACCAGAAACTTTATGAGACTTGCCTTGTTGGAGGAACTACTTAGAAGCTTTTTCCACTGCTGGATGTTGTGCCCATGTTGAATGTTCTTGAAATGGATCCCTGTGCCTTCATATCTGTTGACTCTTTCTGTATCTTTGATGGATGTCTCCTTGTAGACGTCAAAGACAATATCAATGCGCTTGCTCTTAGCACCCTCATGGATAGCGCGACTCATTGCTGTGCCTGCTAGCTGGCCAAATGTTGCATTGTTTCCCTTCAGTTTCTGAACCAGGCTCATCCCATCAATGATGGTTGCAGAGGGCTCGGGGATCACTTCTGCAGGACGAGCATTCCTCTCCAACTCCCTTGCGAGGGCAGCCTTGTTGGTCTTGCGGATAGACCCATCACCATTGGCAAGTGCCCATGGCAATGGACCCAGGGGATGAGTCAAGACATCACTCATTTGTAGCTTTCTGTTCTCAGCTACAAGTATCATCTGGCCAAATAGGTTTCTGTCAGCCTTCAAAATTACCTCCTTGCCAAGACCTTGTCTGCGTGTCTTCATTTGGATGTTAGAGAACGTTTTAAGTTTGTTCTTCGTCATCTTGTCATGAAACAATGTAGTTGGCTTATCGGTACCCAAACGCTCATCCTTGAATGTTTGATATGCATCCTCTCCTATACTGTATGCCCCTTGAAGGTCTTTGGCTACATCTGGTGGTGCTACAGTCGCTGTTGACAAACTGATAAGTTCACCATTATGCTCTTTGTTGAAGGGGTTCACCCAACCTGTCTCCAGCAGTTGAACGAAAGATTGGACATCGGCTTCATCTCTTCTAATCCTAGACACCTGTAGGTCTGAATGGCTGAAGTCAGTATATTGTTGGCCTACCAGGGCCCTCAGCTGCCTCAAGTACATACTGCGGTACTCTGATGTCAGGTAGAACCTGGAAACAGCTCCAACTTTGAGGCTGAAGCCTTTTGTGCCCCCTGGTGTCTGGGTGTCTTTGTTGATTGTCTCTTCAATGGTCTGGTCCACAGGAATTCGTCCAAAAGGATTCTTGCTACCGATCTGGACCGAAAAGCCACCTTGCATGAAGTATTCATGGACCTCTGGGTGTTCTATGGGCAGCCGAGACATTGTGGCATAGTAATAGGTTAGGTATCGGGCATAGTTGACCTTGTCATAGGCAAAACACCATGGTATCATCTGTCGGATTGCTCCTAGGTGAAGCATCCAGTTGCCTTCTCTTGAAGCTCGAACCAGGGCCAGCATGGTCTCGACCATGTCCAAGTATGACATCCAGAATGCTGAGAGTTGTTCATTTCTGAGGGTCTCAAGATAAACTTGAAAGAGCTTCAGGGTAAGTGTGCAAGATTCATTATCCAAGAGCTTTTCGAAGGATCCCTGCGACACACTGATGCGAAAGTTTGTGATGTTCTTCAGTGTTTCATCCAGATGGTGAAGGTCCCTTGCATGGTTTTCTTCTAGCCATGGAAGGAAGTTTTTCCATGCAAGCCTCATAAGTGCTTCATAGACCAGCTTGTGTAGTCTCACTGCTCTGTTGTACCTCCGGCCGTCCATCACTCCAGACACTGATCCTTCAGCGATTACACCGGATTCAACACACAGATCTCTAAGGCCTGCCGTTCCCCAATACTGCAGTGTACGACAACATATCGGGTGTTGTTGTGTTCGGGAGAGATTGGTGAACAAATAGTGGGGTGCATTTTTTGCTGGTACACCTCTTAAAAATAAAAAAATGAGCCTAAAATGACACCTTCATGTAAAAAATGCACTTTTTCCATTTTCTCAACCAAGTGTTTCCAACTACTGTGAAACACTGGTTGGGTCAAAGTGGTCACTATACCCCCTAAAAGATTCCTTGGGGGTTTAGTTTCCAAAATAGGGTCACTTTTTGGGGTTTCCACTGTGGGGGTACCTCAGGCAGCCTTCAAATGTGACATGGCCCCCTAGATTTCTTCCAGTGAATCCGCCACCCAAAAACCACATAGCGCTCCTTCCGTGTTGAGCTGTGCTGTGTGCCCATACTTTAGTTTACGAGTACATGTGGGGTGTTTCTATAAACTGCAGAATTAGGGTAACCAAGTTTGGGTTTGCCGTTAACCCTTGCTAGGTTGCAGGTAAAATTGGATTACAATGTAATATCTGGAAAAAAAATGAAATTTTGAAATTTCGCCTTCATTCTGCTAAAATTCCTGTGGAACACCTAAAGGGTTAACAGTTTTTAAAAATGAGTTTTGAACAGCTTGAGGGGTGTAGTTTGCAAAATGGGGTAATTTATGGGTGGTTTCTGTTATGTAAGCCCCTTAAAGTGACTTCAGAAGTGACTTGGTCCTTTGAAAAGTGGGTTTTGCTGTAAATGTGAAAAATTGCGCATAAAACTATAAGCCCTATTACGTCGTAAAACAATAAGGTTTCATTTTCAAAATGATGCCAATATGAAGTAAACATGTGGGGAGTGTAAATTAATAACTATTATGGGGGGTATCAGTATTTTTGTAAAAAGCAGAGAATTTCAAAGTTAAAAAATTGCCGATTTTTCCAAAATTTCCGAATATTTAGCATTTTTTTATATAGAAAGGTAAAATATATTGACTCCCATTTAGCACTGACGTGAAGTACAATATGTCACGAGAAAACAATCTCAGAATGGCTTGGATAGGTGAAAGCGTTCCAAAGTTATTAGCCCATGAAGTGGCACAGGTCAGATTGGCTTAGGCACTTGGGTACAAATAGGCCTAGGGCTGAAGGGGTTAATAAGCTACGTATATGTAAGGGCTATCATATCAAAAAATAAACTACAGACATGCATCTACCTAAAAATACCAAAGAGAATTAGTCACTCCGCTTGGTACCGATATCGTCAAATTTGGTTCTTGGCTCATGGACTATAGGAGGATTTCACCCACTGAATTCAAATGTGTTAGAATTTTTTCATCAGGCAGTTTTCTTTACCTGTCTTTTTAATTTTTTATTTTGCGGTTTGCTATTGGATGATTTAACCAAATGAATCCATGTTATCACCAGTAATCAGAGGAATGGGGTCTTCTGTCAGGCCCCCTTCTCCTCCAACCACCTATGTAGGACTAAATTCTAACCAGCCCTGTATAATGTTATGCAGTAAAAACAATGAGCTGACTATGATGCCCACAAGGGCGAGATAACCTGGAGAGAGGGCTGGTTAGTCAGAGGAAACCAACACCCCATGGACTAGTCATAGTCCTAATTAGCATAGCAAATGGGGACATTATATATGCTGATTTAAACCTCACCCAGTTAGGAGGGAGATTAGTCCTACATAGAGGTGCTTCTTACAAAGATAGAATACTAGATGGTAGCCCGATTCTAACGCATCAGGTATTCTAGAATATGTATGTAGTTTATTTATGAAGATTTTAGAATAATACATTGAATACACAGGATTTGGCCGGCCGCGACCTATTAGCGAAGCGTGGTTCAAATCCTGCGCCAATTCGTGGCCGGACAGCGCCTGTCGCTGATTGTTCGCAGCCGGCCACGTAGTATATAGCATAGCCACGTAGTATATAGCTCAGCCACGTAGTATATAGCATAGCCACATAGTATATAACAGCCCACGTAGTAAATAGCACAGCCACGTAGTATATAACAGCCCACGTAGTACATAGCACAGCCATGTAGTACATAGCACAGCCACGCAGTATATTGCACAGCCACGTAGTATATACACAGTCACGTAGTATATTGCACAGCCCACGTAGTATATTGCCCAGCCCACATAGTATATTGCACAGCCACAAAGTAACATAGTAACATAGTTAGTAAGGCCGAAAAAAGACATTTGTCCATCCAGTTCAGCCTATATTCCATCATAATAAATCCCCAGATCTACGTCCTTCTACAGAACCTAATAATTATATGATACAATATTGTTCTGCTCCAGGAAGACATCCAGGCCTCTCTTGAACCCCTCGACTGAGTTCGCCATCACCACCTCCTCAGGCAAGCAATTCCAGATTCTCACTGCCCTAACAGTAAAGAATCCTCTTCTATGTTGGTGGAAAAACCTTCTCTCCTCCAGACGCAAAGAATGCCCCCTTGTACCCGTCACCTTCCTTGGTATAAACAGATCCTCAGCAAGATATTTGTATTGTCCCCTTATATACTTATACATGGTTATTAGATCGCCCCTCAGTCGTCTTTTTTCTAGACTAAATAATCCTAATTTCGCTAATCTATCTGGGTATTTTAGTTCTATTGCACAGCCACGTAGTATATTGCCCAGGCTACGTAGTATATTGCCCAGCCCACGTAGTATATTGCACAGCCCACGTAGTATATTGCACAGCCCACGAAGTATATTTCACAGCCCACGAAGTATATTTCACAGCCCACGTAGTATATTTCACAGCCCACGTAGTATATTGCACAGCCCATGTAGTATATTGCACAGCCCACAGTTTGTTGCACAGCCACGCAGTATATTGCACAGCCGACATAGTATATTGCACAGTCCACGTAGTATATTGCGCAGCCACGTAGTATATTGTGCAGCCACATAGTATATTGCGCAGCCACGCAGTATATTGCGCAGCCCACGTAGTATATTGCACAGCCCACGTAGTATATTGCACAGCCCACAGTTTGTTGCACAGCCGCATAGTATATTGCACAGCCACGTAGTATATTGCACAGCCCACATAGTATATTGCACAGTCCACGTAGTATATTGCGCAGCCACGTAGTATATTGTGCAGCCACATAGTATATTGCGCAGCCACGCAGTATATTGCGCAGCCCACGTAGTATATTGCACAGCCCACGTAGTATATTGCACAGTCACGCAGTATATTGCACAGCCACGCAGTATATTGCACAGCCCACGTAGTATATTGCACAGCCCACGTAGTATATTGCACAGCCCACGTAGTATATTGCACAGCCCACGTAGTATATTGCACAGCCACGCAGTATACACTGTGTTCCAAATTATTATGCACAAAGAGTTTAGGAGTGATAAGGTTAGAATTTTTTTGTTTGTCATTTAAACTCATTGATGGTGATGTGTGTCAGGGCTCTTTATATCACTGAAAGCAATTGCAGATACCTGTGCACATTAGTTTGGCAGGTGTGTCCAAATAAAGGCAAGACTACTTAAGAAGGCTGTTCCACATTATTAAGCAGCCGACATTTTTTGCCAAAATGGGAAAGAAAAAGTATGTGTCGGCTGCTGAGAAGCAACAAATTGTGGAGTATTTAGGTGAAGGCATGACTACAATCAACATTGCCAAGACACTTCATCGTGATCATCGCACAATCAAGAAGTATGTAGCTGATTCCCAGCACACACGTGTGCGTGCTGATAAGGAAAAATTGAGGACTCTTTCCAACAGGCAATTGCGTAAGGTTAAAAGAGCAGCTGCAAAAATGCCCTGTGATAGCAGCAGACAAGTTTTTGAAGCTGCTGGTGCCTCCAACGTCCCCAGAACAACAAGATGCAGGGTCCTTCAGAGGTTTGCAGCTGTGCGTAAGCCATCCTGTCGACCACCTCTATCCACTGCACACAAGCAGAAACGGCTCCAGTGGGCCAAACGATACATGAAGACTGACTTCCCAACTGTTTTGTTCACCGATGAGTGCCGTGCAACGCTCGATGGTCCAGATGGATGGAGTGGAGGATGGACACCACATGAAAACATAGCTAAGGCGCCAACAAGGAGGAGGTGGAGTAATGTTTTGGGCTGGAATCATGGGGAGAGAGATTGTCGGCCCCTTTATGATCCCTGAAGGGGTAAAGATGAACTCCATAATCTATGTGGAGTTTCTAAAACAACACTTCCTACTAGGGTTGAGCGACTTTTATTTTTATAGGATCGGGTTGGGTTTCACGAAACCCGACTTTCTCAAAAGTCGGGTCGAGTGAAATCGGCCGATCCTATAAAAAAGTCGGGGTCGGCCGAAACACGAAACCCAATGCAGTGCAATGGGATACTATGGTTCCCAGGGTCTGAAGGAGAGGAAACTCTCCTTCAGGCCCTGGGATCCATATTTAAGTGTAAAATAAAGAATTAAATTAAAAAATATTAATATACTAACCTCTCCGGAGGCCCCTGGACATCGCCGCTGGTAACCGGCAGCCTTCTTTGCTTAAATGAGCGCGTTTAGCGCCTTCCATGACGTCACGGCTTGTGATTGGTCGCGGCCGCCCATGTGACCGCTCACGCGACCAATCACAAGCCGTGACGTAATTCTCAGGTCCTAAATTCCTAATTCTAGGAATTTAGGACCTGAAAATTACGTCACGGCTTGTGATTGGTCGCGTGGCGGTCACATGAGCGGCCTCGACCAATCACAAGCCGTGACGTCATCTAAGGCCCTTCACGCGCTCATTCTTAGGAAGGAAGGCTGCCGGAAAGAAGCTGAGGGTGAGTATATTCCTATTAGGTATATACTCACCCTCGGACGCGCCCTGCTTCTTTCCGGCAGCCTTCCTTCTTAAGAATGAGCGCGTGAAGGGCCTCAGATGACGTCACGGCTTGTGATTGGTCGCGTGAGCGGTCACATGGGCGGCCGCGACCAATCACAAGCCGTGACGTCATGGAAGGCGCTAAACGCGCTCATTTTAAGCAAAGAAGGCTGCCTGTTACCAGCGGCGATGTCCAGGGGCCTCCGGAGAGGTGAGTATATCAATATTTTTTAATTCTTTATTTTACACTTAAATGTGGATTCCGATACCGATTTCCGATATCGCAAACATATCGGAACTCGGTATCGGAATTCCGATACCAGATTCAGAAGATCGCCGACCTCATGGCCGACCCCACACAGGGGTCGGGTCGGGTTTCATGAAACCCGACTATGCCAAAAGTCGTCGACTTCTGAAAATGGCCGACCCGTTTCGCTCAACCCTACTTCTTATCATGGTTCAAGAGGAAGAACCGTGCTTTCCGCAGCAAGATCATTTTCATGCATGATAATGCACCGTCTCATGGTGCAAAAAACACATCTGCATCTCTGGCTGCTATGGGCGTAAAAGAGGACAAACTTATGGTGTGGCCACCATCTTCCCCTGACCTCAACCCCATTGAGAACCTCTGGAGCATCATCAAAAGGAGTGTCTATGATGGCGGGAGGCAGTTCACATCTAAGCAACAGCTCTGGGAGGGGATTCTGTCCACATGCAAAACAATTGGAGCAGAAACCATCCAAAAACTGACAAATTCAATGGACGAGAGAGTTCAGAAGCTTCTTTCCAACAAGGGGTCCTACGTGCAAATGTAACATCGCCTAGAATAAAGTTTTCACTTGAAAACTGTTTGATTTCATTTTGTAATAAGCTGATAATGCTTATAACTTCACAATTGACCATTTTTTTGTTCAAAATAAAAAAAAAAGGTTGAAAACTCTGCTGTGCATAATAATTTGGAACATGCATTTTGAGTGTTTATTTTTTTTAAAAAGATACTGTTTTCATAGGCAGTTTGTTCCAAAACATTGCAATTATACTAGAATAGTAGATAACTGGAAAATAACAATGACTGCAATTCAGATAGGTAATTTAGAGAAAATAGGAGGAAATATTATTTGCATAATAATTTGGAACACAGTGTATTGCACAGCCAAGCAGTATATTGCACAGCCCACGTAGTATATTGCACAGCCACAGAGTATATAGCACAGTCACGCAGTATATAACATAGCCCACGTAGTATATAGCACAGCCGACGTAGTGTATAACACAGCTACGTAGTATATTGCACAGCCCACGTAGTATATTGCACAGCCCACGTAGTGTATTGCACAGCCCACGTAATGTATAGCACAGCCCACATAGTATATAGCAATGTGGGCATCATATACCTGTTAAAAAAAATAATGAAAACAAAAAATAGTTCTATACTCACCCTCCGTTGGCCCCCGGATCCAAGCGAGGCGTTTACCGATGCTCCTCGCGCGCTCCGGTCCCAAGAGTGCATTGCGGTCTCGCAAGATGATGACGTGCGGTCTCACGAGACCGCTACGTCATCATCTCGCGAGATCGCAATGCATGGAGCGGTCACCGGTCATGAATAATAGGTTCCATGTGAGATGCATCAGCCCACAGGCTGCGCCCCTGGGCAGAGGGGACAAGATATCCCCCTTCTGACCTCCCCCACCTTTGTAATTCCCACAGTAAATATCGGCAGGCTCCGGCCCCCTGCGGCTATTGTAATGTACTGTATGTCTGGCCTGCTGCTGCTTTTCTATTGGCCTGCCCTCTGTATCTGTGTAATATATTTTGTGTCCTGTGAATAAAGTGTTGTGAGACTGGAAATACGTGGAGAAGCAGTCAGCTTTTATATGCTCTCATGTAATCAAGGAATTCCAGCCAGTGTCCTTCACTCAGACTCCAGCCAAAGCAAAGCGGATCTCCTGAAACACGAGGTGGTACTGAAAGAGGTACCCCTGCTTGGAAGACCCCGTTTCAAGTGAGTATATAACGATTTTTTTTATTATTATTTTTAACATTAGATCTTTTTACTATTGATGCTGCATAGGCAGCATCAATAGTAAAAAGTTTATCACGCCGGGTTAATAGCAGCGGTAACGGAGTGCGTTACCCGCGGCATCACGAGGTCCGTTACCGCTGCCATTAACCCTGTGTGAGTGCTGACTGGAGGGGAGTATGGAGCGGCCATTTTGCCGCCACTCTGTGCCCGTCGCTGATTGGTCGTGGATGTTTTGCCGCGACCAATCAGCGACTTGGGATTTCCGTGACAGACAAACAGAAAGACAGAAGGACAGACAGAAAGACGGAAGTGACCGTTAGACAATTATATAGTAGATCATCAAAAAGTGAATTTATTTTAGTTTTTCAATACAAAAAGTGAATCTTATATATTAGTCATTACACACAGAGTGATCTATTTTGCGTGTTTATTTCTGTTAATGTTGATGATTATGGCTTACAGCCAATGAAAACCCAAAAGTCATTATCTCAGTAAATTAAAATACTTTATAACACCAGCTGGAAAAATGATTGTATAATCTGAAATATTGTCCTACTGAAATGTATGTTCAGTAATTGCACTCAATACTTGGTCGGGGCTTCTTTTGCATCAATTTCTAAGTCAATGCGGTGTGGCATGGAGGCGATCAGCCTGTGGCACTGCTGAGGGGTTATGGAAGCCCAGGTTGCTTTGATAGCAGCCTTCAGCTCATCTGCATTGTTGGGTCTGGTGTCTCTCCTCTTCCTCTTCACAATACTCCATAGATTCTCTATGGGGTTAAGGTCAGGTGAGTTTGCTGCCAATCAAGCACAGTGCTACACAGTATTTCAGTATTTCCTAGTATTACTCAGGTAAGAGAACCAGCGGCAATTTCTGCTGCCTTGATAATAATACCACTTGTACAATACTGAGGAAATCCTGAAAACATGATCTGTTTGGGGCCATAAGGACTGGAGTTGAGGAACCGCTGTTTTGCTGGTTTCTCCTTTTTTATTAGTTCTGTTACTTGTTATAAATTTTTCAATAATGACATTACACAAATTGTCTCTTCAGAGAGGAAGAGGACTTGAACTCTAGCGCCACCTATTGTTAGTGGCAATCCTGCAAGTCAATATCAGCCCTTTAAGGAGTCTTGCCACATGGCAGGAAAAAAGGCAGCATCTCAATTTGCAGACACTGTTTTGGGTTATTGCCCACTCCCCACAAGGAGAAATGTTACCCGTTCAATCCCAGTCTTAGAGTTCATCAATGTCTGACCAGCCAGGATCCGACACTCATCACCCCCGCTGACCAGCTGTTATTGGTGTAGGTGGCGGCCGGCTCTGCTTGTAGAATCCGGGATTGGTGCTGCACATCCGCATCCTCTTCAAATCAATAGGAGGAGATGTATATTACCCTGCGCCAATAACGGCTGATCCCGCAGGTGCCAGGTGTCTGACCCCTGCCAAGCAGACATTGATGACCTTTCCTAACTGCCACCTTCAATTTAAAAAATGTAGACAACCTCTTAAACCTCTCACCTAGTCACATCATATCTCATACTTTGCACAGACAAGGGAGGCAACATCCCGAAACAACGTGTATGCAGCTTCACATTGTGGTTTGGCTTTTATCCCAAGCCATATTGCAAAACTCATTAATATTACCACAATAACACAGCCGGCGCCATATATAATTATCAGTGTATGATACCAGATAACACAGCTGGCGCCATATATAATTAATATAATTATCAGTGTATGATACCAGATAACACAGCTGGCGCCATATATAATTATCGGTGTACGATACCAGATGACACAGCTGGCGCCATATATAATTATCAGTGTACGATACCAGATAACACAGCTGGCGCCATATATAATTATCAGTGTACGATACCAGATAACACAGCTGGCGCCATATATAATTATCGGTGCACGATACCAGATAACACAGCTGGCGCCATATATAATTATCGGTGTACGATACCAGATAACACAGCTGGCGCCATATATAATTATCAGTGTACGATACCAGATAACACAGCTGGCGCCATATATAATTATCAGTGTACGATACCAGATAACACAGCTGGCGCCATATATAATTATCAGTGCACGATACCAGATAACACAGCTGGCGCCATATATAATTATCAGTGTACGATGCCAGATAACACAGCTGGCGCCATATATAATTATCAGTGTGTGATACCAGATAACACAGCTGGCGCCATATATAATTATCAGTGTACGATACCAGATAACACAGCTGGCGCCATATATAATTATCAGTGCACGATACCAGATAACACAGCTGGCGCCATATATAATTATCAGTGTGTGATACCAGATAACACAGCTGGCGCCATATATAATTATCAGTGTATGATACCAGATAACCCAGCTGGCGCCATATATAATTATCAGTGCGTGATACCAGATAACACAGCTGGCGCCATATATAATTATCAGTGCACGATACCAGATAACACAGCTGGCGCCATATATAATTATCAGTGCACGATACCAGATAACACAGCTGGCGCCATATATAATTATCAGTGTACGATAACAGAGCTGGCACCATATATAATTATCTGTGTACGATACCAGATAAGCCATATATAATTATCAGTGCGTGATACCAGATAACACAGCTGGCGCCATATATAATTATCAGTGCACGATACCAGATAACACAGCTGGCGCCATATATAATTATCATTGTACCATACCAGATAACACAGCTGGCGCCATATATAATTATCAGTGTATGATAACAGAGCTGGCGCCATATATAATTATCAGTGCACGATACCAGATAACACAGCTGGCGCCATATATAATTATCAGTGTATGATACCAGATAACACAGCTGGCGCCATATATAATTATCAGTGCGTGATACCAGATAACACAGCTGGCGCCATATATAATTATCAGTGCACGATCCCAGATAACACAGCTGGCGCCATATATAATTATCAGTGTACGATCCCAGATAACAGCAGCGGTTCTGTCATGCTATAAGATGTGCTCGGTCCTTGGCCTTATAATCCCCTATGACTGTAACCATATTCTGAGTTTCCTTGCAGCTTTGGTTAGTCAATGCCCCTTTCGCTGGGTGGCAGTGTCATCCTTGGAAGCATCAGATAACCCCTGCTCTGAAACCTTCCATCTCTTTGCCTCCATTTCCCCTCGGTCTATATTTGTATGAATGATGCCAGTGTTAGAGACTCCAATCCTACAACTGGTTATGTCACTCTCCCCGCAGTGAGCACAGCTCACCATTCGCCCCCTGTTGTATCAGGCACTGAGAATGGCACCTGAGGAATGTCATCCAAATATATCCGCCTGCTGGAGCGAGCGTGGCCCAGAACCCCTGGATCTGTCGTTCTCTCCTAATCCATTAATGTCTCATTTCCAGGCCTGCAGGGACAGCTGTTGGGGACCATCAGGGAATGGATTGACCCTGCGGTTATAGCTGTGTTCATTTGAGACAAGGAGGGTGGAAGATGGGACTCCTCAATCCGTCCTTCAGGGTGGTGTCATGGCATCAGGCAGGAGGATACCAGATCTTTGTGCTAATCCACTCAATTAAATCATATAGATCAACTTGCCGCTGGGTCCTAAAATAGCCACCAGCATCTCCTCGAACAACCCCAGCCCCAGGTGGTCTTGTCTCCTCTGGAGACTTGCCGGATTCTGCGCGTCCATGACCCCGCATATGCTCCACTTGGACATGCCTGTACTTACCATCATATTTACAAAACAAAATAGACTGGGATATAATTATTTTGGGACATTGGTTACATATTTTGCTAAACTATTCAACCCCCTCCTACTGAATTATTTTGTTACTTTACACTAAATGTAATGTTTCAAAGAGGAATAATATAACACAGGAAGTTCTCTGCCCCCGATTTGCCCCATGTGTATGTAAGGGGATGTAGAGCTTACCCCTTGAAGTTTTCTATGCTGCTATACACTCACTGGCCACTTTATTAGGTACACCTGTCCAACTTCTTGTTAACACTTAATTTCTAATCAGCCAATCACATGGCGGCAACTCAGTGCATTTAGGCATGTAGACATGGTCAAGACAATCTCCTGCAGTTCAAACCGAGCATCAGTATGGGGAAGAAAGGTGATTTGAGTGCCTTTGAACGTGGCATGGTTGTTGGTGCCAGAAGGGCTGGTCTGAGTATTTCAGAAACTGCTGATCTACTGGGATTTTCACGCACAACCATCTCTAGGGTTTACAGAGAATGGTCCGAAAAAGAAAAAAAATCCAGTGAGCGGCAGTTCTGTGGGCGGAAATGCCTTGTTGATGCCAGAGGTCAGAGGAGAATGGGCAGACTGGTTCGAGCTGATAGAAAGGCAACAGTGACTCAAATCGCCACCCGTTACAACCAAGGTAGGCCTAAGAGCATCTCTGAACGCACAGTGCGTCGAACTTTGAGGCAGATGGGCTACAGCAGCAGAAGACCACACCGGGTACCACTCCTTTCAGCTAAGAACAGGAAACTGAGGCTACAATTTGTACAAGCTCATCGAAATTGGACAGTAGAAGATTGGAAAAACGTTGCTTGGTCTGATGAGTCTCGATTTCTGCTGCGACATTCGGATGGTAGGGTCAGAATTTGGCGTAAACAACATGAAAGCATGGATCCATCCTGCCTTGTATGGAGCATCTTTGGGATGTGCAGCCGACAAATCTGCGGCAACTGTGTGATGCCATCATGTCAATATGGACCAAAATCTCTGAGGAATGCTTCCAGCACCTTGTTGAATCTATGCCACGAAGAATTGAGGCAGTTCTGAAGGCAAAAGGGGGTCCAACCCGTTACTAGCATGGTGTACCTAATAAAGTGGCCGGTGAGTGTATATGTATATTGTAATGTAATGTATTATATTAATTTTAGTGTAAGAGAGTGTTTTAATGTCCTTTTTTGGCCACTAGATGGGGGCATCCTAGTATATTTAATAAGGATAAGGTTTCCACACTGTAGATAGTTAATTGTAGGAGGGGTCACCATAGTAAGAGGAGGAAGGGAGCTTCCTGTTTAGAGTCAGAAGGGTAAGGGCGCTCATAGAGGTCGGGTGGGCTTTGAGCCCGGGCAACTGTAAGACCCCGTAATGTTAATCTCAAGGAAGTGCCCAGTCATCCAGTGTGTGGGGAACAGCACAGATGCAGCTACAGGAGTTACAGAAGATTGAGCTTCAAGTATGGAAGCTATAAAGGTGGACACGGCAGGACAGACAGGCGGGTCGCTCACCATGTGGCAGGTTCTAGCCTGGGTAGATGCCCTCAGATCTGATGCGAAACGGCTGAAGGAACACCCAGCGGAAGTGAGTCTGAACAGGGAGGATGCTGAGAAAACGTACAATGCGGAGCGACCTGATCTCAAGCTGTGTGACAGGGAGAAAAGCGAGGGGAAAGCTGTAATGACATGTGATGTAAAATCTGATGAAAATGCTGTGTTGAACCTGGATGTACTGCGAAGCTATGAAAGTAAATTCTGCGTTATGAGTTACTGCTGGACTATGTCTCTGTTGTTACACAAATGGCCAAAGGTGACCCTGGAGAACTAAGGAAGAACCCTGACAGCACAGTGTATGGAGAAACAAGTAAGCTGAAAGTGAAACTTGATTTATATGTGGAGTGAGGTCAGGGCACGCAAAACATAAGCTGAGCCACGACTACGGCTCTGGCTGACCTCTACACTTGGCGTAGTCGACAGGATGCCGCTACCTTGCACTGCGGAGGAACAACTAAGAAAGATGATTTTGAAAATCGGTGGAGCAGCCAGAAGCGACCCCACCCTGGGACGAGTTGGGCCCAGAAGAACATTGGCCCAGATGACAGGAGACCGATGTCGGTGAGGGGTACCTGCCACCTGCTGAAGATGGTCACTGGCAGCTGTGGGAGCCCAAGTCGACACATCACCACGAGCAGGAACGCCAACAACAGGAGCTGGAGACAACGCCCACTCTGAATGAACCTCTGCCTGGAGAAAATGCTGAATCGGAGACAGAGTATCTTCATAAGGCGGAACCTCTACACCAGAAGCTGGTGATGCAACAGCCATGGGGACCGGGACCCGTGACACTCCCAGAGCAGTCTGGACCGGAAGTGAAGGCCATGTCGGCGCTACATCATCGAGAGCCAGAGGGTGCCGCCGCAGAAGGATACAACATCTGGGACAAGCACGGTCGGACCTACAAGGCCACTGCTGAGTGAGCCGCGTCCTTCGTCATTGGGAGATTGGTTTTTGCCGCTACCTTCCACCCCGCGGGGCCATTCTGTCTCACGACCCACTGTCCTGCGCAGTGAGCCCTAGATTTGACCCCCAGCCATCGGGGATGGGAGAACAGGCCCATGGAAGGCATAGATGTAGGATTGAAGGCTCCTCAGGTCTGCCAAGCTGTGCAGGGCCCATCCCGCACTCCGGGCCAGTCCGTATGGATAGCGGACGTCATTGCTAAAAAGAAGCAGCACGAGCGGGAGATTTGGGCTCAGCTACATCAGCATGGGGAGGGCGTTATGGCAGAGAGCCGCTCTTATGGACAGTTAGTGTACACTAACATCGAGCATGGGTAAGGCTTTATATGGGAGGTAGGCACTGATGACAAAATCTATATAAATGCTGCCTCCATGAAGCATGGGAGACCTTTAGTCGAAGGGGACTGGGTCTCTTTCAATAAAGAGGAGTGCCCTAGGGGCTACTACCACTGTAGCAGTAACCTTGTGCACAGAGGGTGATGGCTCAGGACTTTATACGAGCCCGACATGGGTACGGTCGGCTTCTCAACCTGCACCTGCTTCTAACTCTGCATACACTGCATCTTGGCAGCCCATGGACTCTGCGGCTGCAGGGTCCTCTTCAGTCCACCCACGAGCAAGAAACCCTGTGGCACGGGATGAATGCTGTTGAACTAAGTATTTAACAGTTAACTGTGGATAGTTGTGCTTGTTGCACGATGGCTTTACAGGTATATTTCTGGAATATTCTGCGTCCCCAAGGGTAAAGGAGCCCAGATGCGCTTCCAAAGCCGGGAGCAATACGGCCGGATGGCTAGGAGAGACGCTGAGTTGTGATTACGTTTTTTTGTTGCGCCTGTTGCGCCCTTTATGCTTAAAGCAGGACTTGGACGTTGAGGAACAACGGGTCCTTGGACTGATGATCAGGTACAACCGAGCAGAGAACAGTGTTCTGCTCAAAGGAAGGAGGGGACGCCTTCCCCTTAAGGACTGTTGATAATAGTGTATATGTTTGGTCCTAATAGATGGAGCCATGCTTTTCACAAAGGAAGGGGGTTCCACACCAGAGACTGTGGACCCAAATTGAAGGGTCACTATGTAATTAAGTTCGGCTCCCGAGGACCGGAGAAAGCGAACCATGGACATCACCTGGAGAACTGTGAACCAGGCTTGTGTTTTTATGTATTCGTACGTGGACTTGGCTCATATTGAGCTGATATAACTATATGGACTACCTCATTTTCTCCCTGCAAGGAGTATTACTTGTACAGTATTAAAGTTGCTCAGTAGTGATGAGCGAGTATACTCGTTGCTCTGGTTTTCCCCGTGCACACTCGGGTGATCTCCGAGTATTTGTCAGTGCTAGGAGATTTAGTTTTCGTTGTCTCAGCTGCATGATTTACGGCTGCTGGTCAGCCTGAATACATGTGGGAATTCCCCAACAAACAGGCATTCCTCACATGTATTCAGCCTGTCTAGCAGCCACAAATCATGCAGCTGCGGTGACGAAAACTAAATCTCAGAGCACTAACAAATACTCGATCACCCGAGCATGCTCGGGAAAACCCGAGCAACGAGTATACTATTGCTCAGTATTTGGTCGGGGATGATCAAGTTAAAAGGAAGGGGGAATGTAAGGTTATGTAAAGCTTACCCCTTGAAGTTTTCTATGCTGCTATATATGTATATTGTAACGTAAATGTATTATATTAATATTAGTGTAAGAGAGTGTTTTAATGTCCTTTTTTAGCCACTAGATGGGGGCATCCTAGTATGTTTATTAAGGATAAGGTTTCCACACTGTAGATAGTTAACTGTAGGAGGGGTCATCATAGGAAGAGGAAGGGAGCTTCCTGTTTAGAGTCAAAAGGGTGTGGATGCCCATAGAGCTTGGGTGGGCTTTAGGACTGGGCAACTGTAAGATCCCGTAACGTTAATCTCAAGGGAGTGCCCAGTCATCTAGTGTGTGGTGAACAGCACAGACATGCAGCTACAGGAGTTACAGAAGATTGAGCTTCAAGTATGGAAGCTATAAAGGTGGACACGGCAGGACAGACAGGCGGGTCGCTCACCATGTGGCAGGTTCTAGCCTGGGTAGATGCCCTCAGATCTGATGCGAAACGGCTGAAGGAACACCCAGCGGAAGTGAATCTGAACAGGGAGGACGCCGAGAAAATGTACAATGCAGTACAATCTGAACTCAAGCTGTTCAAGCTGTGTGACAGGGAGAAAAGCGAGGGGAAAGCTGTAATGACGTGTAATGTGAAATCTGCTGAAAATGCTATGTTGAACCTGGATGTACTGCGAAGCTAAAAAAGTAAAGTTCTGTGTTATGAGTTACTACTGAACTGTGTCTCTGTTATTACACAAATGGCCAAAAGTGACCCTGGAGAACTAAGGAAGAACCCTGATGGCGCAGTGCATGGAGAAACAAGTAAGCTGAAAGTCAAACGTGGTTTATATGTGGAGGGAGATCAGGGCACGCACAACATAAGCTCAGCCACGACTACGGCCCTGGCTGACCTCTACATGTAGGCAGTAGCACCTCAACCAATTGGGACTTAAGGGCGCTGGGACATTAAGGGGAATCATGAATTTTGCACTGGAACAGTAGGGGATGTCCGGTCAGTTTTCAGTAAACCTCCTTAAGAAGAAACTGTTCAACATCTGCGAGGTCATAAATTTCTGTATCATTTTACTTTATTAATTTCGCTATCAGTATCCAGCAGCTGCCTCTGGTGGTCTCCATCTCGCAGTCTGCTGCCCCTCTCGCATATCTCATTGTTGGAGATGTAATAATAATTTTATTAATTGTGTTTATTTAGCGCCATCATATTCCACAGCAGGTTACAATTCAGACTTCTGGAGATGTTGAGTGTCAGTTTTTCTATTGGAGGAGATGGCTGCTCAGGTCTGGCACATGCTCCTCCATCGGCCGCCGTCCTGAGAACAGGAGAATTGTGCCATCTAAGAGGAAGAAGGACAGCGTGTAATACTTATATATTAACAAGTCATCACCGAACACATCGATCTCCTCCCAGCATGCCACGTAATAATATTCTGCATTATGTGTAATGTGCGGAGAACATCTCACACAACCAATACTAACAGCCGAGACTGAGAGCGTTGGGATTTCTGCACATACTTCAGACTGAGGAACATGAGTTGTTTGAAACATTTTGTACTTTTTTTTTTTTTTAAATCATTTGTTTTCCATGACTTTTCCTTCTTGAAAACGTATCCTGTCCTGTATATATTCACTGCACAGTACCACTCCTTCTGTATATACACTGCACAGCAGGGCTGCCAGTAGAAATTTCGGGGCCCCATACAGGAAACATTTTCTGGGCCCACTTGAGACTCCGCCCAGGCTCCACCCCAGTCCCGCCTCCACCCCTCGAACCTTCCACAGTCTCACCTCCCACTCATAGAAAAACTACACATCTGCACCACATCCTCACCAATCACACATTAACAGTTCCCATCACCAGATCACATACATAGCCAGCAGCTTTTGTTTTGGCCAAAATAATTTTTAAGTCGCCACCACAACAAGGTCGACTCTTTTGTCCGGACCTTACTCTACTCTAATCTATTAAACATTTGTTAAAATATGCAATACAATTTAGGTATATTTTTATTTATATTTCAATTTTTAAAATGACCAATAATGTCACATACAAGGGACAAATACCACTGCACCATGACCAGACACCATATTACCACCACATGGTGACCAATATTACCATATACAAGGAACAAACACCATCACACCTTGACCAGACCACATATTACCACCACATTATGACCAAATAATAGCACATACAAGGGACAAATACCGCCACATCATGACCGGACAACATAATACCACCACATAGTGACTGAATAACAGCAGATACAAGAAACAAATACCGCCACATCATGGCCGGACAACATATTACCACCACATAGTAACTGAATACTACAATACTGATCATTAATAAATAACACAATACTAATTTCACCATAAGTGCCATTATACACAGGAGATCTGTACTTAGTGTCCAGTGTCCTGGTACAGGTAATACAGTGATTACCGGTGACATTATACACAGGAGTTCTTTATACAGTATCAGTGTACAGCTTATACAGTGTTCAATTACATTAAACTTAAACACAGGAGCTCTGTATATAGTGTCAGTGTAAAGGTTATACAGTGATCACCAGTGACATTATACTCTGTATATAGTGTCAGTGTACAGATAACACACTGACTCACCAGCGACGTCTCTAGGTGAAGTCCTTCATCTTCACTTTTCATCTTCACCCAGCACAGACCGCCATCACTTCTTCTAGAAAGGGCTCATCTCTGCAGGAAATAAGTTATCTAGATCACTACTTGCAGAACACATTACTTAATTTTTTTCCCAACTTCTACACTACACCAGATGAAGAAAAAAAGGCAAAAGTGTCGCTCTGCACAGTAACAGGACTGCCCCCCCATTTAAAACTGTATCCTCAAAAAAATAAAATAAATACATCACTGCAGTAATAATATCCCTTAATTAGCCCCTATGATAATAATATCCCCCATCCTGACCCCCATGTCTCTCATTCCTGGCTCCAGCCATATATTCTCTCATCCAGCCCTCATGAGTATCCAGTCTGCCCTCATGTGATGTCCCCATCCTGCCCAATCTGTCCCATGATTCTGCCACATCTGCCCCATGAGTCATGACCCTGCCCCAACTATCTCAATAGTATCCTGCACCATGTGTCTATCCTGCCTCATCTGTCTCCATCCTGCCCCATCTGTCTCCATCCTGCCCCATCTGTCTCCATCCTGCCCCCGTGTCTCCATCCTGCCCCCGTGTCTCCATCCTGCCCCCGTGTCTCCATCCTGCACTGTCTCCATCCTGCCCTGTGTCTCCATCCTGCCCTGTGTCTCCATCCTGCCCTGTCTCCATCCTGCACTGTCTCCATCGTGCACTGTCTCCATCCTACCCCATGTCTCCATCCTGCCATGTGTCTCCATCCTGCCCTGTCTCCATCCTGCACTGTCTCCATCCTGCACTGTCTCCATCCTGCCCCATGTCTCCATCCTGCCCCGTGTCTCCATCCTGCCCTGTGTCTCCATCCTGCACTGTCTCCATCCTGCCCTGTGTCTCCATCCTGCCCCATCTCCATTCTGCCCTCTGTTTCTCCGTCCTGCCCCTGTCTCCATCCTGCCCCATGTCTCCATCCTGCCCCGTGTCTCCATCCCGCCTGCTGTATTTCCATCCTTCCCCCTGTGTTTCCATCCTGCCCCGTTTCTCCATCCTGCCCCCTGTGTCTTTATCCTGCCATCAAAACATATTGGGGCTTGCCGCTTTCAATAAAAAACAAAACAAAACTTTCTCCTTACCTGGTCGCAATCCAGTGCCGACGTCCACTCCTCCTGTCCTGTATATATATACACTGCACAGTATCTATCCTGTCCTGTATATATACACTGCACAGTACCACTCCTCCTGTCCTGTATATATACACTGCACAGTACCACTCCTCCTGTCCTGTATATATACACTGCACAGTACCACTCCTCCTGTCCTGTATATATACACTGCACAGCACCACTCCTCCTGTCCTGTATATATACACTGCACAGTACCACTCCTCCTGTATATATACACTGCACAGTACCACTCCTCCTGTCTGTATATATACACTGCACAGTACCACTCCTCCTGTATATATACACTGCACAGTACCGCTCCTCTTGTCTGTATATATACACTGCACAGTACCACTCCTCCTGTCCTGTATATATACACTGCACAGTACCACTCCTCCTGTCCTGTATATATATACACTGCACAGTATCTATCCTGTCCTGTATATATACACTGCACAGTACCACTCCTCCTGTCCTGTATATATACACTGCACAGTACCACTCCTCCTGTCCTGTATATATACACTGCACAGTACCACTCCTCCTGTCCTGTATATATACACTGCACAGCACCACTCCTCCTGTCCTGTATATATACACTGCACAGTACCACTCCTCCTGTATATATACACTGCACAGTACCACTCCTCCTGTCTGTATATATACACTGCACAGTACCACTCCTCCTGTATATATACACTGCACAGTACCGCTCCTCTTGTCTGTATATATACACTGCACAGTACCACTCCTCCTGTCCTGTATATATACACTGCACAGTACCACTCCTCCTGTCCTGTATATATACACTGCACAGTACCACTCCTCCTGTCCTGTATATATACACTGCACAGTACCACTCCTCCTGTCCTGTATATATACACTGCACAGTACCACTCCTCCTGTCCTGTATATATACACTGCACAGTACCACTCCTCCTGTCCTGTATATATACACTGCACAGTACCGCTCCTCCTGTCTGTATATATACACTGCACAGTACCACTCCTCCTGTCCTGTATATATACACTGCACAGTACCACTCCTCCTGTCCTGTATATATACACTGCACAGTACCACTCCTCCTGTCCTGTATATATACACTGCACAGTACCACTCCTCCTGTCCTGTATATATACACTGCACAGTACCACTCCTCCTGTCCTGTATATATACACTGCACAGTACCACTCCTCCTGTCCTGTATATATACACTGCACAGTACCGCTCCTCCTGTCTGTATATATACACTGCACAGTACCACTCCTCCTGTATATATACACTGCACAGTACCGCTCCTCTTGTCTGTATATATACACTGCACAGTACCACTCCTCCTGTCCTGTATATATACACTGCACAGTACCACTCCTCCTGTCCTGTATATATACACTGCACAGTACCACTCCTCCTGTCCTGTATATATACACTGCACAGTACCGCTCCTCCTGTCCTGTATATATACACTGCACAGTACCACTCCTCCTGTCCTGTATATATACACTGCACAGTACCGCTCCTCTTGTATATATATACACTGCACACTACCACTCCTCCTGTCCTGTATATATACCGTGCACAGTACCACACCTCCTGTCCTGTATATATGCACTGCACAGTACCGCTCCTCCTGTCCTGTATATATACACTGCACAGTACCACTCCTCCTGTCCTGTATATATACACACTGCACAGTACCGCTCCTCCTGTCCTGTATATATACACTGCACAGTACCACTCCTCCTGTCCTGTATATACACTGCACAGTACCACTCCTCCTGTATATATACACTTCACAGTACCGCTCCTCCTGTCCTGTATATATACACTGCACAGTACCACTCCTCCTGTCCTGTATATATACACTGCACATTACCACTCCTCCTGTCCTGTATATACACTGCACAGTACCGCTCCTCCTGTCCTGTATATATACACTGCACAGTACCACTCCTCCTGTATATATACACTGCACAGTACCACTCCTCCTGTCCTGTATATATACACTGCACAGTACCACTCCTCCTGTATATATACACTTCACAGTACCGCTCCTCCTGTCCTGTATATATACACTGCACAGTACCACTCCTCCTGTCCTGTATATACACTGCACAGTACCGCTCCTCCTGTCCTGTATATATACACTGCACAGTACCACTCCTCCTGTATATATACACTGCACAGTACCGCTCCTCCTGTATATATACACTGCACAGTACCACTCCTCCTGTCCTGTATATATACACTGCACAGTACCACTCCTCCTGTCCTGTATATACACACTGCACAGTACCACTCCTCCTGTATATATACACTGCACAGTACCACTCCTCCTGTCCTGTATATATACACTGCACAGTACCACTCCTCCTGTATATATACACTGCACAGTACCACTCCTCCTGTCCTGTATATATACACTGCACAGTACCACTCCTCCTGTATATATACACTGCACAGTACCACTCCTCCTGTATATATACACTGCACAGTACCACTCCTCCTGTCCTGTATATATACGCTGCACAGTACCACTCCTCCTGTCCTGTATATATACACTGCACAGTACCACTCCTCCTGTCCTGTATATATACACTGCACAGTACCACTCCTCCTGTCCTGTATATATACACTGCACAGTACCACTCCTCCTGTCCTGTATATACACACTGCACAGTACCACTCCTCCTGTCCTGTATATATACACTGCACAGTACCACTCCTCCTGTCCTGTATATATACACTGCACAGTACCACTCCTCCTGTCCTGTATATATACACTGCACAGTACCACTCCTCCTGTCCTGTATATATACACTGCACAGTACCACTCCTCCTGTCCTGTATATATACACTGCACAGTACAACTCCTCCTGTCCTGTATATATACACTGCACAGTACCACTCCTCCTGTCCTGTATATATACACTGCACATTACCACTCCTCCTGTATATATACACTGCACAGTACTACTCCCCCTGTCCTGTATATATACACTGCACAGTACCACTCCTCCTGTCCTGTATATATACACTGCACAGTACCACTCCTCCTGCCCTGTATATATACACTGCACAGTACCACTCCTCCTGTCCTGTATATATACACCGCACAGTACCACTCCTCCTGTATATATACACTGCACAGTACCACTCCTCCTGTGCTGTATATATACACTGCACAGTACCACTCCTCCTGTCCTGTATATATACACTACACAGTACCACTCCTCCTGTCCTGTATATATACACCGCACAGTACCACTCCTCCTGTCCTGTATATATACACTGCACAGTACCACTCCTCCTGTATATATACGCTGCACAGTACCACTCCTCCTGTATATACAGGTCCTTCTCAAAAAATTAGCATATAGTGTTAAATTTCATTATTTACCATAATGTAATGATTACAATTAAACTTTCATATATTATAGATTCATTATCCACCAACTGAAATTTGTCAGGTCTTTTATTGTTTTAATACTGATGATTTTGGCATACAACTCCTGATAACCCAAAAAACCTGTCTCAATAAATTAGCATATCAAGAAAAGGTTCTCTAAATGACCTATTACCCTAATCTTCTGAATCAACTAATTAACTCTAAACACATGCAAAAGATACCTGAGGCTTATAAAAACTCCCTGCCTGGTTCATTACTCAAAACCCCCATCATGGGTAAGACTAGCGACCTGACAGATGTCAAGAAGGCCATCATTGACACCCTCAAGCAAGAGGGTAAGACCCAGAAAGAAATTTCTCAACAAATAGGCTGTTCCCAGAGTGCTGTATCAAGGCACCTCAATGGTAAGTCTGTTGGAAGGAAACAATGTGGCAGAAAACGCTGTACAACGAGAAGAGGTGACCGGACCCTGAGGAAGATTGTGGAGAAGGACCGATTCCAGACCTTGGGGAACCTGAGGAAGCAGTGGACTGAGTCTGGTGTGGAAACATCCAGAGCCACCGTGCACAGGCGTGTGCAGGAAATGGGCTACAGAGAAGCAGCACTGGAGTGTTGCTAAGTGGTCCCAAGTACTTTTTTCTGATGAAAGCAAATTTTGCATGTCATTCGGAAATCAAGGTGCCAGAGTCTGGAGGAAGACTGGGGAGAAGGAAATGCCAAAATGCCTGAAGTCCAGTGTCAAGTACCCACAGTCAGTGATGGTGTGGGGTGCCATGTCAGCTGCTGGTGTTGGTCCACTGTGTTTCATCAAGGGCAGGGTCAATGCAGCTAGCTATCAGGAGATTTTGGAGCACTTCATGCTTCCATCGGCTGAAATGCTTTATGGAGATGAAGATTTCACTTTTCAGCACGACCTGGCACCTGCTCACAGTGCCAAAACCACTGGTAAATGGTTTACTGACCATGGTATTACTGTGCTCAATTGGCCTGCCAACTCTCCTGACCTGAACCCCATAGAGAATCTGTGGGATATTGTGAAGAGAAAGTTGAGAGACGCAAGACCCAACACTCTGGATGAGCTTAAGGCCGCTATTGAAGCATCCTGGGCCTCCATAACATCTCAGCAGTGTCACAGGCTGATTGCCTCCATGCCACGCCGCATTGAAGCAGTCATTTCTGCCAAAGGATTCCCGACCAAGTATTGAGTGCATAACTGAACATTATTATTTGATGGTTTTTTTGTTTGTTATTAAAAAACACTTTTATTTGATTGGACGGGTGAAATATGCTAATTTATTGAGACAGGTTTTTGGGTTATCAGGAGTTGTATGCCAAAATCATCAGTATTAAAACAATAAAAGACCTGACAAATTTCAGTTGGTGGATAATGAATCTATAATATATGAAAGTTTAATTGTAATCATTACATTATGGTAAATAATGAAATTTAACACTATATGCTAATTTTTTGAGAAGGACCTGTATACGCTGCACAGTACCACTCCTCCTGTCCTGTATATATACACTGCACAGTACCACTCCTCCTGTCCTGTATATATACACTGCACAGTACCACTCCTCCTGTCCTGTATATACACACTGCACAGTACCACTCCTCCTGTCCTGTATATATACACTGCACAGTACCACTCCTCCTGTCCTGTATATATACACTGCACAGTACCACTCCTCCTGTCCTGTATATATACACTGCACAGTACCACTCCTCCTGCCCTGTATATATACACTGCACAGTACCACTCCTCCTGTCCTGTATATATACACTGCACAGTACCACTCCTCCTGTATATATACACTGCACAGTACCACTCCTCCTGTATATACACACTGCACAGTACCACTCCTCCTGTCCTGTATATACACACTGCACAGTACCACTCCCCCTGTCCTGTATATATACACTGCACAGTACCACTCCTCCTGTCCTGTATATATACACTGCACATTACCACTCCTCCTGTATATATACACTGCACAGTACTACTCCCCCTGTCCTGTATATATACACTGCACAGTACCACTCCTCCTGTCCTGTATATACACACTGCACAGTACCACTCCCCCTGTCCTGTATATACACACTGCACAGTACCACTCCCCCTGTCCTGTATATATACACTGCACAGTACCACTCCTCCTGTCCTGTATATACACACTGCACAGTACCACTCCTCCTGTCCTGTATATACACACTGCACAGTACCACTCCTCCTGTATATATACACTGCACAGTACCACTCCTCCTGTCCTGTATATACACACTGCACAGTACCACTCCTCCTGTCCTGTATATACACACTGCACAGTACCACTCCCCCTGTCCTGTATATATACACTGCACAGTACCCCTCCTCCTGTCCTGTATATATACACTGCACAGTACCCCTCCTCCTGTCCTGTATATATACACTGCACAGTACCACTCCTCCTGTATATATACACTGCACAGTACCACTCCTCCTGTCCTGTATATACACACTGCACAGTACCACTCCTCCTGTCCTGTATATACACACTGCACAGTACCACTCCCCCTGTCCTGTATATATACACTGCACAGTACCACTCCTCCTGTCCTGTATATACACACTGCACAGTACCACTCCTCCTGTCCTGTATATACACACTGCACAGTACCACTGCTCCTGTCCTGTATATACACACTGCACAGTACCACTCCCCCTGTCCTGTATATATACACTGCACAGTACCACTCCTCCTGTCCTGTATATACACACTGCACAGTACCGCTCCTCCTGTCCTGTATATATACACTGCACAGTACCGCTCCTCCTGTCCTGTATATACACACTGCACAGTACCACTCCTCCTGTCCTGTATATACACACTGCACAGTACCACTCCCCCTGTCCTGTATATATACACTGCACAGTACCACTCCTCCTGTCCTGTATATACACACTGCACAGTACCACTCCTCCTGTCCTGTATATACACACTGCACAGTACCACTGCTCCTGTCCTGTATATACACACTGCACAGTACCACTCCCCCTGTCCTGTATATATACACTGCACAGTACCACTCCTCCTGTCCTGTATATACACACTGCACAGTACCGCTCCTCCTGTCCTGTATATATACACTGCACAGTACCGCTCCTCCTGTCCTGTATATACACACTGCACAGTACCACTCCTCCTGTATATATACACTGCACATTACCACTCCTCCTGTCCTGTATATATACACTGCACAGTACCACTCCTCCTGTCCTGTATATATACACTGCACAGTACCGCTCCCCTGTCCTGTATATATACACTGCACAGTACCACTGCTCCTGTATACTGGTTTATTATATACTATGGATATTTACTATGATGAGATATTTCTATTGTGATGGATGATGAGAGTTGTCATTCCTGTCGGCTCCTGCACTGACTGGTTGTTCCTTATTTAGCTTTTTCCCGTGTTCGCCCCTTGATGGACGGGCCGCTGAGTGTCAGTGTCGGGTCTTTGGTGACAATCTAATTTGTACCTAGAAGTGGTTGTCGGCTCGCTGATCTCACTCAATGTTGGGGGTTTGGACATGTAAGTGGCGTTTCGTTTCTCGGCGACCCCCAGAGTGTGACAGTGCTGGGGGCTTTTCTTGGCAACCAGCGGCAGAGCGGAGCAGGGTCTGGTTACATTGCGTCAGAACCACTGCTGTGAACAGGACACAGGCGTCCAAAGCAACAGGTGTCAAACTCCACTACAGGCAGTAAACAGAGCGGCGATCGGGCGCCATTAACTCTTTAGTGGAAGTATTATAAGTTCTGAATATGATACAATGCCAGTCAGGCTACCGGCAGTGTTATCGTACTCACATATAATACAACTAGATGGTGGCCACGTAGTATATTGCCCAGTCATGTAGTATATTGCCCAGCCACGTAGTATATTGCCCAGCCACGTAGTATATTGCTCAGTCACGTAGTATATTGCCCAGACATGTAGTATATTGCTCAGTCACGTAGTATATTGCTCAGTCACGTAGTATATTTCCCAGCCACGTAGTATATTTCCCAGCCACGTAGTATATTTCCCAGCCACGTAGTATATTTCCCAGCCACGTAGTATATTTCCCAGCCACGTAGTATATTTCCCAGTCACGTAGTATATTGCACAGCGACCGAGTATACAGCACAGAACCACGTAGTATGTTGCCCAGTCACTTAGTATATTGCCCAGCCACGTAGTATATTGCCCAGTCACGTAGTATATTGCACAGCGACAGAGCATACAGCACAGAACCACGTAGTATATTGCCCAGCCACGTAGTATGTTGCCCAGTCACGTAGTATATTGCCTAGTGACGTAGTATATTGCCCAGCCACGTAGTATATTGCCCAGTGACGTAGTATATTGCCCAGCCACGTAGTATATTACCCAGCCATGTAGTATATTGCCCAGCCACATAGTATATTGGCCAGTCACGTAGTATATTGTCCTGCCACGTAGTATATTGCCCAGCCACAAACTATATTGGCCAGTCACGTAGTATATTGCCCAGTGATGTAGTATATTGCCCAGTCACGTAGTATATTTCTCAGCCACGTAGTATGTTGCCCAGTAACGGAATATATTGCCCAGCCACGTAGTATATTGCCCAGCCACGTAGTATATTGCCCAGCCACGTAGTATATTGCCCAGCCACGTAGTATATTGCCCAGTCACGTAGTATATTGCCCAGTCACGTAGTATATTGCCCAGTCACGTAGTATATTGCCCAGCCATGTAGTATTTTACCCAGCCACATGGTATATTGGCCAGCCACGTGGTATATTGCCCAGCCACGTGGTATATTGCCCAGCCACGTAGTATATTACCCAGTCACGTAGTATATTGCCCAGTCACGTAGTATACAGACTTAAAATAAAAAATAAACATATACTCACCTTTCGAAGGCCCGTTGAAGTTCTGGCCCTGTGTGCGGTGCTCGCGGCAGCTTCCGGTCCCAGGGTTGGTTTGAGCGCAGGACCTGTGATGACGTCGCGGTCACATGACTGTGACGTCATGGCAGGTCCTTCTCGCATACCATCCTTGCCACCGGAACCTGCCGCTTGCATGGAGCGGTCACCAGAGCGTCGCGAGGAGCGGAAAAGGCGGGGGATAGTGAGTATAGCAGGTTTTTTGTTTTTTTAAATTATTTTTAACATGACATATTTTTACTATTGATGCCGCATAGGCAGCATCAATAGTAAATAGTTGGGGACACATAGGGTTAATAGCAGCGGTAACGGAGTGCGTTACACCGCAGCCCGTTACCGCTGCCATTAACCCTGTGTGAGCGGTGACTGGAGGGGAGTATGGAGCGGGCGCTGGGCACTGACTGCAGGGGAGTAGGGAGGGACTAATCGGACTGTGCCCGTCGGTGATTGGTCGCGGCAGCCATGACAGGCAGCTGCCGAGACCAATTAGCGACGCGGGATTTCCGTTACGGAAGTTGAGGACAGAAAGACGGAAGTACCCCTTGGACAATTATATATATATAGATATATCTGGCTCCCGGCAGTGTTATCATAGTCACATATAATACAATATATCCGGCTCCCGGCAGTGTTATCATAGTCACATATAATACAATATATCCGGCTCCCGGCAGTGTTATCATAGTCACATATAATACAATATATCCGGCTCCCGGCAGTGTTATCATAGTCACATATAATACAATATATCCGGCTCCCGGCAGTGTTATCATAGTCACATATAATACAATATATCCGGCTCCCGGCAGTGTTATCATAGTCACATATAATACAATATATCCGGCTCCCGGCAGTGTTATCATAGTCACATATAATACAATATATCCGGCTCCCGGCAGTGTTATCATAGTCACATATAATACAATATATCCGGCTCCCGGCAGTGTTATCATAGTCACATATAATACAATATATCCGGCTCCCGGCAGTGTTATCATAGTCACATATAATACAATATATCCGGCTCCCGGCAGTGTTATCATAGTCACATATAATACAATATATCCGGCTCCCGGCAGTGTTATCATAGTCACATATAATACAATATATCCGGCTCCCGGCAGTGTTATCATAGTCACATATAATACAATATATCCGGCTCCCGGCAGTGTTATCATAGTCACATATAATACAATATATCCGGCTCCCGGCAGTGTTATCATAGTCACATATAATACAATATATCCGGCAGTGTTATCATAGTCACATATAATACAATATATCCGGCTCCCGGCAGTGTTATCATAGTCACATATAATACAATATATCTGGCTACCGGCAGTGTTATCATAGTCACATATAATACAATATATCCGGCTCCCGGCAGTGTTATCATAGTCACATATAATACAATATATCCGGCAGTGTTATCATAGTCACATATAATACAATATATCCGGCTCCCGGCAGTGTTATCATAGTCACATATAATACAATATATCCGGCTCCCGGCAATGTTATCATAGTCACATATAATACAATATATCCGGCTTCCGGCAGTGTTATCATAGTCACATATAATACAATATATCCGGCTCCCGGCAGTGTTATCATAGTCACATATAATACAATATATCCGGCTCCCGGCAGTGTTATCATAGTCACGTATAATACAATATATCCGGCTCCCGGCAGTGTTATCATAGTCACATATAATACAATATATCCGGCTCCCGGCAGTGTTATCATAGTCACATATAATACAATATATCCGGCTCCCGGCAGTGTTATCATAGTCACATATAATACAATATATCCGGCTCCCGGCAGTGTTATCATAGTCACATATAATACAATATATCCGGCTCCCGGCAGTGTTATCATAGTCACATATAATACAATATATCCGGCTCCCGGCAGTGTTATCATAGTCACATATAATACAATATATCCGGCAGTGTTATCATAGTCACATATAATACAATATATCCGGCACCCGGCAGTGTTATCATAGTCACATATAATACAATATATCCGGCTCCCGGCAATGTTATCATAGTCACATATAATACAATATATCCGGCTTCCGGCAGTGTTATCATAGTCACATATAATACAATATATCCGGCTCCCGGCAGTGTTATCATAGTCACATATAATACAATATATCCGGCTCCCGGCAGTGTTATCATAGTCACATATAATACAATATATCCGGCTCCCGGCAGTGTTATCATAGTCACATATAATACAATATATCCGGCTCCCGGCAGTGTTATCATAGTCACATATAATACAATATATCCGGCTCCCGGCAGTGTTATCATAGTCACATATAATACAATATATCCGGCTCCCGGCAGTGTTATCATAGTCACATATAATACAATATATCCGGCTCCCGGCAGTGTTATCATAGTCACATATAATACAATATATCCGGCTCCCGGCAGTGTTATCATAGTCACGTATAATACAATATATCCGGCTCCCGGCAGTGTTATCATAGTCACGTATAATACAATATATCTGGCTACCGGCAGTGTTATCATAGTCACGTATAATACAATATATCCGGCTCCCGGCAGTGTTATCATAGTCACGTATAATACAATATATCCGGCTCCCGGCAGTGTTATCATAGTCACGTATAATACAATATATCCGGCTCCCGGCAGTGTTATCATAGTCACATATAATACAATATATCCGGCTCCCGGCAGTGTTATCATAGTCACATATAATACAATATATCCGGCTCCCGGCAGTGTTATCATAGTCACGTATAATACAATATATCCGGCTCCCGGCAGTGTTATCATAGTCACATATAATACAATATATCCGGCTCCCGGCAGTGTTATCATAGTCACATATAATACAATATATCCGGCTCCCGGCAGTGTTATCATAGTCACATATAATACAATATATCCGGCTCCCGGCAGTGTTATCATAGTCACATATAATACAATATATCCGGCTCCCGGCAGTGTTATCATAGTCACATATAATACAATATATCCGGCTCCCGGCAGTGTTATCATAGTCACATATAATACAATATATCCGGCTCCCGGCAGTGTTATCATAGTCACGTATAATACAATATATCCGGCTCCCGGCAGTGTTATCATAGTCACGTATAATACAATATATCTGGCTACCGGCAGTGTTATCATAGTCACGTATAATACAATATATCCGGCTCCCGGCAGTGTTATCATAGTCACGTATAATACAATATATCCGGCTCCCGGCAGTGTTATCATAGTCACGTATAATACAATATATCCGGCTCCCGGCAGTGTTATCATAGTCACGTATAATACAATATATCCGGCTCCCGGCAGTGTTATCATAGTCACATATAATACAATATATCCGGCTCCCGGCAGTGTTATCATAGTCACGTATAATACAATATATCCGGCTCCCGGCAGTGTTATCATAGTCACATATAATACAATATATCCGGCTCCCGGCAGTGTTATCATAGTCACATATAATACAATATATCCGGCTCCCGGCAGTGTTATCATAGTCACATATAATACAATATATCCGGCTCCCGGCAGTGTTATCATAGTCACATATAATACAATATATCCGGCTCCCGGCAGTGTTATCATAGTCACATATAATACAATATATCCGGCTCCCGGCAGTGTTATCATAGTCACATATAATACAATATATCCGGCTCCCGGCAGTGTTATCATAGTCACATATAATACAATATATCCGGCAGTGTTATCATAGTCACATATAATACAATATATCCGGCTCCCGGCAGTGTTATCATAGTCACATATAATACAATATATCCGGCTCCCGGCAGTGTTATCATAGTCACATATAATACAATATATCCGGCTCCCGGCAGTGTTATCATAGTCACATATAATACAATATATCCGGCTCCCGGCAGTGTTATCATAGTCACATATAATACAATATATCTGGCTACCGGCAGTGTTATCATAGTCACATATAATACAATATATCCGGCTCCCGGCAGTGTTATCATAGTCACATATAATACAATATATCCGGCTCCCGGCAATGTTATCATAGTCACATATAATACAATATATCTGCCTCCCGGCAGTGTTATCATAGTCACATATAATACAATATATCCGGCTACCGGCAGTGTTATCATAGTCACATATAATACAATATATCCGGCTCCCGGCAGTGTTATCATAGTCACATATAATACAATATATCCGGCTCCCGGCAGTGTTATCATAGTCACATATAATACAATATATCCGGCTCCCGGCAGTGTTATCATAGTCACATATAATACAATATATCCGGCTACCGGCAGTGTTATCATAGTCACATATAGTACAATATATCCGGCTCCCGGCAGTGTTATCATAGTCACATATAATACAATATATCCGGCTCCCGGCAGTGTTATCATAGTCACATATAATACAATATATCCGGCTCCCGGCAGTGTTATCATAGTCACATATAATACAATATATCCGGCTCCCGGCAGTGTTATCATAGTCACATATAGTACAATATATCCGGCTCCCGGCAGTGTTATCATAGTCACATATAATACAATATATCCGGCTCCCGGCAGTGTTATCATAGTCACATATAATACAATATATCCGGCTCCCGGCAGTGTTATCATAGTCACATATAATACAATATATCCGGCTCCCGGCAGTGTTATCATAGTCACATATAATACAATATATCCGGCTCCCGGCAGTGTTATCATAGTCACATATAATACAATATATCCGGCTCCCGGCAGTGTTATCATAGTCACATATAATACAATATATCCGGCTCCCGGCAGTGTTATCATAGTCACATATAATACAATATATCCGGCTCCCGGCAGTGTTATCATAGTCACATATAATACAATATATCTGCCTCCCGGCAGTGTTATCATAGTCACATATAATACAATATATCCGGCTACCGGCAGTGTTATCATAGTCACATATAATACAATATATCCGGCTCCCGGCAGTGTTATCATAGTCACATATAATACAATATATCCGGCTACCGGCAGTGTTATCATAGTCACATATAATACAATATATCCGGCTACCGGCAGTGTTATCATAGTCACATATAATACAATATATCCGGCTCCCGGCAGTGTTATCATAGTCACATATAATACAATATATCCGGCTACCGGCAGTGTTATCATAGTCACATATAATACAATATATCCGGCTCCCGGCAGTGTTATCATAGTCACATATAGTACAATATATCCGGCTCCCGGCAGTGTTATCATAGTCACATATAATACAATATATCCGGCTCCCGGCAGTGTTATCATAGTCACATATAATACAATATATCCGGCTCCCGGCAGTGTTATCATAGTCACATATAATACAATATATCCGGCTCCCGGCAGTGTTATCATAGTCACGTATAATACAATATATCCGGCTCCCGGCAGTGTTATCATAGTCACGTATAATACAATATATCCGGCTCCCGGCAGTGTTATCATAGTCACATATAATACAATATATCCGGCTACCGGCAGTGTTATCATAGTCACATATAATACAATATATCCGGCTCCCGGCAGTGTTATCATAGTCACATATAATACAATATATCCGGCTACCGGCAGTGTTATCATAGTCACATATAATACAATATATCCGGCTCCCGGCAGTGTTATCATAGTCACATATAATACAATATATCCGGCTCCCGGCAGTGTTATCATAGTCACATATAATACAATATATCCGGCTCCCGGCAGTGTTATCATAGTCACATATAATACAATATATCCGGCTCCCGGCAGTGTTATCATAGTCACATATAATACAATATATCCGGCAGTGTTATCATAGTCACATATAATACAATATATCCGGCTCCCGGCAGTGTTATCATAGTCACATATAATACAATATATCCGGCTCCCGGCAGTGTTATCATAGTCACATATAATACAATATATCCGGCTCCCGGCAGTGTTATCATAGTCACATATAATACAATATATCCGGCTACCGGCAGTGTTATCATAGTCACATATAATACAATATATCCGGCTCCCGGCAGTGTTATCATAGTCACATATAATACAATATATCCGGCTCCCGGCAGTGTTATCATAGTCACATATAGTACAATATATCCGGCTCCCGGCAGTGTTATCATAGTCACATATAATACAATATATCCGGCTCCCGGCAGTGTTATCATAGTCACATATAATACAATATATCCGGCTCCCGGCAGTGTTATCATAGTCACATATAATACAATATATCCGGCTCCCGGCAGTGTTATCATAGTCACATATAATACAATATATCCGGCTCCCGGCAGTGTTATCATAGTCACATATAATACAATATATCCGGCTACCGGCAGTGTTATCATAGTCACATATAATACAATATATCCGGCTCCCGGCAGTGTTATCATAGTCACATATAATACAATATATCCGGCTCCCGGCAGTGTTATCATAGTCACATATAGTACAATATATCCGGCTCCCGGCAGTGTTATCATAGTCACATATAATACAATATATCCGGCTCCCGGCAGTGTTATCATAGTCACATATAATACAATATATCCGGCTACCGGCAGTGTTATCATAGTCACATATAATACAATATATCCGGCACCCGGCAGTGTTATCATAGTCACATATAATACAATATATCCGGCTCCCGGCAGTGTTATCATAGTCACATATAATACAATATATCCGGCTCCCGGCAGTGTTATCATAGTCACATATAATACAATATATCCGGCTCCCGGCAGTGTTATCATAGTCACATATAATACAATATATCTGTGCCCTTCGGGCGTGCTCGGTGATTACGAATCACGCAATGCGGTGTACCCGCGCACCAGACTGGCGTATGTGCAGACTAATAGCAAACATAAATACCTGGTGTACCTCTCCTGCCACTCCTACCTCGTGTATGAAAAGATCTCCTGTATGTGTGAGTGCCATTTATTGACGGCCTCCAGTGAAGCGCTCTCCTTCATCTAAACTGAATCGTCTCTGCGATCGGTGTAGTAAGTTCTCCTGTTAATCCCTTTTATTTTCTGTACCTGTATATGCTGTATTGTTTTGCCCCCCTTGTAAAATCTGTTGTATATTTTTCATAAACACTGCCTCCCTATGGATTAAATATAAAATTTAATAGTTATGCTCCTTCTGTTCCTGTAAACTGCGCCTCGAAGCCATAAGCTACCATAAGGGGTGTCCAATCGACCGAGACGGATAGTCTGAGGCTATCGTGAAGTTAGCGTTGACCGTACTGGGGTATATACACATATTCCATGTGTTGGAATCCAGAGGTGAATATACCATAAGCTCATCGTTAGTTTTTCGATAACCGGCCTAGTGGTGCGATCAGTCTGCGGCCTTCTCCGTTGATCGTTGGCCAGTCAGGTAATTATCTGGAAGATAGGGGGTGGCAGAGAGCTGTTCGCTCCAAAGATCACAGCAGATGGTATTCATGACCTTCCCGGATTGTGAAATTAAGAATATGTGGGATTAAGAAAGTCCCAAATTTGTCAGATATTTAATTTGACAATACAATGTATCTGGCTCTCAGCAGTGTTATCATAGTTGGGTTTACACTGTGTTCCAAAATATTATGCAAATTGGATTTAAGTGTGATAAAGATGTAATTCTCTGTTTCTCCCATAGAATCATGGCTAGTTTGTGTCTCAGGGTCTTTGGATCACTGGAATCAATCTCAGACACCTGTGATAATTAGTTGCCAGTTGCCCTATTAAAGGAAAACTACTTAAGAAGGACATGCCACATTATTAAGGAGCCACGGGGTTCAAGCAAAATGGGAAAGAGACTGTTTCTGCTGCCGAAAATGCCTCGGACAAGGTATTAAAACATTAGATAATTCACAAAAACTTAAGCGCGATCATTCTGTGAAAAAATTTGTGGCTAATACAGAGTACAGACTGATTTATGCACATAAAGGCATAATAAGGAAGGTTTCTGCCAGACAAATTAATCATATTTAGAGAGCAGCTGCTAAAATACCATTACAAAGTGGCAAACATGGATTTGAAGCTGCTGGTGCCTCTGAAGTCCCATGAAACTCAAGGTGTAGGTCCTCCAGGAGGCTGAAACATCAGCAAGTAGGTGGCAGAGTCATTGTCACAGCCCTGTTGCGGGATATGCTGGGGCTAGGGGCACCCTCGCTATCCCTGCTCACCATCAGAAATATTCTGCGAAAGACGCCGGGGACATGTGCCTTTCTGAGCTTCTGAATCAGCCCTTATCTGTCCTCTCCCCCACCCAGGAAAGTGGGGAGTTGTAGTGTATAAGAATACACAAACCAGACTAACAAGGGAAGATGTACAAGGATAAATTAAAAGACCAATCATACAAATAAGCACTCACAATCAGCGGGAACACTGGGAAGTAAAGGAAGGTAAAAACAAATAGGAGAGGATGAGGATATCCACACAAATTACCAAACAGTCTTCTGAGCAGCACTTCAAATGCCTCCTAAAACAACGAACACCTACAACTCCAGATCCAGGCAGTATGAAACTAACAATAGCAATCCCTGATTGCCAGAGTTGATTATATATAGCAGATGTGAGTGGAGAACACTGAACAGCTGAGATAATCAAAGCAGGAAAGCTCCAGGAGCGCTCAACTGAACAGATTACCCCGGCACTGCTAGCAGAAACCTCCACGGTTTAATATGATTAATATGGTGCTTCTAAGTAGGGTAGGAGTATGTGAAATGAGACACCGTGTTTTTCTGGCCTCTCTGTCATGGTAAACCTGTAACAGTCATGTTTTGGCTCCATTATGGTCCTTGAAAATGTGAAAATTACCTCGACAAAGTATGTAGGGTTTCTGACTGACCACTTTCTTCCATGGTAGTAAAAGAAGAACCGCGCCATCTATAGCAAAATTATCTTAATGCAGACTGTGATGATTTGGCAGCAATCTAACCATTTGTGCGGGGGTGAACTATTCTAAATTATGCCAAACGTACTATTCCTTTGTTTGTTAAGTCAAGAACATGAGCCGTTATTTCATGTGAGACTGTTCGGGGCCCCTTTTTGTATGCTAATTTGTGGAATGCCTGCTGATTTACGTATTTCATCATCAGATGTAGTAGTCTGCATCATTTGAAGGACAAATAAGCAGCCTACTTGAACCAATGGACAGTGAGTTAATATCCAATCCTGTGGGACAATGCCCTGAAACAGGAGCTGAGGCATATAAAAGGGGCCTGCTCCTGTCACCATTGTAATTTTACAGAACTTCAGCCTAGGGACATTGGTTCCAGCTGGTGGATTACAGAAATACTCCACTGCCCAACACTGAGCCCACAAATTCATTCATCCGATCACCTGTGCTCAGTCACCTGCATAAGCTTGCCACTATGTCCTCTCTGTGGGTGACCATCAAAAGTGTTACTGGTTTGGGTAGTTGGCAGTGGATGCCCCGAAGTTGCAGAGTTTCTAATCCCTGGCGAGCCAGCGGAAGGGTGAGCCTCTGTCATTTCCATCATCTTGTGTCCTTACTGGGAATGTACTATATGCTGATAACTGTTGGTGATCCAATAAACTCTGACCTGAGAGTGGGCCCTCACCCTGTGTTGCCTGAGTAGTGTTCTGCCCATGGGGAAAGAGTATGGGCGTTCAGTCGGATAAAACATGGCCCGCGTGGACATTCTAAAGACAGCCAGGACAGCGAGAGCACCCACGGACTCTCGTGTCTCCCCACAGACAATGCACTATCTCATGCTGCAAATAAACCTCAGAGCCAATGGCTACCTTGGGCATAAAAGAGAAACTCATGGTGTGGGCACCATCCTCCCCTGGCTTCAAGTCTATTGAGAACCTTTAGCATCCTCATGCAAAAAATCTATGGGGGTGGAAGACCACTCACATCAAAACTTCTTCAGCTGGAGAGGTGTATCTGACATCCTGCAAACAAGTTCAAGCAGAAACTCTCCAAAAACTCATAAGTTCAATGGATGCAAGAATTGTGAAGCTGAAATCACAGAAGCTCCGATGTCACATGTAACTTGGCTTTGTGATTGAAGACATTTTTGATCTCAGTAAATGTGACGTCTTAAATGCTGCAAATTCCACAAATTAGCATTTTCAGTTCTTTACAACCTATAATATGTTTTACACTTGTTACTTGCTGCATTGTGAGTTTTTTTAGTTTTGAAAATTCTGTTCTCATTGGGAGGTGTCACGATAATGTAAAAATGTCATATTGTGAGTTTAGTACCAGAAGGTTCCATGGCAGACACACGCTGTGGGCCATTCCAACCCCCCTCTTCTCACTGCCTGTGTGTGTATGAATCCTAAACCCCTCATTTCACCTCTCCCACAAGAATTTATATGGTCCTATGCTGCGGCAGACCAGTCTCCCTAAACTACTCATTCCCCCTCCCACTTGGTACTGGTTGAAACTGGTGGAGAAACCATGAGCTTCTATTTTTCTATTAAAGTGATATATAGGGGCACCGATCCAGGCTAGAGATATAAGAATTATATATTCCGGATGTCCCTCGATAGATCTACAACTCACTGAAACCGCTAGCAGCTAAACGCAACGAGTGCAAAGTGTGGATTTCTCCATAATCGGTTCAGATAATTACTCCGTGTTTACACTAAAAAGAATCCCCATGATGTGGGGCACATTTTGATCATTGTGACTTTCCTATACGAGATTCATACAGCGAGCTAGGCATAAAAATAGTTTTCATAATTCTAAGTAAAGGGGAGGTTTCAGCCTCTAAGTGAGGTCACTACAGGGGGAGGACTTTGGTTTTAGGCTAGGAAATAACTGTGTGAAGCAGGAGTCTTCTGCGTATTTTGTCAAGGATCTAGCTGCTGTACAGACATGCTATGCATTTAGATGTGTGCATCCTACTCAGTACAACGCCAGCCATGGTGATGCAATTAAATAACGACTTGTAAGTGTTCTTTTCAATTTTAATCCCATTTTATTTGTAATTATATTGTACATGCGATTTGTCTCCTTTATAATATCTTTTAATACTTTGTAAACACTGCCTACCTTTTTTGGAGTAAAGTATAAAACTACTAGCTTGTGTCTCCCTGCTCTATAACGAACTGTCGCATCCTCTGAAGGGAATTACGCTACTGATTTGGGTTGGCTCCGAACCCGATAATACTTGGAAAATCGGAGCTGGTGGCAGCAGAATTTGTCCTGTGCAAATGGGAGGCTTTGTAGCGATCGGTGGCATTGATAATTATTGTTACTGCCTGAGTGGGAGTAGTTATATCGCCCTCGCTGCAGTGTGCCCAATAGCCAGTACATAGCAGGCAGCCTTTCTGGCGACTAATTACCCTAGGTGCAGTACCCTGACTGACCAGAGGGTAAGGGGGACGCCAAAGAGTTGCAAGTTCCAAACCGGAACTGGGAAGTGGGATATAGATAAATCCCCTTCAGAAGGAACCAGGGGCAACCAAACAACCCCGGTTCGTGACAAATTGGTGAGAGTGGTGGGGATGATAAAGGTATTTTCCCTGTGAACCGTGACAGATTGGTGGGATTCCTGACATATCCGGTGGGATTCGTGACAGGAGGTTTGTCCACTAAAATGTGATTTATCCTCTAACGGTCAATGATTTGTACATTATATGACTCATCTGCATCCAGCATATAGGAAAATCAGAAAATCAGAGAAAATTTGTATTTGTCTAATAAATTGGAACATGGTGTAATGCAATATATCCGGCTCCCGGAACTGTTATCGTAGTCACATATAATACTACTAGATGGTGGCCCGATTCTAACGCATCGGGTATTCTAGAATATTCATGTATTCGATGTAGTATATTGCACAGCCCACGTAGTTAATTGCCCAGCCACGTAGTATATTGCCCAGCCACGTAGTATATTGCCCAGCCACGTAGTATATTGCCCAGCCATGTAGTATATTGCCCAGCCACGTAGTATATTGCCCATCCACGTAGTATATTGCCCAGCCACGTAGTATATTGCCCAGCCACATAGTATGTTGCCCAGCCACATAGTATGTTGCCCAGCCACATAGTATGTTGCCCAGCCACATAGTATGTTGCCCAGCCACATAGTATGTTGCCCAGCCACATAGTATGTTGCCCAGCCACATAGTATGTTGCCCAGCCACGTAGTATATTGCCCAGCCACGTAGTATATTGCCCAGCGACATAGTATATTGCCCAGTGACGTAGTATATTGGCCAGCCACGTAGTATATTGCCCAGCCACATAGTATGTTGCCCAGCCACGTAGTATATTGCCCAGCCACGTAGTATACAGAACAGAGCCACGTAGTATATTGCCCAGCCACATAGTATATTGCCCAGCCACATAGTATATTGCCCAGTCACGTAGTATACAGCAAAGAGCCACGTAGTATACTGCCCAGTCACGTAGTATATTGCCCAGCCACGCAGTATATTGCCCAACCACGTAGTATATTGCCCAGCGACGTAGTATATTGCCCAGCCATGAAGTATACAGCACAGAACCATGTAGTATATTGCCCAGCCACATAGTATATTGCCCAGCCACATAGTATATTGCCCAGTCACGTAGTATACAGCAAAGAGGCACGTAGTATATTGCCCAGCCACGTAGTATATTGCCCAGCCACGTAGTATATTGCCCAGCCACGTAGTATATTGCCCAGCCACGTAGTATATTGCCCAGCCACGTAGTATATTGCCCAGCCACGTAGTATATTGCCCAGTGACGTAGTATATTGCCCAGCCACGTAGTATATTGCCCAGCCACGTAGTATACAGCACAGAGCCACGTAGTATATTGCCCAGCCAAATAGTATATTGCCCAGCCACATAGTATATTGCCCAGTCACGTAGTATACAGCACAGAGCCACGTAGTATACTGCCCAGTCACGTAGTATATTGCCCAGTCACGTAGTATACTGCCCAGTCACATAGTATATTGCCCAGTCATGTAGTATATTGCCCAGCCACATAATATATTGCCCAGTCACGTAGTATACAGCACAGAGCCACGTAGTGTACTGCCCAGTCACATAGTATATTGGCCAGTCACGTAGTATGCACCATATCCCTGTTAAAAAAAGAATTAAAATAAAAAATAGTTACATACCGATGCTCCTGGATCGAAGCGGTTACCGACAGTCCTCGCGCGCTCCGGTCTGAAGAGTGCGTTGCGGTCTCGCGAGATGATGACGTAGCGGTCTCGCGAGATCGCACGTCATCATCTCGCGAGACCGCAATGCATGGAGCAGTCACCGGGGCGTTGCGAGGAGAGTCGGTAACCGCTTCGATCCGGGAGCATCGGTAGCCGCTTCGATCCGGGGGCCAACGGAGGGTGAGTATGTAACTATTTTTTATTTTTTTAATTATTTTTAACATTAGATCTTTTTACTATTCATGCTGCATAGGCAGCAGGAATAGTAAACGTTGGTCACACATGGTTAATAGCAGCGTTAACCGAGTGCGTTACACTGCGGTCAACGCTGCCATTACCCTGTGTGAGCGGTGACTGGAGGGGAGTATGTGGGCGCCGGACACTGACTGCGGGGAGTAAGGAGCGGCCATTTTCTTCCAGACTGTGGCCGTCGCTGATTGGTCGTGGCTGTTTTGCCGCGACCAATCACCGACTTGGATTTCCATGACAGAGGCCGCGACCAATGAATATCCGTGACAGACAGAAAGACAGACAGAAGGACAGACAGACGGAAGTGACCCTTAGACAATTATATAGTAGATATATCCTGCTCCCGGCAGTGTTATCATAGTGATGGTGACAAAGTCACTGGCAAAGTGATGGAAGGGAGATACGTTTCACTGAGGCTATTAGCTTCAGTGACTTGAAACCCATAAGTTTTCTCCAGCACACTGTGTTGAGGGAGGTTAATCAGCCATTTTAAGGGCTGGGTTTTTGTGGACAACCATAGAGAGAGTGGGAGGTTGTCCACCTTATCTCCACCCCAGGGTGTGGTCTGGGGTTTAAATAGTCAGCCTCCTAAGGCATTCAGTGTTCAGTGTGTCTGGAGAGGCTGACTCTAGAGAAGTGTTTGTGCGAAGCTGAACCGTATGTTTTGCTAACACTGAGCGGGCGGATCTTCACTACCATAAGAACTGTGCTTTGTGTTACCACTTTGTTTTTTCCTGTATTTGCCCAAAGGGCCGTGTTTTTTACTTCACCATGGTTTATGCAGCATGTCATATAATAAACTAGTGAAGATCTAAACCACTTAGAGACAGAGCCAATTTGGTACTTAATGACCAATTCAACTTTTACAGTTCTGACCACTGTCACTTTATGAAGTTATAGCTCTAGAATGCTTCAACGTATCCCACTGATTCTTCGTTTTAGTGGTAAAAATTTCTTCGATATAACTTGCGTTTATTTATGGAAAAAAAGCGGAAATTTGGCAAAAATTTTGCAATTTTCAAACTTTTAATTTTTGTACCCTTAAACCAGAGAGTGGTGTCACACAAAATAGCTAATAAATAACATTTTGCTCATGTCTACTTTATATCAGCACAATTTTGAAAACATATTTTTTTTTGTTAGGACGTTATAAGGGTTAAAAGTTGACCAGCGATTTCTTATTTTTCCAACAAAATTTACAAAACAATTTTTTTAGGAACCACCTCACATTTGAAGTGACTTTTGGGGGGTGAATATAACAGAAAATACCCAAAATTGACACCATTCTAAAAACTGCACCCCTCAAGGAGCGCAAAACCACATTCAAGAAGTTTATTAACCCTTCAGGTGCTTCACGAGAACTTAAGCAATGTGGAAGAAAAAATTAACATTTTACTTTTTTCACAAAAAATTTAGTGTGGAACCAATTATTTTATTTTCACAAGGGTATCAGGAGAAAATGGACCACAGAATTTGTTGGGCAATTTCTCCTGAGAACGCCAATACCCCGTATGTGGGGGAAAGCCACTGTTTGGGCACATGGCAGGGCTCAGAAGAGAGGGAGCACCATTTGACTTTTTGAACGCAAAATTAGCTGGAATCAATGACCCCCTGATGTACCTAAACAGTTGAACCCCCCAATTCTAACTCCAACCCTAACCCCAACACACCCCTAATCCCAACTTTAACCCCAACACACCCCTAACCCTAACCGTAATCCCAACCATAACCCCCAACCCTAACTTTAGCCCAACCCTAACTTTAGCCCCAAGCCCCAGCCCTAACCTTAGCCCCAACCCTAAATTTATTTTTTATTTTGATCACTGTGATAGACCCTGTCACAGAAATCAAAATTAACTAATAGGAAAAATTTCCTATTGTTGCCGGCTAGCAGATGCACTGCGCATGCGCTTGCCATTTTCTTCCTGGAAGAAGACACCGGCGGCTGGGGGACATCACGGGGGGATACAGAAGGATCCAGGGACACCACCGGGGGGGGGAAATTGGAGGTACCGGGGGGGGGGAAATCGGAGGACCCCATTTCTCTCTCCTCTGATGTGCGATCAGAGGAGAGAGAAATTAAATAGGGAATCTGACTTTTTTTTGCGGTCTTGTTCTCTGGGGGTACTCAGCTACCCCCGGTAGCTAAGATCCTGGAGAAATTCTGATGCTGGGGGGCGCTATACCCTTATTTCTCTGCGCCGTTAAAAAGCAGCACTGAGGAATAAGTACCCTTAACGGCAACTGTTAAAGGGCATATCGGCGGTCATTAAGGGATTAAAGAAACAGATCCACCTCTACCTCTGTGTGGAGCTGAGTGAGCCGATCTACCACAGGTGGTGGAGAATGTGGGCAGCATTCCCAGCAAACGTGTGACTGCAACAAGAGATACTGCATGTACTGGGTGAAGGCGGCCACAAGCCAGCAAATGACATCAGGCAGAGGCGGTTCGTGGGAGTCCAGCAGCCCCTCAACCAAGTCCAGGTGACAACACATATGTCCGGAAAGCAGTAAGACGAGCCATGCAAAAGATGACCCTGAAGGATGATGTGGAAGCATTTTTGACTGTTTTTGAGCGTGTACCAGAGCGTGAAAAACTACTGTCAGAGCAGTGGGCGAAAGTGCTGGCCCCCTTTCTAACTGGCGAGCCCCAAAAGACTTATTCTGATTTGGTGTTTCAGGATGCACAGGAGTATGCCAAATTAAAAATGAAATTTTTGGGCACATGAGGGAGTGACTGTCGGTCAGAGCACAAAAGGTTCACCACTGGGCATATTATGGTGACAAACCCCCTCGCTTCCAAATGTTTCTTACTGCATTTTGTACAGAAGTGGTTGCAGCCAGAGTCTTCCAGCCCAGCCCAGATGGTCAAGCAGGATATCATGGACAGATTTATTCACTCCCTTCTTAGACCACTGCAGTTGCCCAGGGAGACCCCCGAAATGCAGATGACCTAGTTAGCCTAGTAGAACGTTACCGGGTTATCAAGAGGTCCTTAAGGAAGCGAGGTGGTGTTCCATCCACATTCTGGGATACCCAGAAGAAGCCTGAATATCAAAAGAGGGGTAGTAGAGCCACCACTGGGGGAGGGAAGTCCAAGGTCCCAATGGGTTGCTGAGGTCTTGCCAAAGGCCACAGGTAAAGACTTGCTCTGCTGGAGATATCACGGTCCTGGACACATAGCCGCCCAGTGTCCTATATCTTCTGAACAGATGGACTGTAGAATAGGGAGATGTTGTTCATAATATGCCCATCCCGTCTTCAGTGTGGACTATTAGCTCGGTGAGAAGCCACTGGCATGTCCCATGATAATAAATGGGGTGCTGGTGTCAGGACTCTTGGATTCAGGGAGTTTGGTGACCCTGGGGCCACACTCCTCCACTAGTTGATTCCAGGGAAACACGTGGATGCCCGCTGTATCCACGGGAACGCCAAAGACTACTTCGATGCCAGAGCAAAGATACAAACGAGCCATGGCACTGAGTCTCATGAGGTCGGGATAGTCAAAAACTTACTACACACAGTGACAATCGGGCAGGACTTTAGCCTGTTCTGGGACTTGTGGGAAAAGGCGAGGATGGCTACTAACTCGGACAGGAGCCGGTCCACCCATGAAGAATGCCCATTGCAGTTGGAGTTGGATGAGTTACTCCTGTGTGTCCTTGTTAGTGATGAAGACGAGACAGTGGCCCATGAGAATAAGATTCCTGAGTTGGGCATTTCTGGGGGGAATTTTGGGACTGCCCAAATGCAAGATCTTACTTCGAAAGGGGTTTTTGATAAGGTCACTGTGATAAATGGGGTGGCTCAAGAGCTGGGGGATGACACCAGGGTTCCATATTTTACTTTAAATGAGGAGAAGCTTTATTGGGTCACTAGACTAAGACGGGAAGTAATAGAGCAGTTCTTGGTGCAGGGTCTTTATAGGTGTAGGGTATTAGATCTGGCCCATTCTCACGTCTTGGGTGGGCATCTAGGAGTAGAAAAAACACAATAGCAGGCCATTCAGAGGTTCTACTGACCTGGGTGTCAATTGTTAATTTCTCTTGATCCTGCTCTACATCTCAGCTAACTGCTCCCATATCCCACTTCCACAGTCCCTGAGTGCCATTGCCCATAATAGAAGTCACATTTCACCGGATTGCCATGGACCTTGTTGGGCCTTTAGTCAAGTCTGCCAGGGGTGACCAATACATCCTGGTGGTAATGGACTATGCAACGCAGTACCCATAAGCGGTACCACTGAGAAACTCCTCCACAGGAGTATAGCGCGAGAGCTAGTTCATATTTTCTCCTGGATAGGCCTGCCAAAGGAGATCCTGATGGACCAAGGGACTCCATTTATGTTCAAAGTGATGAGGGAGTTGTGTACGTCTCTCTAGATTACTCAACTTTGGACGTCTGTGTACTATCTGTAGACGGTTGGCCTGGTTCAACAAGACCTTGAAATCTATGCTGAAGAAGGTCATGGAAAATGATGGCTGAGATTGGAATTGCCTGCTGTCATACTTACTGCTCTCCATTATAGAAGTCCCACAGGTGTCTACGGGGTTCTCACCGTTCAAACTGCTAAACGGACGGCACCCTAAGGGAATTCTGGACATTGCAATGGAGAGCTGGGAAACGCAGATAACACCCCACTTAAGTGCCATCGAACATGTGGCCCTATCTTCCAGAATGACATGGATCAGATCCTAGGCTCTCATAAAAAGTACGCCGCAACTTATCTAGACGACATCGTGATTTTCAGCCGGATTGGTGAAGTCATCTACAGAAGGCGGTACTGACTGCACTGAGGAAGGCATGGTCTACCATTAACCCAAAGAAGTGTGCCATGGGTAAAGAAGAGGCAAAATATTTGGGCTATATAGTCGGAAGGGGCAAAATCATGCCTCAAGTAAATTAGGAAGAGGCAATCGAGAATTGGTAACAACCGGTCTTCAAGAAACAAGTTTGGATGTCTCTGGGAATTGGGGGATACTATCAGCGATTTATCCCAAAATTTGCCATGAATTTTGTCACATATAATCTACTATATAATTGTCTAAAGGTCACTTCCGTCTGTCTTTCTTTCTTTCTGTCTGTCTGTCACGGATATTCATTGGTCGCGGCCTCTGTCTGTCTGCCTATGCAGCATCAATAGTAAAAAGATCTGTTGCAAATAATAATTAAAAAAAAGGTTATTCTCACCCTCCGACGTGGTGCGGTGTCCTCGGCAGTGCAAGCGGCAGGTTCCGGTGCCAAGGATGCTATGCGAGAAGGACCTGCCATGACGTCACGGTCATGTGACTGCGACGTCATTACACGTCCTGCACGAGAGGGACCTGCCATGACGTCACGGTCATGTGACCGCGATGTCATCACACGTCCTGCGCGAGAAGGACCTGCCATGACATCACGGTCATGTGACCGCGATGTCATCACACGTCCTGCGCGAGAAGGACCTGCCATGACATCACGGTCATGTGACCGCAACATCATCACAGGTCCTGCGCTCATACCAACCCTGGTACCGGAAGCTGCCGCGCGCACCGTACACAGGCTTCAACGGCACTTCGGAAGGTGAGTATATGTTTATTTTTTATTTTATGTCACTGGGCAATATACTACGTGGCTGGGCAATATACTACGTGGCTGGGGGATATACTACGTGGCTGGCCAATATACTACGTGGCTGGCCATTATACTACGTGGCTGGGCGATATACTACGTTGCTGGGCAATATACTACGTGACTGGGCAATATACTACGTGGCTGGGCAATATAATACGTGGCTGGGCAATATAATACGTGACTGGGCAATATACTACGTGGCTGGGCGATATACTACGTGGCTGGGGGATATACTACGTGGCTGGCCAATATACTACGTGGCTGGGCAATATACTACGTGGCTGGCCAATATACTACGTGGCTGGGCGAAATACTACGTGACTGGGCAATATACTACGTGACTGGGCAATATACTACGTGGCTGGGCAATATAATACGTGGCTGGGCAATATAATACGTGACTGGGCAATATACTACGTGGCTGGGCAATATACTATGTAGCGAGTGGAAGTTAAGCCATGCCCAAGTCTGCTAAGCCAGTACTATTGTCTGTTAGGTGCTATATAAAGAATCATGTGACCACTGCAGCCAATCAGCGTCCACATTCCATCTGAGGCTTGTTACACACACACACACACACACACACACACACACACACACACACACACACACACACACACACACACACACACACACACACTGTGACCGACACCAGTTCTGTGGAGCGGAGAAGTGACCACACTTATAATGATGGAGACTCGAGGGCGACGTCCTTACACTTTTCTTTTCCTTCTGGCCCAGACCACCATGACGGCCTCTTCTGTATGTGACGGCCCTGGCCCACAGAATATAACCAATTCTCATACTCTCTTGGATGAAGACTCTCGGACCCCAAGCAGGACCGGGGCCCAGTTAACATTCATGGGTTCCTGTCCCCGTCCCGCAGTCCTGTGCTGTAGATACGACCAGATGTCTCCCCCTGTCTCGGCTGTGTGGCTTCTCCGGTTACACCACGGAGATTTATGTGGATATAACATATTAGATCAGTCCGTCAGGCTGCTGCCATAATGCCGCCTGCAGGTGCTGAACCCTCGCTGAACCGGAATAGCAAGCTCCCCAAATACTGCAGCCGCGTCTGCAGCGAGGGGGGCTCCTAATGAGTGATATCCATGTAAACCCTGTGTAACCACTGCGTCCACATGGGGGGATCCACCTGCCACCATGGTGGGATATAATAGCCGGAAATCTGTAGATTATATGGAGCTTCTAGAATCACACGATGGGACATAACGAGCCCCCCACCCAGGATCATGTAACACCGCGGCTAGACGGATAAATACCGTCATCAGGAAAGATCCTTCTACATCAGGGACTGCGTGTCCAATTCTCAACGTTCTTAAGATCTCTGCTTGCTGACAGTGAACGGGAAACTACAGGAAGAAAGATCATCCGAAGACTTATAACAGCTGCGTATATCAGAGCTATGGGGCCGCCTCCATTCCCAGACCACAAGCGCTGATATTGGCTCTGCAAAACAAAGAGTGCTAGAAAGTCAATCACAGAAAACTGGGAGCCGGCCCTTTAAATATTATTGAGATTTCTAACATTATATGAGGATTATTGGACGTTTATAGAGAAGAGACGACGAGGATGACAGGAAAGGCCGGAGATCGGGGAGAAAAGGACAGGACTCTATACGGCGCGATCACTGCGACCATTAAGGCCGGGGTCACACTAGAGAGGAATACGGACGTATGAGAGGCACAAAAACATCGCATTGCACACGGACCAATGATTCTCTATGGGGCAGCTCCTATCTGCCGTATATTTCACGGCCGTATTTTACGGGCTGAGAAAATCTAACCATGCTGTGTTTGTCAGCGTATTGTGCACAAAATCCGCCAATGAAAGTCTATGGGGCGAGAAAAATACGGATTACACACGGACCATCAGTGTGACTTGGGAGAAATACGCAGCGGTGTTCTATAGAATAGCCGGCAATTCAGTGCGGTGTACAGTAAAATCACACTGACAGGATGGAATAGATAAAATAAATGTCTACACATAGTATAGGTAGATATATGTATATATATGTCAGTGAGACACACAGATATATATATATTTATATTTCATACAGCGCTAGATAGCAAAAAAGACGGTAATTCAATTGCCGGCTTTTCCCATCTCCTTATCAAACCCGACAGGATATGACACAGGGTTACATGCAGTAAACCATTTCATATCCCTTATTTTTTTTTACATATTCCTCAATACTAATGTTAGAAGTGTCTGTGTGCAAAATTTGGGAGCTCTAGGTGTTAAAATAAAGGGTTAAATCACGGAAAAAAACTGGCGTGGGCTCCCGCGCAATTTTCTCTGCCAGAGTGGGAAAGCCAGTGACTGAGGGCAAATATTAATAGCCTAGAGAGGGACCATGGATATTGCCCCCCCCTGGCTAAAAACAGGGCCGGACTGGGACTAAAATTCCGCGCTGGCATGTGAAGGTACACAGGCCCACTTGTCACATGGTGACTGTATAATATCTTTGTACACTTGTAGGTTACAAGAAGTGAGGGCAGTGTAACACGACTATATAACATATAATCACAGCTGTATCCAGCATTACCGCTCAGTCCTATTTATTGCTTTTAGTTGCAGGACCAAGAAAAGCCGCTACTTTACCTACATAACTGGATCTCGTAGATAATGAAGGGATTGTGGAACCTCATTCTGATGCTCCATAAACGTTGCCTACAGCCACTTTTGGTTCCGCTGCGCAGCACGAAACGCGGTGACATCAGTATCTCAGTAACGTCACCGACTCACCACTCTTCAGATATTCCGGGTCTTGCGCTGAGCTCGGCGACTGTGAAGAGCGGCATTGTTACTACCGTCACCGCACTTCAGAGTCGCTGGGTCTCGCCAGGTTTGTAAAGTAGTCTGAAAGTAGCCGGATCCGGATCTTGCTCTGTATCTTGCTCCTCTCAAACTTGTCACTGATGGGCTGTAGGAACACTGTATATATATATATATATAGTTTTCAGGGAGCCAATCACATTTTTAGCCTGTCAGGGGGCGTTTTTAAAAACCGGATCCCTCAAAAAACGGATGGAAAAACGGACGAAACAGACGTAAACCGTAAGGAACGGATCCGGTTTACCGCCGGATCCAGGCATCGGATCCGGCAGAAAACCGGATCCGTTCCTTCCGGTTTTCACATATTACGCCGGATCCGGCTCTGCAGCGCGACGCCGGAATCGGCATGGCGCCAAAAGACGGATGTGTGAAAGTAGCCTTACTGAGATCTGTATACTTTCCTTGAAGCTGATACTATTTGTTTCTTTTACTCATCACATTCCCCAGCACTTTACAGACCTTGTCCTTCCACTTTTGTTCCCAATCTCCTGCACAATTCCTCTGCTATCCTCCTGCAGTGCACGTCTACACTGATCTGTTCCTGGCAGGTTTTATACTATTACTGTTCTTTATATATGAATAAATAGGAGAAAACATTTGTTAGGCTGGGTTCACATTGCGTTGATGGTGCCTGTAAGACGGACTACGTTACACCGCGGCATAAACGCGGTGTAACGTAGTCCGTTACGGCCGCCATTGACTGCAATGTCGGACGCATCGCTAGCGCACACCCACAATTGAGTGACGGACCCTGAGACGCGGGCTGCAGCGTTTCCGGGTCTGTCACTGCTAGCGCAGATAGAGCCAGCAGAGCTCTATCTGCGCTAGCGCGATGTAACGTCGGCACTTGCGTTAACAGCAGCCCGTTACCGTATGTGCTGAACGGGCTGCTGCTAACGCAGTGTGAACCCAGCCTAAGAGCCTCCCACGCCCGATGATGAGCTCTTCTGTGTGGCATTATTACTGGTATCATATATCCTATTACTGAACCGCCACTATACTCTGCAATATCGCCCTATAACGCTGATATACTGTGCTCTGCTGAACTGTACAGTGATTACCGCACCACGTACTATCAGCGTATCGCGGTGCTATTCAGCTCCACCACTAGTCTGCACTGTAACTATGCTGCTTCATTCTTTTCTCTTATTGAAACCACAGTACTTGTATCTCCTTATATTGTGCGATAAAACTAGAAGTGTCCTGTGTTCTTACTGCGAGAATCTTCCACATTGCTGTTTTGAGCTGTGGTACGGTATACAGCCATTCCTGGTCTATAGAGTATTTGTCACAACTCCGATGGCCGGGGCTCCTTCCCTGCTCCTAACGCTATGGGCGCCCTAGCTATCCCTGCTCCCCGGATTACTTCTTATGGAAATAAATTACACCCCACCCCCCGATCAGAAACACTATCGAAAAGCATCTCATGTAATTTCACGATATATTTGATGAAAATTTGCGCCAAGTTCTTTGGCGTTGGGTAAGGCAATTGAGACGAGATCTTGCTGAAGCATAATTGGTGTATTGGTTTAGAAGCTTAGAGTGTTTAGAGCTTTAGAAGTTTAGATTGGTGTAGAAGCAAAACATTCTCTAAATCCATGTGAAAACTGGTGGATGATAAAAAAAATAACTGAGAAAAGGGATCTCCTGGAACAAGAACATTCATTTCTCTGGTTTGACATAATTTATTGCTTCTGAGTATCTGTAAGACCTGCCTGACATGTACCTGATGTGACTGAAGGTCAGGCAAATAAATCCAAATGGCATTAATGTAGATCACAATAAATCTATCAGCCAGGTGACTAAAAATATAATTAACATAGTATTGAAAGATGCGCGGGAACATTAGTCCACCCAAATGGCATCACAAAGTTTTCATAGTGTCCCTCAGGCTTATTGAAGGCAATCTTCCACTCACCACCTCCCTTGATATGAATGAGATTATAAGCCACCATGAGATCCAGTTTAGAAAATCATTTGGCTTCCACAATCCAATTAAAGAGGTTGGGACCCCCCAGGAAATTGGATGCATTATAAGATTCTGTCTTTCCAGCATCACTACTAGAGGGACTTCCCTGTACTGTATATGGAGATACATGATGATAAGATTCTGTTTGCAGCCACCACTTGAGGGAGCTCCCTGTATACAGAGATACATGATAAGATCCTGTCTGCAGCCTCCACTATGGGGAGCTCCCTGTATACAGAGATACATGATAAGATCCTCTCTGCAGTGACCACTAGGGGGAGCTCCCTGTATACAGAGATACATGATAAGATCCTGTCTGCAGCCACCACTTGAGGGAGCTCCCTGTATACAGAGATACATGATAAGATCCTGTCTGCAGCCTCCACTATGGGGAGCTCCCTGTAGAGATACAGGATAAGATCCCGTCTGCAGCCACCACTAGGGGGAGCTCCCTGCATACAGAGATACATGATAAGATTCTGTCTGCAGCCACCACTAGGGGGAGCTCCCTGTATACAGAGATACATGATAAGATCCTGTCTGCAGCCACCACTAGGGGGAGTTCACTGTATACTGAGATATATAAGGTCCTGTCTGCATCCTCCACTAGGGGGAGCTCCCTGTATACAGAGATACATAAGATCCTGTCTGCAGCCAGCACAAGGGGGAGCTCCCTTTATACAGAGATACATGATAAGATTCTGTCTGCAGCCACCACTAGGGGGTGCTCCCTGTATACAGAGATACATGACAAGATCCTGTCTACAGCCACCACTAGGGGGAGCTCCCTGTGTACAGAGATACATGATAAGATCCTGTCTGCAGCCACCACTAGGGGGAGCTCCCTGTATACAGAGATACATGATAAGATCCTGTCTGTAGCCACCACTAGGGGGAGCTCCCTGTATACAGAGATACATGATAAGATTCTGTCTGCAGCCACCACTAGGGGGAGCTCCCTGTATACAGAGATACATGATAAGATCCTGTCTACTGCCACCACTAGGGGGAGCTCCCTGTGTACAGAGATACATGATAAGATCCTGTCTGCAGCCACCACTAGGGGGAGCTCTCTGTATACAGAGATACATGACAAGATTCTGTCTGCAGCCACCACTAGGGGGAGCTCCCTGTATACAGAGATACATGATAAGATTCTGTCTGCAGCCACCACTAGGGGGAGCTCCCTGTATAAAGAGATACATGATAAGATCCTGTCTGTAGCCACCACTAGGGGGAGCTCTCTGTATACAGAGATACATGATAAGATTCTGTCTGCAGCCACCACTAGGGGGAGTTTACCTGTATACAGAGATACATGATAAGTTCCTGTCTATAGCCACCACTAGGGGGTGCTCCCTGTATACAGAGATACATGATAAGATTCTGTCTGCAGCCACCACTAGGGGGAGCTCCCTGTATACAGAGATACATGATAAGATCCTGTCTACTGCCACCACTAGGGGGAGCTCCCTGTGTACAGAGATACATGATAAGATCCTGTCTGCAGCCACCACTAGGGGGAGCTCTCTGTATACAGAGATACATGATAAGATTCTGTCTGCAGCCACCACTAGGGGGAGCTCCCTGTATACAGAGATACATGATAAGATTCTGTCTGCAGCCACCACTAGGGGGAGCTCCCTGTATACAGAGATACATAAGATCCTCTCTGTAGCCACCACTAGGGGGAGCTCTCTGTATACAGAGATACATGATAAGATTCTGTCTGCAGCCACCACTAGGGGGAGCTCCCTGTATACAGAGATACATGATAAGATTATGTCTGCAGCCACCACTAGGGGGAGCTCCCTGTATACAGAGATACATGATAAGTTCCTGTCTGTAGCCACCACTAGGCGGAGCTCCCTGTATACAGAGATACATGATAAGTTCCTGTCTGTAGCCACCACTAGGGGGAGCTTCCTGTATACAGAGATACATGATAAGATCCTGTCTGCAGCCACCACTAGGGGGAGTTCCCTGTATACAGAGATACATGATAATTTCCTGTCTGTAGCCACCACTAGGGGGAGCTCCCTGTATATAGAGATACATGATAAGATTCTGTCTGCAGTCACCACTAGGGGAAAGCTTCCTGTATACAGAGATACATGATAAGTTCCTTTCTGTAGCCACCACTAGGGGGAGCTTCCTGTATACAGAGATACATGATAAGATCCTGTCTGTAGCTACCACTAGGGGGAGCTCCCTGTATACAGAGATACATAAGATCCTGTCTGCAGCCACCACTAGGGGGAGCTCCCTGTATACAGAGATACATGATAAGATCCTGTCTGCAGCCACTACTAGGGGGAGCTCCCTGTATACAGAAATACATGATAAGATCCTGTCTGCAGCCACCACTAGGGGGTGCTCCCTGTATACAGAGATACATGATAAGATCCTGTCTGCAGTCACCACTAGGGGGAGCTCCCTGTATACAGAGATACATGATAAGATCCTGTCTGCAGCCACCACTAGGGGGAACTCCCTGTATACAGAAATACATGATAAGATCCTGTCTGCAGCCACCACAGGGGGGAGCTTCCTGTATACAGAAATACATGATAAGATCCTGTCTGCAGCCACCACTAGGGGGTGCTCGCTGTATACAGAGATACATGATAAGATCCCGTCTGCAGCCACCACAAGGGGGAGCTCCCTGTATACAGAGATACATGATAAGATTCTGTCTGCAGCCACCACTAGGGGGTGCTCCCTGTATAAAGAGATACATGATAAGATCCTGTCTGCAGCCACCACTAGGGGGAGCTCCCTGTATAAAGAGATACATGATAAGATCCTGTCTGCAGTCACCACTAGGGGGAGCTCCCTGTATAAAGAGATACATGATAAGATCCTGTCTGCAGCCACCACTAGGGGGAGCTCCCTGTATACACAGATACATGATAAGATCCTGTCTGCAGTCACCACTAGGGGGAGCTCCCTGTATAAAGAGATACATGATAAGATCCTGTCTGCAGCCACCACTAGGGGGTGCTCCCTTTATACAGAGATACATGATAAGATCCTGTCTGTAGCCACCACTAGGGGGAGCTCTCTGTATACAGAGATACATGATAAGATTCTGTCTGCAGCCACCACTAGGGGGAGCTCCCTGTATACAGAGATACATGAGAAGATTCTGTCTGCAGCCACCACTAGGGGGAGCTCCCTGTATTCAGAGATACATGATAAGATCCTGTCTGCAGCCACCACTAGGTGGTGCTCCCTTTATACAGAGATACATGATAAGATCCTGTCTGCAGCCACCACTAGGGGGAGCTCCCTGTATTCAGAGATACATGATAAGATCCTGTCTGCAGCCACCACTAGGGGGAGCTCCCTGTATTCAGAGATACATGATAAGATCCTGTCTGCAGCCACCACTAGGGGGAGCTCCCTGTATACAGAGATACATGAAAAGATTCTGTCTGCAGCCACCACTAGGGGGAGCTCCCTGTATACAGAGATACATGATAAGATCCTGTCTCCAGTCACCACTAGGGGGAACTCCCTGTATACAGAGATACATGATAAGATCCTGTCTGCAGCCACCACTAGGTGGTGCTCCCTTTATACAGAGATACATGATAAGATCCTGTCTGCAGCCACCACTAGGGGGAGCTCCCTGTATACAGAGATACATGATAAGATCCTGTCTGCAGTCACCACTAGGGGGAGCTCCCTGTATACAGAGATACATGATAAGATCCTGTCTGCAGTCACCACTAGGGGGAGCTCCCTGTTTACAGAGATACATGATAAGATTCTGTCTGCAGCCACCACTAGGGGGAGCTCCCTGTATACAGAGATACATGATAAGATCCTGTCTGCAGTCACCACTAGGGGGAGCTCCCTGTATACAGAGATACATGATAAGATTCTGTCTGCAGCCACCACTAGGGGGAGCTCCATGTATACAGAGATACATGATAAGATCCTGTCTGCAGCCACCACTAGGGGGAGCTCCCTGTATACAGAGATACATAATGAGATCCTGTCTGCAGCCACCAATAGGGGGAGCTCCATGTATACAGAGATACATGGTAAGATCCTGTCTGCAGCCACCACTAGGGGGAGCTCCCTGTATACAGAGATACATAATAAGATTCTGTCTGCAGTCACCACTAGGGGGAGCTTCCTGTATACAGAGATACATGATAAGTTCCTGTCTGTAGCCACCACTAGGGGGAGCTTCCTGTATACAGAGATACATGATAAGATTATGTCTGCAGTCACCACTAGGGGAAAGCTTCCTGTATACAGAGATACATGATAAGTTCCTTTCTGTAGCCACCACTAGGGGGAGCTCCCTGTATACAGAGATACATGATAAGATCCTGTCTGTAGCCACCCCTAGGGGGAGCTCCCTGTATACAGAGATACATGATAAGTTCCTGTCTGTAGCTACCACTAGGGGGAGCTCCCTGTATACAGAGATACATAAGATCCTGTCTGCAGCCACCACTAGGGGGAGCTCCCTGTATACAGAGATACATGATAAGATCCTGTCTGCAGCCACTACTAGGGGGAGCTCCCTGTATACAGAAATACATGATAAGATCCTGTCTGCAGCCACCACTAGGGGGTGCTCCCTGTATACAGAGATACATGATAAGATCCTGTCTGCAGTCACCACTAGGGGGAGCTCCCTGTATACAGAGATACATGATAAGATCCTGTCTGCAGCCACCACTAGGGGGAACTCCCTGTATACAGAAATACATGATAAGATCCTGTCTGCAGCCACCACAGGGGGGAGCTTCCTGTATACAGAGATACATGATAAGTTCCTGTCTGTAGCCACCACTAGGGGGAGCTCCCTCTATACAGAGATACATGATAAGTTCCTGTCTGTAGCCACCACTAGGGGGAGCTCCCTGTATACAGAGATACATGATACGATTCTGTCTGCCGCCACCACTAGGGGGATCTCCCTGTATACACAGATACATGATAAGATCCTGTCTGCAGTCACCACTAGGGGGAGCTCCCTGTATAAAGAGATACATGATAAGATCCTGTTTGCAGCCACCACTAGGGGGTGCTCCCTTTATACAGAGATACATGATAAGATCCTGTCTGTAGCCACCACTAGGGGGAGCTCTCTGTATACAGAGATACATGATAAGATTCTGTCTGCAGCCACCACTAGGGGGAGCTCCCTGTATACAGAGATACATGAGAAGATTCTGTCTGCAGCCACCACTAGGGGGAGCTCCCTGTATACAGAGATACATGATAAGATCCTGTCTGCAGCCACCACTAGGTGGTGCTCCCTTTATACAGAGATATATGATAAGATCCTGTCTGCAGCCACCACTAGGGGGAGCTCTCTGTATACAGAGATACATGATAAGATTCTGTCTGCAGCCACCACTAGGGGGAGCTCCCTGTATACAGAGATACATGAGAAGATTCTGTCTGAAGCCACCACTAGGGGGAGCTCCCTGTATACAGAGATACATGATAAGATCCTGTCTGCAGTCACCACTAGGGGGAGCTCCCTGTATACAGAGATACATGATAAGATCCTGTCTGCAGCCACCACTAGGTGGTGCTCCCTTTATACAGAGATACATGATAAGATCCTGTCTGCAGCCACCACTAGGGGGAGCTCTCTGTATACAGAGATACATGATAAGATCCTGTCTACATGATAAGATCCTGTCTGCAGTCACCACTAGGGGGAGCTCCCTGTATACAGAGATACATGATAAGATCCCGTCTGCAGCCACCACTAGGGGGAGCTCCCTGTATACAGAGATACATGATGAGATCCTGTCTGCAGCCACCACTAGGGGGAGCTCCCTGTATACAGAGATACATGAGAAGATTCTGTCTGAAGCCACCACTAGGGGGAGCTCCCTGTATACAGAGATACATGATAAGATCCTGTCTGCAGTCACCACTAGGGGGAGCTCCCTGTATACAGAGATACATGATAAGATCCTGTCTGCAGCCACCACTAGGTGGTGCTCCCTTTATACAGAGATACATGATAAGATCCTGTCTGCAGCCACCACTAGGGGGAGCTCTCTGTATACAGAGATACATGATAAGATCCTGTCTACATGATAAGATCCTGTCTGCAGCCACCACTAGGGGGAGCTCCATGTATACAGAGATACATGATAAGATCCCGTCTGCAGCCACCACTAGGGGGAGCTCCCTGTATACAGAGATACATGATGAGATCCTGTCTGCAGCCACCAATAGGGGGAGCTCCATGTATACAGAGATACATGGTAAGATCCTGTCTGCAGCCACCACTAGGGGGAGCTCCCTGTATACAGAGATACATGATAAGATCCTGTCTGCAGTCACCACTAGGGGGAGCTCCCTGTATACAGAGATACATGATAAGATCCTGTCTGCAGCCACCAATAGGGGGAGCTCCCTGTATACAGAGATACATGATGAGATCCTGTCTGCAGCCACCAATAGGGGGAGCTCCATGTATACAGAGATACATGGTAAGATCCTGTCTGCAGTCACCACTAGGGGGAGCTCTCTTTATACAGAGATACATGATAAGATCCTGTCTGCAGCCACCACTAGGGGGAGCTCTCTTTATACAGAGATACATGATAAGATCCTGTCTGCAGCCACCACTAGGGGGAGCTCCCTGTATACAGAGATACATGATGAGATCCTGTCTGCAGCCACCACTAGGGGGAGCTCCCTGTATACAGAGATACATGATGAGATCCTGTCTGCAGCCACCACTAGGGGGAGCTCCCTGTATACAGAGATACATGATAAGATACTGTCTGCAGTCACCACTAGGGGGAGCTCCCTGTATACAGAGATACATGATAAGATTCTGTCTGCAGCCACCACTAGGGGGAACTCCCTGTATGCAGAGATACATGATAAGATCCTGTCTGCAGTCACCACTAGGGGGAGCTCCCTGTATACAGAGATACATGATAAGATCCAGTCTGCAGTCACCACTAGGGGGAGCTCCCTGTATACAGAGATACATGATAAGATCCTGTCTGCAGCCACCACTAGGGGGAGCTCCCTGTATACAGAGATACATGATAAGATCCTGTCTGCAGCCACCACTAGGGGGAGCTCCCTGTATACAGAGATACATGATAAGATCCTGTCTGCAGCCACCACTAGGGGGAGCTCCCTGTATACAGAGATACATGATGAGATCCTGTCTGCAGCCACCACTAGGGGGAGCTCCCTGTATACAGAGATACATGATGAGATCCTGTCTGCAGCCACCACTAGGGGGAGCTCCCTGTATACAGAGATACATGATGAGATCCTGTCTGCAGCCACCACTAGGGGGAGCTCCCTGTATACAGAGATACATGATAAGATCCTGTCTGCAGCCACCACTAGGGGGAGCTCCCTGTATACAGAGATACATGATAAGATTCTGTCTGCAGCCACCACTAGGGGGAGCCCTCTTTATACCATACTGACGGTGTGATGGTGGCTGTATTCAGTGGCACTGTTTTATACAATGACATTTGACTGCAATTACAATTGTCCTCCAGCTTTCCACTTATTCTAGATGACATACACCTGCAGCTTTCCTTTTTTCCTGTCTTTCTTTCGTTCTGTATATGAATCAGGAGGCCCTGGCTGAGTAGATGTAGACACTAGTGATCCCTATTAGATGGGGTGGGATGGCTGCTAACTGTCAGAGAATTTATAATATGACCCCTCTGGATGATTCCTTGTAGAGTGTAGGCTCCTGTTGCAGTGATGATTTTTATTACACATGTTCTCTCTTGAGCAGTAGTGGCCCCTGTGCAGGATCAGTATATGGGCCCTTTACAGCCCGATAGCTCATTATAGTACGGGCCTTTGTCTCTGACAGATGCTGCTCTGGAGGTGGGTGTGGGACCCTTACTTCTCAGGCCCCTGTGTGCAGCTGCACATGTTGTGTCCGCCCTTGCTCTGGACTGTAAGGAGCTGCGGCATATGTTGGTGCTATATAAAGATAATTATGAAGATCCCAAGTTCTTACCTGTGCGGGCGCAGTACCTGTTTTCAGCCACTAGAGGGCTCCTGCTCTTCTCTCCTTCCAGCTGTTCCCTCCAGGAGATTGACAGCCCCTGCTACACAGATATGTAAATGTAAAGTGCTATGGGGGAACTTGATTGGCTAGGCTTGGGATCCCCACACCAAAGAGGGCGTTGCCAGGCATATTGCCTTGTTAAAGGGCAGAGTGCTCCTATGAGCCCTCAGTAGAAGCGCAGGCTGCGACCCTGCAAACAGCAACCAGGGGCTGGGGAGGCAAAGCTGCCGGCAAATGCTGTCAGTATTTGCTGTCCTAAGAGAGCAGAGCATGCTGCAGGGCATGCAAGACAGCAGGCGGAGCATGCAACACAGCAGAGCATGCAGCTGAGCTGAGGGACCTGTACGCACAGAAACACACTGCCCTGCAAACTTCACGAAAGGCAACTTTCCTAATGAAGAGACAGATCCTGCAGCACCTCATCTGACAGCCTGGAACCCTACCAGCAGAGCAAAGCATGCAGCAGACCTGAGGTTCAGCTTTAGCCACTGAAAACCCTATAGCAGCCCTCCTCTGATCATCTGGACTTTGCGTCAGCCCTTCTCTGATCATCTGGACTTTGCTTCAGCCCTTCTCTGATCATCTGGACTTCACGGCAACCCTCCTCTGATCATCTTGAGCTTTTTGGCAACCCTCCTCTGATCATCTGGACTTTGTGGCAGGCCTCCTCTCATCATCTGGACTTTGTGGCAGGCCTCCTCTGATCATCTGGACTTTGTGGCAGGCCTCCTCTGATCATCTGGACTTTGCGGCAACCCTCCTCTGATCATCTGGACTTTGCGGCAACCCTCCTCTGATCTTCTCGACTTTGCGGCAACCCTTCTCTGACCATCTGGATTTTACGGCAACCCTCCTCTGATCATCTGGACTTTGCAGCACCCTCATCTCATTGTTGGGATCCTGCCGCACCCCTAATTCTCTTACCTGGACTTTGCAGTACCCTTATCTCATTGCATCCCCCATAAGCACAGAGGGGCTGGGGCTGCGACTGGAGTGTATTAGCCAGCTGCTGACAGATCCCACGAGAAGGCTCATCCTCCTGCAGGCTGTTGGGTACAGACACACCATCTAGGGGGCGTGGAGCTCCTAAATTGTAAGCAGTGACAGTGACAACTCTTATATGGACTGAGATGGCCTCTGATCTGGCTATGAGCGCAGAGTTGCCCAACAGCCCTCTTGCCATTGAGTACGTCAACGATTTCGATCTGATGAAATTTGAGGTCAAGAAGGAACCCCCAGAAGCTGAGAGGTTCTGCCACCGGCTGCCACCCGGATCATTGTCTTCTACTCCAATCAGCACCCCTTGTTCTTCGGTGCCCTCCTCGCCCAGCTTCGGCGCCCCAAGCCCTGGAGCACAACCCAACGTGAACCCCAACAACCCCAACGCTGCCAATAAGCCCCAACTGGAGGACCTGTACTGGATGTCTAATTATCAGCACCACATCAACCCCGAAGCCCTCAACTTGACTCCTGAAGATGCCGTGGAGGCTTTGATAGGAAACCCACACCACCACCACCACCAAGGCTATGACGGCTTCAGGGGCCAGCACTACCCAGGGGATGAGATGGCACCATCCAGTCACCATCACCAGGTCCATCATCATCTGCACAACCACAACCATCACCATCTAAGGCTGGAAGAAAGGTTCTCTGATGAGCAGCTGGTCAGCATGTCTGTGAGAGAACTTAACCGGCAGCTCAGGGGCTTCAGCAAGGAAGAAGTCATACGTCTAAAGCAGAAGAGAAGGACCTTAAAGAACAGGGGCTATGCCCAGTCCTGCAGGTACAAGAGAGTGCAGCAAAGGCACATCCTGGAGACGGAGAAGTGCCAGCTCCAGAATCAAGTGGAACAACTCAAACAAGAGGTGTCCCGACTGGCCAAGGAGAGGGATCTATACAAAGACAAATACGAGAAGCTGGCCAGCAGAAGCTTTACCGCCAGAGAGTCCCCACAAACATCCAACCCTGGCAAAGGCTCGGCCGACTTCTTCATGTGATCTCGGTGCCCCTCACCGCCCAGACACCCTGTACATAGAGGTAAAGAACTTGTAGTCAAATACAGTAAATTCTACATTATTTATCGACTGTACCCAGCACTGCATTTAATCCACCACCACCTTATACCGGGACAGAGAGAAGTCTTCGAGAGATTTCCAAGCCCCGATGTGTCCGCTCACGTCTTACATAGACTTGTACATAGGAGGGAACCGAGATGGACATTTTTTTTAGGGAGGAGGGGGTGCGTTATGCCCCCTCTATAACTGGACTGCTTTTTGAGCCAGAACTGAAGTCTTAATTTTTGTCAAAGTTGTGTGTCAGACCCAAGTCCAAACCGTGTAGAGCAATACCAGGAGATAGGGCGTCACTGAAGAAGAAGAGCCCAACGCGACCCTTCAGGACTGGGGAAGACCCATCCTACGTGACACCAGTGAAGGAACTCAATTTCTATGGGTATTAATACAAAAACTAGACTTTTTAGCAAAATCCTGCATGCAGGTCATGTACGGCAATGTGAGGTCCCCTTTTCTACTAGACAAGGATGCATGACGATGTAGATTGTACCATTCGTTTGTCTTCATTTCCTTTTTCTCCTTCTGCTTGTTTACTCCCCGGGTTCACAAACCTTTATTTTTATTTATTTTTATTTTTTTTCTTTCTTTGAGAAAACTGTGCATCTTGTAAATGATCCAGACACTCGAAAGTCTTAACTCCCTTCCTTGGACTCATTATTTTAAATGCCAGTCGGGAAACAAAAATAATAATGAAAACAAAAATGTACAAAAACAACTTGGGACAAAATTTTCCACAATCTCACTTAATATTTATTTTAATCTTAAGACATCCAAAAAGAAAAAAAAATTGTGATAAGCGTATGAACAAATTTTATTCCCCTCGTCTCTTTTTCCTTGTTTATAATTTATTATTTAAATTGAACCTGAGCCAGACAGAGTATATTATTATTATTATTATTATTATTATTATTATTATCATTATTTATGGTGTCCACTTGTACAGAATTGTAGAATTTAGTTCATTTAAAGCCTTTTTTCTTTCTTCTATTCTGAGCCTATATTTTGCTTGTTGGTTTAAATGACTAATCAAAAAAATTCTGTAAAAAACACAACAAAACAAAAAAAAATGAAAACATAAAAGTCTTAAGAAAAGTTTGTATGTAATTTAGCATGCAAATAATATTTAAATGATTAAGTCAATTAACGTGGATGAGTTGAAAGCTTAATGCACTATATAGAGGAATCCATGGGAGACGTCATATCGTTGTTTTATAGAGATTTACATAAATGATCTATGCTGTTACAAGGTTCAGTCATAATCTTACATTCTAAGAGACCCTCCTGGGGCGATAGAGTAATATATTCATGAAATATTGGGGCTGCTTTTTATTCTATGCACCGGTCTTATTTATAAAAAAAAAAAAAAAAGTAATAATAATAAAAAAAAATATGACCCTTGGGAAACAAATGTTATTTAAATCCTTTATGCGAATGTGAAAATTATTTCTGCAAACAAAAAAAAAAAGATAAAAAATGAAAAAAAACATTATTATGAAAAACAATGCTTAATGTCAAAGTGTAAGAAAACAAAAAAAGTGTCCTGTATCAGCAGCTGAAGAAGTTGGTGACATTTTTAAAGAATTCCTGATGGATATTGAGCCATGAATTGTGCATTTCTGAAGCCTGAGTTTTGACAACTTGGAGTTTTTTAATGTTTCATCGATAAAAATTAAAAAAAGTGATCATTTAATTTTAGCCAAGTCCATTTTTTTTTGTATATTCTGCACTCGATAAAACAGGTCAAACTGTGGAAATGTTCTGAAATAAAAGAAACCGAAAAGTCTTAAAGATAAATCTTGAGTTTTCACATTTTATTTGGTCTTAAAGATACAATATAACAAGTGACAATATTTACAATATTTACCAAAGTTCCACATTGTTTCTTATTTTAATTCTTTCATTTTGATGATGAACATTTTAATTTCGGTCTTGAGTTTCTGCGCAGGAGAGAATGTTTGTTTGATTGTTTGGAGAGTTTGGGAGATGAAATATTTTCTTGATTTCATCTTTTCGTTGTATTTTTTTCTTTTGTTTTTAATCTATATTTTATTGGAAATTTATTTTTACAATTTCCAGCTCAGCACACGGAATAAGCGCACGTTCACGTAATTACATCCCTTCTCTCGATTTATTTGCCAGATTTGGTTTTAATTTAATTCTATTTGGTAAATTAGAATATTGGAAACAAATTAGAAAATATTAGAAAAGCAAAATAAATAAAGACCATTAAAAGAAAGTGAAAATGAACCCGAAGTTCACGCCGCAGAGCCGGTGCGCCCTGAAGAATTCTCTGTGATTATCAGGCAGCTTCCTCCGCGATTTATTACAGTTTCCGTGGTAATCAGCACAGAATGTAATTGTGCAATTCTATAAAAAATAAACGAAATAGAATAAAACTAAACAAGGCGCTCGGAATATGGAGATTTCTCCATAACATTTCCTCAATATTATGCAGTTTCCCAGTTTGGGACATTTGTGTTTATAAACTTTTTGAGCAAAATTTAACTTTTTTTGTTGTTGTTGCAAAAACAAAATGAAATGATAGTATTATATATATATATATATATATATATATATATATATATACACACAGTATACATATACACTGCCTTCGGTCAGGGACGTACGGGGTCTCTCTGGCTGCGACACTAATGAGTAGATGCTTTATAGGAAATACCGCAGGAAGGGTTTGGACCAATTCACAGAATCCTTTTTTTCTAATTATTTAGTGATTTTTTTTGTTTCTTTTTTTATGTATTTACTTAAATCTTACTTAAAAAAAAAAGTTTTACCATGAAATCAAAACAACAAAAATTTTTTTTCCCCCATAAACTAATTATATGAAAAGTTGTGTTTTTAGTTGAGGATCCGCTGAGCTGCGGGACGTGTCGGGGTCTTCTCCCCTTCGCTGCTTTTGTGTCGCAATCGTTTGTGAATGAATTCTGCGTTTTGTCAGATTTCGCTCAGTTTCACTAATGAGCTCAGTGCGTAACAGGGGGCAGTGAAGGAGTTAATAGATCTGCGCCCCCCTTATTGATTCCTGCTCTGCGCTGTCTGATGAGACGTGAGGAGCCGCGATGTGAAGCAGCATCAATCCTGGAAGAGACCGAGGAACGTACGGTGCTGTGTGTACACTTACATAGGACTGCAGGCAACATCTACTACATAATCTGTACTCAGAGAGTGATCACTGTGTTATCTGTGGTGTTACATAGGACTGCAGGTGACATCTACTACATTATCTGTACTCAGAGAGTGATCACTGTTATCTGTGGTGTTACATAGGACTGCAGGTGACATCTACTACATTATCTGTACTCAGAGAGTTATCACTGTGTTACCTGTGGTGTTACATAGGACTGCAGGTGACATCTACTACATTATCTGTACTCAGAGAGTTATCACTGTGTTATCTGTGGTGTTACATAGGACTGCAGGTGACACCTGCTACATTATCTGTACTCAGAGAGATATCACTGTGTTATCTGTGGTGTTACATAGGACTGCAGGTGACATCTACTACATCATCTGTACTCAGAGAGTTATCACTGTTATCTGTGGTGTTACATGGGACTGCAGGTGACATCTACTACATTATCTGTGCTCAGAGAGTTATCACTGTGTTATCTGTGGTGTTACATAGGACTGCAAGTGACATCTACTACATTATCTGTACTCAGAGTTATCACTGTGTTATCTGTGGTGTTACATAGGACTGCAGGTTACTACTACATTATCTGTACTCAGAGAGATATCACTCTGTTATCTGTGGTGTTACATAGGACTGCAGGTGACATCTACTACATCATCTGTACTCAGAGAGTGATCACTGTGTTATCTGTGGTGTTACATAGGACTGCAGGTGACATCTACTACATTATCTGTACCCAGAGAGTTATCACTGTGTTATCTGTGGTGTTACATAGGACTGCAGGTGACATCTACTACATTATCTGTACCCAGAGAGTTATCACTGTGTTATCTGTAGTGTTACATAGGACTGCAGGTGACACCTACTACATTATCTGTACTCAGAGAGTTATCACTGTGTTATCTGTAGTGTTACATAGGACTGCAGGTGACACCTACTACATTATCTGTACTCAGAGAGATATCACTGTTATCTGTGGTGTTACATAGGACTGCAGGTGACATCTACTACATCATCTGTACTCAGAGAGTTATCACTGTTATCTGTTGTGTTACATAGGACTGCAGGTTACATCTACTACATTACCTGTACTCAGAGAGTTATCACTGTGCAATCTGTGGTGTTACATAGGACTGCAGGCGACATCTACTACATTATCTGTACTCAGAGAGTTATCACTGTTATCTGTTGTGTTACATAGGACTGCAGGTTACATCTACTACATTATCTGTACTCAGAGAGTTATCACTGTGCTATCTGTGGTGTTACATAGGACTGCAGGCGACATCTACTACATTATCTGTACTCAGAGAGTTATCACTGTTATCTGTTGTGTTACATAGGACTGCAGGTTACATCTACTACATTACCTGTACTCAGAGAGTGATCACTGTGTTATCTGTGGTGTTACATAGGACTGCAGGCGACACCTAGTATATTATCTGTGCTCAGAGAGTTATCACTGTGTTATATGTGGTGTTACATAGGACTGCAGGTGACATCTACTACATTATCTGTACTCAGAGAGCTATCACTGTGTTATCTGTGGTGTTACATAGGACTGCAGGTGACACTTACTACATTATCTGTACCCAGAGAGTTATCACTGTTATCTGTGGTGTTACATAGGACTGCAGGTGACATCTACTACATTACCTGTACTCAGAGAGCTATCACTGTGTTATCTGTGGTGTTACATAGGACTGCAGGTGACATTTACTACATTACCTGTACTCAGAGAGTTATCACTGTTATCTGTTGTGTTACATAGGACTGCAGGTTACATCTACTACATTACCTGTACTCAGAGAGTGATCACTGTGTTATCTGTGGTGTTACATAGGACTGCAGGCGACACCTAGTATATTATCTGTGCTCAGAGAGTTATCACTGTGTTATATGTGGTGTTACATAGGACTGCAGGTGACATCTACATTATCTGTACTCAGAGAGTTATCACTGTGTTATCTGTGTTGTTACATAGGACTGCAGGTGACATCTACTACATTATCTGTACTCAGAGAGTTATCACTGTGTTATCTGTGATGTTACATAGGACTGCAGGTAACATCTACTACATTATCTGTACTCAGAGAGTTATCACTGTGTTATCTGTGGTGTTACATAGGACTGCAGGTGACATATACTACAATATCTGTACTCTGAGAGTTATCACTGTGTTATCTGTGATGTTACATAGGACTGCAGGTAACATCTACTACATTATCTGTACTCAGAGAGTTATCACTGTTTTATCTGTGGTGTTACATAGGACTGCAGGTGACATCTACTACATTATCTGTACTCAGAGAGTTATCACTGTGTTATCTGTGATGTTACATAGGACTGCAGGTAACATCTACTACATTATCTGTACTCAGAGAGTTATCACTGTGTTATCTGTGTTGTTACATAGGACTGCAGGTGACATCTACTACATTATCTGTACTCAGAGAGTTATCACTGTGTTATCTGTGATGTTACATAGGACTGCAGGTAACATCTACTACATTATCTGTACTCAGAGAGTTATCACTGTTTTATCTGTGGTGTTACATAGGACTGCAGGTGACATATACTACAATATCTGTACTCTGAGAGTTATCACTGTGTTATCTGTGGTGTTACATAGGACTGCAGGTGACATCTACATTATCTGTACTCAGAGAGTTATCATTGTTTTTTCTGTGTTGTTACATGGGACTGCTGGCACATTTCCTTCTCCCATAGTAATCTTCAGGAATAGTGTGCGTTTTGCGGCCGTGGTGTCGGTGTTTCCGGGGAGCGATGCTTCGGTGTTTCCCACGTTCACACTTTCCTCTCATTTGTCGTCCTTTGTGGCTTCTCTGCGCGGTTATGGCCGTGTTGTTCCCCGGTGGAGGCTTCGCCATGACCGGTATAAGGGGCGGAGGGGGACTTATATCAGTGACTGGAGTCGCAGGTCACGCAGTGTCACATCTGGGCGGTAATAACTCGGGAACTGTAGGTGCTGACACCTCGGAGCCACATAATCTGGTGAATAGAGGACGGCGACTGCAGGGACCTCACAGATCCGAGCGCCGATATCCCCCTCCCCCGCACATCATGTTATATTCTGCAGATAATGTTACAGAGATCCCTTAATTCTGTCCTTCCCCTATATAACTAGAATGGAATCCTCCCCTGACAACTGACAACTTTCTATAATCCCACATTGCGGATTTTAAAATCTACAATGGATAGAAAAAGTCTGCAAACCCCTGATAAAATCCCTATAAAAAATTATACCAAGAAGAAACATTTCAGAACTTTTCCCTCACCTGTAATGTCACCCATAATGAGTACAAATCCCGAGAGAAACAGTGAATTCAGTGCAAAAATAACAAAAATAACATGTTTGCATAAATCTGCACATTTGATTTTCTGGTAATGCAGAATACTGCCCCCAGCATGCCTCACTGTGGGGATGGTAATCTTTTGGTGATGCACAATACTGCCCTCACCATGCCTCACTATGGGGATGGTGATCTTCTGGTGATGCACAATGCTGCCCCCTTCATGCCTCACTGTGGGGATGGTGATCTCCTGGGGATGCACAATGCTGTTCCCACCATGCTTTACTGTGGGGTTGATGATCTGGTGATGCACAATGCTGTCACCACCATGCCTCACTGTGGGGATGGTGATCTTCTGGTGGTACACAATGTTGCCCCCTCCATGCCTCATTGTGGGGATAGTGATCTCCTGGTGATGCACACTGCTGGCCCCTCCATGCCTCACTGTGGGGATGGTGATCTTCTGGTGATACAAAATGTCGCCCCCTCCATGATGCACCTTTTGGAATTATGGCTAACAGGTTCACCCCTGGTCCCATCGGACATAACATGTGTCACAATAAAGTAAAAATACCATGGTCTGAGGGATCTTTTCAGAAGGTGCCATGGCTCCAGACGCTCTGCCTAGAAAGCTTTCCTTCTCTGTCTTGGCCTGCAGGCAACTCCCTCCCCCCTGAATACAGCTGTAATAATTATAGGGGATAACTCAGGAGACTTTGCGTGGAACAAGACAACTACAGGACACAGTTTTATAAGTGGTAAAGTCTATATTATCACACGGTGATTCAAACAGGTGCAGAGAGAAACTCAAGTCCACAACACTTGGTGCAAATAATAAACGCAGCTTAGCAGTCAATAGGAAACTTCAGAGGTAGATGCAAACAAACAGAAAGTCTATGAAACACAGTTATTCTTGAGGAAACTTGACACGAATAGGTCCTTGACTTAGTCCAGACACAGATAGATATGCTATTAGGCAGTTCAAATCATATCTTAGCTCAACCAGGGAGGCCTGGTTAATAGTCTCAGGTTATTGCAAAGCAGCAACAGCTTACATGACCAGCAAATGCAGATGGAAGTAACACGAGCAGCAGATGAAGGAGGATTACTGGAAACTTGTGTATGCAGCAGGAACTCAGAGCAGAGTAGCAGGATCACCACACAGGTTCACAGGAGCAGGTGTATAGCCAGGGAGTAATCAGAGGTCAGGAGCTGGATGCAAGGCAGAATACTCTAGCACAGACTGAAGGCTGGGGTGGAGTTTTATAGCAGGAGGCACAGTGCACATGAGACCAAAGACGCCATCTTGGAAAAGGGCAGTAATGCTCAAAAGGCAAAAAATGTTCAGAGTCCTGACAACAGCTGTACCTTAAAACTCCAGTGTGGGACTGTGCCCCCCTTCCTCTCGAATGCAGGAATGTGTAGAAATCCTTTGTCTGAAAACCGTGTGCTCTTCTGCTCATGTACCACCTTAATAGTAAGGAATCATTTGACCCCAATTAGTGACAGAGATATGGAAGCTATATACAGTATTTGGTATGGGCGTCAGCCGGGCCATCATGCAGTGCGTTTTCTAGGCGCAGCACCTAGTGGATGCGGAGAAACGGATTGCTACTTATCAGGGGCTTATAACCACTCTGAGTTTGGGCTCAAATTAACACCCAGCTCATGCTCGGAAGAATGGTAATTCTGTGTTTGCTATACGAGGTTGCATTCTGGAGCTACGGGGGACATGAATGTTCCATAACTCTGAGTCCCTCTGAGAAAGTTGGAGTGAATTTCATAGCTCTGCCCACTCCGTGATGTCACGACCAAGGGGTATAAGACTCTGAGAGCTCAGTTTTCACTAGCCTTTGACCAGGAAGCTAGCTGAGAGACGCTCTGTAATACATCTTGATGTATCGCCCCTCCCCCGAGCCACATGGTCTGCCATGAGCTGAAATGATATAAGGAACTGTAAGTGTTTTATCTTCTGTTAATCCCTTTTTATTTGTAATCGTCTGTATATACCTAATTGTCTTTTTTTATAATATCTTTTTACCCTTCTGTAAACACTGCCTATCTTTTTTGGAGTAAAATATAAAATTACTAGCTTTGTCTCTCCTTGCTCTATAACGAACGGTCACGTCCTCTGAGGTAAATTACGCTACTAATCTGGGTGGGCTCCGGACCCATTATTAATTAAGAAATCGAAGCTCGTGGCAGTGGGATTTGTCCTGTGTGATTGGGAGGCTTTGTAGCGACGGCGGCGTTGATAATTAGTGTTCCCGCCTGAGTGGGAGTAGTTATCTGCCATACTCATCTGTTCTTATTTCTTCAGGTTGTTGGGATCTTTTGTTACTTTCTTTAGTATCTGATGTAATAATCTGCAAAATCAGAAGAGAAAAAGAAAACTAATTGTCTCCATCTAGGAGCACAGTCTTAAGGAAAATTCTTGTTCTGTTTCCCTTACCAGCCAATCACAGTTTGGCTTTAATTTCTTAATACCAAATATTTATTTGTGATTTGCAGATTTTGCGCCGATTCTTCATCATTTTACGACTTTTCTCGGGAGTCAGAATGGTTCTAATAGTGACTTTTACAGTATGTTTGCTCTTACTCACTATTTAACTTGCTCCTTGCTAACTTCATGGAAGCCACAGATGGTCACCAGATACTGATGACGGAGGCGATAGGCGGTCACCAGATACTGATGATGGAGGTGATGGGTGGTCACCAGATACTGATGATGGAGGAGACGGGCAGTGACCAGATACTGATGATGGAGGCGATGGGCAGTCACCAGACACTGATTATGGAGGTGATGGGCGGTCACCAGATACTGACGATAAAAGCAATGGGTGGTCACCAGATACTGATGATGGAGGCGGCGGACGGTCACCAGATGCTGATGATGGAGACAATGGGCGGTCACCAGATACTGATGATGGAGATGATGGCCCTTCACCAGATACCGATGATGGAGACGATGGGCGGTCACCAGATACCGATGATGGAGACGATGGGCGGTCACCAGATACCGATGATGGAGACGATGGGCGGTCACCAGATGCTGATGATGGAGGCGACGGGTGATCACCAGATACTGATGATTAATTATCTATCTATTATCTATTTATTATCTAGCTATCTATGTAAAAAAAATGGAACAGCACAATATTAGAACATCGAGTGCTCAGGCCTCCCCACCCAGCAATACATTCCATAGAAACAAGAAGGAAGGCAGCACTCCATTAGTATTCCAAGTGATAGTGGATTTTATTCAGACCCACATGGTGTGGCGACGTTTCAGTTCACACTGAGCCTTTCTCAAGCAGTGAAATTATTATCTGAACAGGTAAACATAGGGGTGATATAATTAATCTCAATTCACAAGAATTTTCGTAAAAGGCACGGTTACATACATAAATTCACAAATATATTGAGAATCCACCAGGACGCCCAATAGTGTCCGGGGTGGATTCAATCTTCAGCACAATGGGGATATTTCTTGATAAAATGATGAACCCATCGCAATGAATACAAAATCATTTGTTCGAGATAGCACTAGTGTTGAGCATTCCGATGCTGCAAGTATCGGGTATCGGCCGATACTTGCTGTATCGGAATTCCGATACCGGGATTCCGATACTCTTGTGGTATCGGGTATCGGGTATCGCAACAACATTAATGTTAAAATGTGTAAAAGAGAGAATTAAAATAAAAAATATCGCTATACTCACCTCTCCGACGCAGCCGGGACTTCAGCGAGGGAACCGGCAGCGTTGTTTGTTTAAAATTCGCGCTATTACTTGGTTACGTGAATTCCCGGCTTGTGATTGGTCAGGTCGGCCATGTTGCCGGGACGCGGACCAATCACAGCAAGCCGTGACGAAATTACGTCACGGCTTGCTGTGATTGGTCCGCGTCCCGGCAATATGGCCGCCCTGACCAATCACAAGCCGTGACGTCACGGGAGGCTGGACACGCGCCCATTTTAAAATGAGCGCGTCCAGCCTCCCGGCTTGTGATTGGTTGACCGCGGCGCAACCAATCACAAGCCATGACGTCACGGGAGGCTGGACACGCGCCCATTTTAAAATGAGCGCGTCCAGCCTCCCGGCTTGTGATTGGTTGACCGCGGCGCAACCAATCACAAGCCGTGACGTCACGGGAGGCTGGACACGCGCCCATTTTAAAATGAGCGCGTCCAGCCTCCCGGCTTGTGATTGGTTGACCGCGGCGCAACCAATCACAAGCCGTGACGTCACGGGAGGCTGGACACGCGCCCATTTTAAAATGAGCGCGTGTCCAGCCTCCCGTGACGTCACGGCTTGTGATTGGTCAGGGCGGCCATATTGCCGGGACGCGGACCAATCACAGCAAGCCGTGACGTAATTTCGTCACGGCTTGCTGTGATTGGTCCGCGTCCCGGCAACATGGCCGACCTGACCAATCACAAGCCGGGAATTCACGTAACCAAGTAATAGCGCGAATTTTAAACAAACAACGCTGCCGGTTCCCTCGCTGAAGTCCCGGCTGCGTCGGAGAGGTGAGTATAGCGATATTTTTTATTTTAATTCTTTCTTTTACACATTTATATGGATCCCTGGGCCTGAAGGAGAGTTTCCTCTCCTTCAGACCCTGGGAACCATCAGGAATACCGTCCGATACATGAGTCCCATTGACTTGTATTGGTATCGGGTATCGGTATCGGATTGGATCCGATATTTTGCCGGTATCGGCCGATACTTTCCGATACCGATACTTTCAAGTATCGGACGGTATCGCTCAACACTAGATAGCACTGATTTCCTCAATAAGCCTTAATAGAGAGATAATTTTAGCATCATTTGACGTTGTCTCTTTGTACACATCAATAGATTATGATGTCGGTATTAAGGTGATGGAGAAAAGATGAATATCTGAAAAAAATAATGGGGGAGGGGAGGAATTTTATTTTGGAGATTTTAAATATAATTTTAAGACAGAATTACTTTTTGTTTGGTGAAGAGTATTTTTTTACAATGGTGTGGTACCGCTATGGGGGTTAACATGGCACCGGCATACGCAAATACAGTCATGGGCGCCTTGAAGGAGGACCTTGCCTGTGTATTCCACCACTTGTGGTATATTCTGGGCTGGTGGAGGTACATAGACGATGTCCTCCTTCTATGGACTGATGCCGATGAGGAACTACAAGATTTTCATGGATATTTGCTCTATCCTCGCCTACTGTATCCTCACCCATCCCTTGTAGATTGTGAGCCTTCGCGGGCAGGGTCCTCTCTCCTCCTGTACCAGTTGTGACTTGTATTGTTCAAGATTATTGTACTTATCTTTATTATGTATACCCCTCCACACATGTAAAGCACCATGGAATAAATGGCGCTATAATAATGAATAATAATAATAATAATAATTTGAATAGAATGGACCAGACTATTACATTTACTTTAGTTTCATCAACATCTAGTATACAGTTTCTGGATGTTTTGACTAGACAAGAAAATGGGACCCTCACTACGACCCTTTATGTAAAACATACAGACAGAAATAATTTGCTGCAGAAGTCACTATCCGCGTAGTATGATTAAATCAATACTATTGAGTCAGTTTTTAAGGGTACGGCATATAGTTAATAATAACCAGGATGCGGACAGTGTTATGGTATCACTGGTTGGAACATTTACAGGTAGGGGGTACCGAAAATCTTATTGTATCAACAAAACAAGAGGGCGTCAGATCAGGATAGAGTCTCCTTGTTGAGGACAGATATAAGGGAAAGGGAATTCACCAGGATCCCACTTGTATCAACGTACACAGAGGAGAGTGGTGAGATAGCGGGCATAGTCAGTAGACATTGGGATATGCTCACTAGGTGCTTACCCAAGGCTGAGGAATTTGACAACCCTGCACTTTTTTCATATAGAAGGAATAAAAATATTAAAGATCGCTTGGTGCAGTCTGATATTGGGTCTTTTAAAAGTTCATTCCAAACATACTTAACGTGAATAGAGAGGAAAGGCGGATGCCTGTGAGTAAATTGTACAAACTGCACCTTAATGTTTAAGGGTTCCACCATTAGTCATCCCATCATCTTGAAAACATATGCCATAGAGCACTATGTAACCTGCAATTCTGAGTATGTCACCTACATCCTCCAGTGTCCATGTAACCTGTGGTATATCGGTGAAACAACGTGTGATTTTAAGATGCGTACAAATCATCACCGGTATACCATCAGGAAGAGAAGGCTGCAAAATCCGGTACCAAAACATTTAGTGGAGATGAATCATACTGAAAAACAGTTGAGATTGAGAATTATAGACACGTACAGAGAAGAGGTGCGGATAGGGTGGTGGGGATAGGGTGGTGCAGATAGGGTGGTGCGGATAGGGTGGTGGGGATAGGGTGGTGCGGATAGGATGGTGGGGATAGGGTAGAGGGGATAGGGTGGTGCGGATAGGATGGTGGGGATAGGGTAGAGGGGATAGGGTAGTGGGGACAGTGTGGTGCGGACAAGGTGGTGCAGATAGGGTGGGGTGGATAGGGTGGTGCGGATAGGGTGATGGGGATAGGGTTGTGCGGATAGGATGGTGGGGATAGGGTGGTGCGGATAGGATGGTGGGGATAGGGTGGTGCGGATAGGATGGTGGGGATAGGGTAGAGGGGATAGGATGGTGGGGATAGGGTAGAGGGGATAGGGTAGTGGGGACAGTGTGGTGCGGATAGGGTGGTGGGGACAGGGAGGTGCGGATAGGGTGGTGGGGATAGGGTGGTGGGGACAGTGTGGGGCGGATAGGGTGGTGGGGATAGGGTGGTGTGGATAGGGTGGTGGGGATAGGGTGGGGCAGACAAGGTGGTGCAGATAGGGTGGTGGGGATAGGGTGGGGTGGATAGGGTGGTGCGGATAGGGTGATGGGGATAGGGTGGTGCGGATAAGGTGGTGCGGATAGGGCAGTGGGGATAGGGTGGTGCGGATAGGGTGGGCGGATAGGGTAGAGGGGATAGGGTAGACGGGATAGGGAGGTGTGGATAAAGTAGAGGGGATAGGGTGGTGGGGATAGGGTGGTGCGGATAGGGTGGTGCGGATAGAGTGGTGCAGATAGGATGGTGCAGATAAGGTAGAGGAGATAGGGTGGTGGGGATAGGGAGGTGCGGATAGGGCAGTGGGGATGGGTGGTGTGGATAGGGCGGTGCGGATTGGGTGGTGTGGATAAGGTGGTGGGGATAGGGTGGTGCAGATAGGGTGGAGGGCATAGGGTGGAGGGGATAGGGAGGTGCAGATAGGGTGGTGGGGATAGGGTGGTGCGGAGAGGGTGGTGCGGAGAGGGTGGTGGGGATAGGGTGGTGCGGAGAGGGTGGTAGGGATAGGGTTGTGAGGATAGGGTGGTGCAGATAGGGTGGTGGGGATAGGGTGGTGCAGATAGGGTGGAGCGGATAGGGTGGAGCGGATAGGGTGGTGCGGATTGGGTGGTGCGGATAGAGTGGTGCAGATAAGGTAGAGGGGATAGGGTGGTGGGGATAGGGAGGTGCGGATAGGGCAGTGGGAATTGGGTGGTGTGAATAGGGCGGTGCGGATTGGGTGGTGTGGATAAGGTGGTGGGGATAGGGTGGTGCAGATAGGGTGGAGGGCATAGGGTGGTGGGGATAGGGAGGTGCGGATAGGGTGGTGGGGATAAGGTGGTGCGGAGAGGGTGGTGGGGATAAGGTGGTGCGGAGAGGGTGGTGAGGATAGGGTGGTGCGGAGAGGGTGGTGGGGATAGGGTGGTGCGGAGAGGGTGGTGGGGATAGGGTGGTGCGGAGAGGGTGGTGGGGATAGGGTTGTGAGGATACGGTGGTGCAGATAGGGTGGTGGGGATAGGGTGGTGCAGATAGGGTAGTGGGGATAGGGTGGTGCAGAGAGGGTGGTGGGGATAGGGTGGTGCGGATAGGGCGGTGCGGAGAGGGTGGTGGGGATAGGGTGGTGCGGAGAGGGTGGTGGGGATAGGTGTTGTGAATTAGACTTTTTTGGCTCCCTCTTGTGGTCACTAGTGATATGACTCTGGGATTGTCTTTCCTCAGTTTGGCACCCACCTGGGTCGTTAGTCCAGGGGTGTTGCTATATAAACTTCCTGAATTCTCAGTCTGGTGCCTGGTATCGTTGTAATCAGTCCTTTCTGTTTGCTCCTGTCTGCTGGTCCTGGTTCTTGCAAAATTAAGCTAAGTCCTGCTTCCTTGTTTTTTGGTTATTTGTATAGCTCTTATTTTCTGTCCAGCTTGTACTAAATGTGATTCCTGTTTTTGCTGGAAGCTCTAGGGGGCTGGTATTCTCCCCCCGGGCCGTTAGACGGTTCGGGGGTTCTTGAATATCCAGCGTGGAAATTTTGATAGGGTTTTTGCTGACCGTATAAGTCATCTTACTATATTCTGCTATTAGTCAGTGGGCCTCTCTTTGCTAAATACTTAGTTCATTCTTACGTTTGTCTTTTCTTCTTACCTAACCGTTATTATTTGTTGGGGGCTTGTATCCAACTTTTGGGGTCTTTTCTCTGGAGGCAAGAAAGGACTATCTTTTCCCTTCTAGGGTTAGTTAGTTCTCCGGCTGGCGCGAGACGTCTAGAACCAACGTAGGCACGTTCCCCGGCTGCTGCTATTTGTGGTGCTAGGATTAGATATACTGTCAGCCCAGTTACCACTGCCCTATGAGCTGGTTTTTTGTGTTTGCAGACTTGGTATTTATTTCTGAGACCCTCTGCCATTGGGGACATAACAGTATGCCAGGCCCAAGTTGAATGTTTAATGCATTGCAGAAGTGGGATAATAAGAAAGGAAATTCTGAGTTGTTTTTTTTTCCTCTCTTTCTTCCTCCCCTTTACCTCTGAGTGGCTTGAGCTTGCTGCAGACATGAATGTCCAGACCTTGCTTACAAGTGTGGATCAGCTGCTCGTGTGCAGAGCATACAAGATTTTGTTACCAGTAGTCCAATGTCTGAACCTAAAATACCTATTCCTGAACTGTTCTCTGGAGACCGATTTAAGTTTAGGAATTTCAGGAATAATTGTAAATTGTTTCTATCTCTGAGACCCCGTTCATCTGGAGACTCAGCTCAGCAAGTTAAAATTGTTATCTCTTTCTTACGGGGCGACCCTCAGGATTGGGCCTTCTCGCTAGCGCCAGGAGATCCGGCATTGGCAAATATTGATGCGTTTTTTCTGGCGCTCGGATTGCTTTACGAGGAACCCAATCTTGAAATTCAGGCAGAAAAAGCCTTGCTGGCTATTTCTCAGGGCCAGGATGAAGCTGAAGTGTATTGCCAAAAATTTCGGAAATGGTCCGTGCTTACTCAGTGGAATGAGTGTGCTCTGGCCGCAAATTTCAGAAATGGCCTTTCTGAAGCCATTTAGAATGTGATGGTGGGTTTCTCCATTCCTACAAGTCTGAATGATTCCATGGCGCTGGCTATTCACATTGACCGGCGTTTGCGGGAGCGCAAAGCCGCTAATCCCCTGGTGGTGTTGTCTGAACAAACACCTGATTTAATGCAATGTGGTAGAATTCAGACTAGAAATGAACGGAAAAATCATAGACGTCAGAATGGGTTGTGTTTTTACTGTGGTGATTCTACACATGTTATATCCAGCATGCTCTAAACGCCTTACAAGGGTTGTTAGTCCTGTCGCCATTGGTAATTTGCAACCTAAATTTATTTTGTCTGTGACTTTAATTTGCTCATTGTCTTCCTACCCTGTTATGGCGTTTGTGGATTCAGGTGCTGCCCTGAGTCTTATGGATCTGTCATTTGCCAAGCGCTGTGGTTTTGTTCTTGAACCGTTGGTAAATCCTATCCCTCTTAGGGGTATTGATGCTACGCCATTGGCGGAAAATAAACCACCGTTTTGGACACAGGTAACCATGTGCATGACTCCTGAACATCGGGAGGTGATTCGTTTTCTTGTTCTGCATAAAATGCATGATTTGGTCGTTTTGGGTCTGCCATGGTTACAGACCCATAATCCAGTCTTGGATTGGAAGGCAATGTCTGTGTCAAGTTGGGGCTGTCAGGGAATTCATGGTGATTCCCCGCCGGTGTCTATTGCTTCCTCTACTCCTTCGGAAGTTCCTGAGTATCTGTCTGATTATCAGGATGTATTCAGCGAGTCCAGGTCCAGTGCTCTGCCTCCTCATAGGGACTGTGACTGCACTATAGATTTGATTCCAGGTAGTAAATTTCCTAAGGGAAGACTATTTAATCTGTCTGTACCTGAGCATGCCGCAATGCGTTCGTATATCAAGGAATCTCTGGAGAAGGGGCATATCCGTCCATCCTCTTCCCCTCTTGGTGCGGGATTCTTTTTTGTGGCCAAGAAGGACGGATCTTTGAGACCTTGTATTGACTATCGGCTTCTGAATAAAATCACTGTTAAATTTCAGTATCCTTTGCCTCTGTTGTCGGACTTGTTTGCTCGGATTAAAGGTGCCAAGTGGTTCACCAAGATAGATCTTCGTGGTGCGTACAACCTTGTGCGCATTAAGCAAGGAGATGAAAGGAAAACTGCATTTAATACGACCGAAGGTCATTTTGAGTACTTGGTGATGCCTTTTGGGCTCTCTAATGCTCCTTCAGTGTTTCAGTCCTTTATGCATGATATTTTCCGGAAGTATCTGGATAAATTTATGATTGTTTATCTGGATGATATTCTGGTTTTTTCTGATGATTGGGACTCGCATGTAGAGCAGGTCAGGATGGTGTTTCAGGGTTTGCGTGAGAATGCTTTGTTTGTTAAGGGCTCAAAGTGTCTCTTTGGAGTACAGAAGGTTCCCTTTTTGGGTTTTATTTTTTCCCCTTCTGCGGTGGAGATGGACCCAGTCAAGGTCCGAGCTATTCATGATTGGACTCAACCCACGTCAGTTAAGAGTCTTCAGAAGTTCTTGGGTTTTGCTAACTTCTACCGTCGTTTTATCGCTAATTTTTCTAGCGTTGTTAAACCTTTGACGGATATGACCAAGAAAGGTTCTGATGTTGCTAACTGGGCTCCTGCAGCCGTGGAAGCTTTCCAAGAGTTGAAGCGCCAGTTTACTTCGGCGCCTGTTTTGTGCCAGCCTGATGTCTCACTTCCCTTTCAGGTTGAAGTGGATGCTTCTGAGATTGGGGCAGGGGCCGTTTTGTCGCAGAGAGGCCCTGGTTGCTCTGTAATGAGACCATGTGCTTTTTTCTCTAGGAAGTTTTCGCCTGCTGAGCGGAATTATGATGTTGGCAATCGGGAGTTGCTGGCCATGAAGTGGGCATTTGAGGAGTGGCGTCATTGGCTCGAGGGTGCTAAGCATCGTGTGGTGGTCTTGACTGATCACAAAAATCTGATGTATCTCGAGTCTGCTAAACGCCTGAATCCTAGACAGGCCCGTTGGTCATTGTTTTTCTCCCGTTTTGACTTTGTGGTCTCGTATTTACCAGGTTCAAAGAATGTGAAGGCTGATGCTCTTTCAAGGAGCTTTGTGCCTGACTCTCCTGGAGTCGCAGAACCGGTTGGTATTCTTAAAGAGGGAGTAATCTTATCAGCCATTTCTCCGGATTTGCGACGTGTGTTGCAGAGATTTCAGGCTGGTAGACCTGACTCTTGTCCACCTGACAGACTGTTTGTTCCTGATAAGTGGACCAGCAGAGTCATTTCCGAGGTTCATTCCTCGGTATTGGCAGGGCATCCGGGAATTTTTGGCACCAGAGATTTGGTGGCTAGGTCCTTTTGGTGGCCTTCCTTGTCACGGGATGTGCGGTCATTTGTGCAGTCCTGTGGGACTTGTGCTCGAGCTAAGCCTTGCTGTTCTCGTGCCAGCGGGTTGCTCTTGCCCTTGCCTGTCCCGAAGAGGCCTTGGACACACATTTCCATGGATTTCATTTCAGATCTTCCGGTGTCTCAAGGAATGTCTGTCATCTGGGTGGTATGTGATCGCTTTTCCAAGATGGTCCATTTGGTATCTTTGCCTAAGCTGCCTTCCTCTTCCGATCTGGTTCCTTTGTTCTTTCAGAATGTGGTTCGTTTACACGGCATTCCTGAGAATATCGTGTCTGACAGAGGATCCCAGTTTGTTTCCAGGTTCTGGCGATCCTTTTGTGCTAAGATGGGCATTGATTTGTCGTTTTCATCTGCCTTTCATCCTCAGACTAATGGACAAACGGAGCGAACTAATCAGACTCTGGAGGCTTATTTGAGGTGTTTTGTTTCTGCAGATCAGGATGATTGGGTGACCTTCTTGCCGTTGGCTGAGTTTGCCCTTAATAATCGGGCTAGTTCCGCTACTTTGGTTTCGCCATTTTTCTGCAACTCTGGTTTCCATCCTCGTTTTTCCTCGGGACATGTGGAGCCTTCTGACTGTCTTGGGGTAGATTCTGTGGTGGATAGGTTGCAGCAGATTTGGAATCATGTGGTGGACAACTTAAAGTTGTCACAGGAGAAGGCTCAGCGTTTTGCCAACCGCCGCCGCGGTGTGGGTCCCCGACTTCGTGTTGGGGATTTGGTATGGCTGTCTTCTCGATTTGTTCCTATGAAGATCTCCTCTCCTAAATTCAAGCCTCGCTTCATCGGTCCTTACAAGATATTGGAAATCCTTAATCCTGTGTCCTTTCGCTTGGATCTTCCGGTGTCATTTTCCATTCACAACGTGTTCCATAGGTCTTTGTTGCGGCGGTACGTTGTACCTGTGGTTCCTTCTGTTGAGCCTCCTGCTCCGGTGTTGGTTGAGGGCGAGTTGGAGTACGTGGTGGAGAAGATCTTGGATTCTCGTCTCTCCAGGCGGAGGCTTCAGTATCTGGTCAAGTGGAAGGGCTATGGTCAGGAGGATAATTCCTGGGTGGTTGCCTCTGATGTGCATGCGGCCGATTTAGTTCGTGCCTTTCACGCTGCTCATCCTGATCGCCCTGGTGGTCTTGGTGAGGGTTCGGTGACCCCTCCTTAAAGGATGGGGTACTGTTGTGAATTAGACTTTTTTGGCTCCCTCTTGTGGTCACTAGTGATATGACTCTGGGATTGTCTTTCCTCAGTTTGGCACCCACCTGGGTCGTTAGTCCAGGGGTGTTGCTATATAAACTTCCTGAATTCTCAGTCCAGTGCCTGGCATCGTTGTAATCAGTCCTTTCTGTTTGCTCCTGTCTGCTGGTCCTGGTTCTTGCAAAATTAAGCTAAGTCCTGCTTCCTTGTTTTTTGGTTATTTGTATAGCTCTTATTTTCTGTCCAGCTTGTACTAAATGTGATTCCTGTTTTTGCTGGAAGCTCTAGGGGGCTGGTATTCTCCCCCCGGGCCGTTAGACGGTTCGGAGGTTCTTGAATATCCAGCGTGGAAATTTTGATAGGGTTTTTGCTGACCGTATAAGTCATCTTACTATATTCTGCTATTAGTCAGTGGGCCTCCCTTTGCTAAATACTTAGTTCATTCTTACGTTTGTCTTTTCTTCTTACCTAACCGTTATTATTTGTTGGGGGCTTGTATCCAACTTTTGGGGTCTTTTCTCTGGAGGCAAGAAAGGACTATCTTTTCCCTTCTAGGGTTAGTTAGTTCTCCGGCTGGCGCGAGACCTCTAGAACCAACGTAGGCACGTTCCCCGGCTGCTGCTATTTGTGGTGCTAGGATTAGATATACTGTCAGCCCAGTTACCACTGCCCTATGAGCTGGTTTTTTGTGTTTGCAGACTTGGTATTTATTTCTGAGACCCTCTGCCATTGGGGTCATAACAGATAGGGTTGTGAGGATAGGGTGGTGCAGGTAGGGTGGTGGGGATAGGGTGATGGGGATAGGGTAGAGGGCATAGGGTGGTGGGGATAGGGTGGTGCAGATAGGGTAGAGGGCATAGGGTGGTGGGGATAGGGAGGTGCGGAGAGGGTGGTGGGGATAGGGTGGTGGGGATAGGGTGGTGGGGATAGGGTGGTGGGGATAGGGTGGTGCAGATAGGGTGGTGGGGATAGGGTGATGGGGATAGGGTAGAGGGCATAGGGTGGTGGGGATAGGGTGGTACGGATAAGGTGGTGGGGATAGGTGTGTTTACTTAAACGCCGAGTGTTGAAATGGATTTATGAGCTAAATACACTTAAGCCAACAGCCCTGAATGGACTTTAGCATTCATTCAATTATATAATGATCAGTGTGATTTTCCATTGCCTTTCTTTCTCCGTTCTCTCAGCTTACCACCAGTGATATAATGGAGATCTGTAGATCTCCAAGAAATATATACAAATCTCTGTGAGATGTTTTTAACTTTTTATATATATACTGTATGTTTATTTTCACAGATGCATCTCAAAATCGTAAGAACTTTCCTGAGGACATATACTCAACCAGGAGGATACATTGCTATATTAAGGATTATGTTTTGATTTATTTTTTATTAAAATTATTATTTTTTCTTTCATTAATTTTTTTTTTCTGTAAATAATGGTGATTTATGTATGGTCACATACTGTCAGTCAATATTAACTAATAAAAAATAAGAAATTATTTGAAGTTTGCTTTTCGGGTTATATTGTGTTGGGGATGGGTATATATACCCAGATTTACCTTTATGGACATATTGGTTGGGCCGTGGGTGCCGGAGACCCCTCCATGACTCCCATCAGTGCCATTGGCTTCTGGAAGTGTCTCCTGATAGGGGAGTGTTCGGATTGCCAGGGTAAGAGTTAAATGCCGGCATCCGCTTCTTCACTTTACCCCGTTTAGAATAAATATAATTACCCTGTATGGCCGCCCTGTTTGTGTAAGATTGAATGTCCACCACAGCTTAAGGCTATGTTCACACTTTGCGGTTTCCGCAGCGGATTTGACGCTGCTGATCCGCAGCAGTTTTCCATGCAGGGTACAGTACAATGTTACCCTATGGAAAACAAAAACCGCTGTGCCCACATTGCGGAATATCCCTTTAAAAACTGCGCGGAATTGCTGTGGAAAAAAAGAAGGAGCATGTCACTTCTTTCTGCGGATTCCGCAGCGGTTTTCAACATGCACCAATAGGAAAGTGCTGTTGAAAACCCGCAGAGGAATCCGCAGAAGAAACCGCAGGAAAATCCGCAGTGAAAACCGCAGCGGTTTTGCACTGCGGTTTTTCCAAATCCGCTGCGGAAAAATCCGCGGAAAAATCCGCAGCAAAATCTGCAAAGTGTGAACAAGCCCTTAATGTTATGGGTCAGATAAGAAAATAATAAGAGAAGATTATAAGAATTAAAATGGATTGTAAACTAATTGAAAGGATAACAGTGGTGGCGCCAGGAACAATCAATGTCCGCTGACAGCGGAGTGTGGGCGCAGGGAAGCAGCCTGCCATAACAAGCATGGCGCTGATCGCACCGCACTGTAATTGTACGCATGCGCGGGTGAGATCGCATCTCCGCTGTCTCTCTGTGATGCACTCATGACGCGCAGGGATATAGAAGGGACGCCGGACAAGTGAATATAGCAATGCATACCTGGGGAGTCACAATCCAATAATGTCTAACTATCTATCATCTATCTATTATCTATCTATCATCTATTATCTAACTATCTATCATCTATTATCTATCTATCTATTATCTATATATTATCTATCTATCTATCTATCTATCTATCTATCTATCTATCTATCTATCTATCTATCATCTATCTATGTATCTATCTATTATCTATGATCTATCTATCTATCTATCTATCTATCTATCTATCTATCTATCTATCTATCTATCTATCTATCTATCATCTATCTATCTATATCTATCTATCTATCTATCTATCTATCTATCTATCTATCTATCTATCTATCTATTATCTAACTATCTATCTATCTATCTATCTATCTATCTATCATCTATCTATCTATCTATTATCTATCTATCTATCATATATACATTTATACACTTTGGGGCTTTCATATGGACTTTTATTGACGGGTGTTTAACCCTCCGTCCACATTTGCGTTGGACGCTCCGTCACACCATTCTGCTCCCTTGTGAGTCAGTGGGGTCTGCCGGCCATCTCTGGTATTGCCATATGATAGAATGTAAGTCCGCATGGACAGGGTCCTCTCCCCTCTGTACCAGTCTGTCACTGTAAACGATATCTATAACCCTGTATGTAACCCCTTCTCATGTACAGCACCATGGAATTAATGGTGCTATAAATAAATAATAATAACAATAATGTGATGGTGTCCTCCTGAGCCCCGGCTATGTTATAATGGATGTTATACTAACGTATGATGTTTTCTATATGTCTTATTCTTTGGCTTCTGCGATCAGATGATGAAGGCATTGTAACCCTGCAGTGACAGAACGGTGCTGGGTGGCCCCTATGTCAGTGACCGTGATAACGAGGCTCCTACTGCCATGCCGGCCGTGTATTCAGGCACTGGGGGTTAGGGTCCCTTTCCACTTGCGAGATAAAAAACGGTCCGTAATCTGGACCGAAAAAACGGATGGGACGTATGCGATTTTCATGCGAGTGTCATGCGAGTACAATGCGATTTTTAATCGCATCATCCGTTTTTTATAATCGCATCATCCGTATGACATCCGTATTACTGTCCGATTTGTACGCACCGGTGTCCTTTGAAAAGCCGGCAATTCAGCGTGGTGTACAGTAAAATCACACTGACAGGTTAGAATAGAGTAGATATATACACATAGAATAGGTATATATACATATATATATGTCAGTGAGACACCTATATATGTATATTTATATTTAATGCAGCGCAAGATAGCATAAAAGCCGCTAATTCAATTGCCGGCTTTTAATTTCTCCTTCCCAAACCCGACAGGATATGAGACATGATTACATACAGTAAACCATCTCATATCCCCCTTTTTTTTGCATATTCCACACTACTAATGTTAGTAGTGTGTATGTGCAAAATTTCAGCACTGTAGCTATTAAATTTAAGGGTTAACTCGCGGAAAAAATTGGCGTGGGCTCCCGCGCAATTTTCTCTGCCAGAATGGTAAAGCCAGTGACTGAGGGCAGATATTAATAGCCAGGAGAGGGTCCATGGTTATTGGCCCCCCCGTGGCTAAAAACATCTGCCCCCAGCCACCCCAGAAAAGGCACATCTGGAAGATGCGCCTATTCTGGCACTTGGCCACTCTCTTCCCACTCCCTGTAGCGGTGGGATATGGGGTAATGAAGGGTTAATGCCACCTTGCTATTGTAAGGTGACATTAAGCCAGATTAATAATGGAGAGGCGTCAATTATGACACCTATCCATTATTAATCCAATTGTAGGAAAGGGTTAAAAAACACACACACACACATGATTACAAAGTAGTTTAATGAAATAAACACAGCGGTTGTTGTAATAATTTATTGCTCTCTCAATCCATCAGGAACACCCTCGCTTGGCAACATAATAAACGCACAAGATACATACCTTCTGATGTCAGATCACGTCCCACGAAGTAATCCATCTGAAGGGGTTAACTAATATTACAGGCAGGAGCCCTGCTAATGCAGCTGTGCTCCGTGCTTGTAATTCCCCTGCGAATGAATGAAATGTAGGTCATTGACCTACATTTCCTTCAGTCGCGGTGATGCGCCCCCTGGTGGATGTCCTCATATGACCTGGAGCGTGGGAAAAAGTTCCCAGGCTGCAGTTTATGAGAACATCCACCAGAGGGCGCATCACCGCGACTCAATGTAAGTACAGATCCAGCTTTCCTTTCAGCACCCGGGGATTACAGGCACCAGTGAGTGGTTTATCGCAGCTCTGCCTGTAATATTAGTTAACCCCTTCAGATGGATTACCTCGTGGGACATGATCGGACATCAGAAGGTATGTATCTTGTGCGGTTATTATTTTGCCAAGCGAGGGTGTTCCTGATGGATTGAGAGAACAATAAATTATCACAACAACCGCTGTGTTTATTTCATTAAACTACTTTTAAATCATGTGTGTGTTTTTTAACCCTTTCCTACAATTGGATTAATAATGGATAGGTGTCATAATTGACGCCTCTCCATCATTAATCTGGCTTAATGTCACCTTCCAATAGCAAGGTGGCATTAACCCTTGATTACCCCATAGCCCACCGCTACAGGGAGTGGGAAGAGAGTGGCCAAGTGCCAGAATAGGCGCATCTTCCAGATGTGCCTTTTCTGGGGTGGCTGGGGGCAGATGTTTTTAGCCACGGGGGGGCCAATAACCATGGACCCTCTCTTGGCTATTAATATCTGCCGTCAGTCACTGGCTTTACCACTCTGGCGGAGAAAATTGCGCGGGAGCCCACGCCAATTTTTTCCGCCATTTAACCCTTTATTTCAGCAGCTACAGCGCTGAAATTTTGCACATACACACTACTAACATTAGTAATGTGGAATATGCAAAAAAAAGGGGATTTGAGATGGTTTACTGTATGTAATCATGTCTCATATCCTGTCGGGTTTGTGCAGGAGAAATGAGAAGCCGGCAATTGAATTAGCGGCTTTAATGCTATCTAGTGCTGCATTAAATATAAATATACATATATAGATGTCTCACTGACATATATATATGTATATAGACACATTCTATGTGTATATATCTAGTCTATTCTAACCTGTCAGTGTGATTTTACTGTACACCGCGCTGAATTACCGGCTTTTCAAAGGACACCGGTGCGTAAAAATCGGACAGAACTCGCATGGTGCGAGTGCTGTGCGATTTTTTTCTCGCACCCATTGACTTGCATTGGCGAGTCTCGTCCGAGAATCGCAGCAATACGCAGCATGCTGCGATTTTTTTCTCAGCCGATCCAGATTTTTCTCAGTCCGATTTCGGCTGAGAAAAAAAACGCAAATCAAAAGACACCTATTAACTAACATTGGTCCGAGTGCAATCCGATTTTTTATCGGATTGCACGCGTCCGTTTTCCTCGCAAGTGGAAAGGGACCCTTATACTCCAGATCTGTCCTTATTACGCACCGTGCTGTGGTCAGGTGTTCGCTGCGGTCAGGTCACTCATTACCTCCCGAGTCCGACCACTGCAGTAACGAGTCTGTGAGCTGAAAACCCATAAAGAAACCCCATATGGCAAAATCTCAGAGCAGTAAAATGTCTGATCCAGGAGGATGCCGAAGACTGAAAATTCTCTTTACATAATGTGCAAAAAAGAAAATGTATATTCTGCTTTATATTTCATTGCTCTTTTTATTTTCAGGGTTCTTTATTATTATTATTATTATTATTATTATTATTATTATTATTAATAATTATTTTCTCAATTCTCATCATTTCATTTCTTATTTATGATTTTTATAACATGATTTTTCCTTGGCATTAATATCAGTAGACGCCTTTGTGATGTGCTCCCTCCGTCAGTGTGACTCTGATTTGTGATCTTCCTCCGGACACTTCAGTCTTCACTACTCTGCTCCTGTTATAGATTAAAACCTTCTGTGTCGCGGTCCTTGGCAGCGACTGCCCCCTGGCACACGGACCCCGGATTGCCTCTGGCACGCTAACTCTGCTGCACTACGGCAGGATGACAACACCTTGCTGCAGACGTGGGGGTCTCCGTATAGTGGTACCAAAGGTATAACTAGGGTACCTGCTGTGTGCACTGTATATATAGAGGAGTGGTACTGTCAGTGTATATATAGAGGAGTGGTACTGTGCAGTGTATATACAGGACAGGAGGAGTGGTACTGTGCAGTGTATATATACAGGACAGGAGGAGTGGTACTGTGCAGTGTATATATACAGGACAGGAGGAGTGGTACTGTGCAATGTATATATACAGGAGGAGCGGTACTGTGCAGTGTATATATACAGGAGGAGCGGTACTGTGCAGTGTATATATACAGGAGGAGTGGTACTGTGCAGTGTATATATACAGGACAGGAGGAGTGGTACTGTGCAGTGTATATATACAGGAGGAGTGGTACTGCGCAGTGTATATATACAGGAGGAGTGGTACTGTGCAGTGTATATATACAGGACAGGAGGAGTGGTACTGTGCAGTGTATATATACAGGACAGGAGGAGTGGTACTGTGCAGTGTGTATATACAGGAGGAGTGGTACTGTGCAGTGTATATATACAGGACAGGAGGAGTGGTACTGTGCAGTGTATATATACAGGACAGGAGGAGTGGTACTGTGCAGTGTATATATACAGGACAGGAGGAGTGGTACTGTGCAGTGTATATATACAGGAAGAGTGGTACTGTGCAGTGTATATATACAGGACAGGAGGAGTGGTACTGTGCAGTGTATATATACAGGACAGGAGGAGTGGTACTGTGCAGTGTATATATACAGGACAGGAGGAGTGGTACTGTGCAGTGCATATATAGAGGAGTGGTACTGTGCAGTTTATATATACAGGACAGGAGGAGTGGTACTGTGCGGTGTATATATACAGGACAGGAGGAGTGGTACTGTGCAGTGTATATATACAGGACAGGAGGAGTGGTACTGTGCAGTGTATATATACAGGACAGGAGGAGTGGTACTGTGCAGTGTATATATACAGGACAGGAGGAGTGGTACTGTGCAGTGTATATATACAGGAAGAGTGGTACTGTGCAGTTTATATATACAGGACAGGAGGAGTGGTACTGTGCGGTGTATATATACAGGACAGGAGGAGTGGTACTGTGCAGTGTATATATACAGGACAGGAGGAGTGGTACTGTGCAGTGTATATATACAAGACAGGAGGAGAGGTACTGTGCGGTGTATATATACAGGACAGGAGGAGTGGTACTGTGCAGTGTATATATACAGGACAGGAGGAGTGGTACTGTGCAGTGTATATATACAGGACAGGAGGAGTGGTACTGTGCAGTGTATATATACAGGACAGGAGGAGTGGTACTGTGCAGTGTATATATACAAGACAGGAGGAGTGGTACTGTGCAGTGTATATATACAGGACAGGAGAAGTGGTAGTGTGCAGTGTATATATACATGACAGGAGCAGTGGTAAAGTGGTAAAAAGATAGCAGTGCAGTGGACTGGCAGCAGTGAAGAATCGGAAGCTGAAAGCAGAGCCAGGACTGTATGCGGACTCAAGTGGCTCCATAATGTGGCAACTTGTTGCGTGGGCTGATGCCCTCATATCCAGTGCGAAATGGCTGAGGGAACCCCCAGGCACAGTGAGTTTGGACAGGGAGAATGCTGCGTTACTGCAAGAAGTGGTACAACCTGGGCATGTACTCGAGGCCGAAAGAGGAGAAGCAGGGAAAGTGAAATATGGATTGTTTGAAACCCACTGCTATAACTGTAACTGAGAAGGATGTGTTGCGAAAAGTAACAAGTAAAGTTTTATGTTTGAAGTTAAAGCTCGACTGTGTCTCAATTTCTGAGAATTTGTGTGAACGGAGCCTGCAACAGCTGGGATGGGATCCGGAAGGTACAGATAATAACAGAGAGGCAAGTGCCCTCATAAAAGAACATTGTTTTCCTGTGACGGGAGACCAGGGCATGTTAAAGTATAGAAACTCAGTATGACCCTGGCCCCCCTCACACTTGGCCTAGTTGGCAGGATGCCGCAACCGTGCCGTGAGGAAACATCGTGAAAGATATTGATGATGTGGAAAGAAAGTATGAAGAGAATGTGGATGTGCTTCAAATGCTGGACTTGACTAAAACTTTCAATATAACTGATACTGTGGTGGCCAAAATGGTGGCTTTGCAAATGGCGGAGGATGGGGCACAAATGGACGACGACAGCTCTGATCCCACCCTTCGTGGGCATCCTGATGGAGAAATGGCATGAAAAACTGTCTGGCAAAGACTGTGGCCTAATGATGGCGCCTGCTCCTGGTGTGTGCGCTGGAGGAGACGAAGATCCCGCCCTCTACAACAGATTAATAGGAAATGTGTGGAGTGTCTGGACTTGACCCCATCTTGGAATGGGCAGGGATCACAGGAAAACCCTGCGTGCTGCTGCCATTATGAGACATGGCACCAGCAGCGATGGACCACTATTGCACTTGTCATTGCAGAGTCGTAGGTTGTGTGGACCTAAAATGGCAGCAGGAAGAAGAGAGGACACAACCTGGACAACAGAAAGGAGTAGCAGATGAATTCTGGACTGATCGTTTTCCAGAGCTTTGACAGGAGCAGGACCGGCAGCTGCAGGAGTCAGAATGTCAGGAGGGGATGGAGCATCCTCGTCGGGAGATGGACCCTCTTTACCGGAAGCCAGAGCACCATCATCAGGACCCAGAGCATGTCCGAGAGATGGAACGACATCATCGGGAGCAGGAGGCCGACGAACCGGAAACATTGCCTGGACCGGAGGAACCTGCGCTGGAAGTGATGGCCGAGCCAGGACTACAACCTCAGGAACCAGTCTGCGCAGTCACTGCCGAGGAATTCAACAATCGCGGGACGGGCACGGATGGGCTGTTAAGACCAAGGGTGGTGACTACTCCTCGGCCCTTGATTCAGGAGAAATGATCCCCACCCCTTTCCCTCACATCAGAAGGCTGTCCAGGTTCCCAGTCTCGTATCTCAGGGAATGGGTCTCCGTGTAGTGACTCGGGTCCCCTTGATTTGTCGCACGGCCATCGCGCTCAAGAGGCCAGACCTGCTGTGAGTGATGGGGCAGCATTGGGCACCTCCCATTTTCATCAGGCAGTGGAGGGCCCATTCTCATCCCCCAGCCAGTCCACCTGGATCACAGGTTTTATCGAAAAGAAGCAGAGGTAGAAGGAAATTTGGGCGGAGCTGCGGCGGCCAGGAGGGTGCGCAATGGCTGGTCGCCCGCACTTACGGCGAGCTTGTTTATATGAACACAGAGAGAGGATACTGCTTTATCCGAAAGTTGGAAACCAACAATAAGATTTACGTTACTGCTGCCTCTATAAAGTTTGGAAGACCCCTGGATGAAGGGGACTGGGTCTCTTTCTATAAATTGGACTGCCCCAGGGGCTATTTTGCGGTGGCAGTTACATTATGTTCAGAGGAGGAAATGGAACTGAATGCAAGCCTGGACCTAGTACGGTCAGTGCCCTATGATTTACCTACTTCTCAGCCCCACACCGCTACTGCCATGTCCTGGCAACCCACGGCTTCTGCGGCTGCAGAGGCGTCGGCCCAAACATGGGCATGGAATCCCCGAAGGGATAAAGGAATACGGGACGAGGTCCATTGAACACTGAGTTTACTAAAAAAAAATTTATTACATTGTGCTCATTGCACCAGTAAGAGTCATGAGACTATTCTGCTACCCCGCGGGCGAAGGAGCCCTGAAACACTCCCAGAGCCAGGTGTGATCTGGGTGGATGGCCAGAAAGTGAACTTAAGTTTTTTTGTTGTTGTTTTAGTTTGTTGCGCCCTTTGCGCCATTTCTGCTGGAAAGCAGAATTATGCAAAAAAAACAACTGTGCTATGAACTATGTGTAACTGCAGCAACAGACTGTTTTTGGACAGGCAGTTTATGTAGCCTTTAAGGGCAGTGTTACCCTCAAAGGGAGGGGGACGTTATTTTCCTCTCCAAGGACTGTTGGCTCACTAAAATGGCTATCTTTTTGTTTATTTGATAATTACAGGTGGACAAGACCAGAATATGGAACTGTCAGGGTGTTGTCCGGAGGACTGCGCATCAGGCATCCCTTAAGAGAGAAAGAGCTCTTACGCTAAAAAGATTTCACTCACGTAGAGCTAGTGTTTTGCTCCCTCAGTTGCCTCCCTGCGTGGAGTATTATGGTGTAAATAATACATTTTTATATGTGAATGGTCAGGGACAACCATTGTTAAAGGAAGGGGGAATGTACAGGGATCACAAAGACTCGTATATGCCTTCACCCCTTTAAATACGTCCCGGTTGCAGCCCTGTGTAAGAGGAAGTTCATTTAATGATGTATGTCGTATCTTCTAAATGTTTGCTGTACCATAATGTGTTGTACTACTTGTATGGTGCTTTTTCCATAAGAATGTAGTGACAGTATATTACTTCAGTTGGCCCACTACATGGGGCCTGTGATGCAGCGCCCCAGAGTCCTGGTCGTTGCAGTACTGATGCTCCGCCGCTAAGGGGGGCTATGGTACGTCTGATGGCACTGAAGGAGTTCTTCTGACCAGGTATCACAGTCACCAAAACACTTCACAGTCTGGCCTCCAGGGGGAGCTAAGGGTGCTATGTATTAGGCCACTCCTCACATACTGGTAAAACTGGGGGTTAGGCAGAAAGTTAGACAGAAGCTGACTGGGAATCGAACAGCCAACACCCTGTGGCAGAGAGTGTTGCGGGGAGAGACTCAGGGGGGTCCCTGTCAGGGGTGGGATCCTGACAGAGGCCTAGCGAACAGAGAGAACGTTACGGGACCGCGCCTGCACTTGATCGCGGCGGTACCCTAAGAAAGGACAAGAAGCGAGGTATATTGTGCTGAGTGAGAAACGAGATCAACGCAACAAGGAGAAATACCAGTAGGAGTCGTGCTGTAAGATGAGGCAACATCCTACTGAGGCGCGTAGCCGGTGGCCGGAACGCCGAGGAAGTACTAGGCTCCAAGCAATACTTCAAACCTACGGCAGGACAGTCAGCTATAGGCGGGCTGTCTCACACAAATCACCTACGAAGACACAGGGGGCAACAACAGGAGAGGGGCGACGCTAGGGTCCCGGAAGAACTCTGAGCCTACCCGTCATACGGGTGCGTCCTAGCCATATCATCTGGGGGACGAAGAGGAACATCATAATCGAGTTGTGAGGGAACTTCAGAAACAGACACAACAGTTGTGGGGACTATCCCGTAAGCACAGCAGGGGAGGACCACAACACACAAGCGCTAGAAGGTAGGCACAGATTTCCACCTGCAAAGGGAACTCTGGAGGTGCCATCGGACCGGCAGGACTTGCGCAGCCCGGTTAACCGTATTCCGGACTGAGGATCCTGGGACCTTCAGTAAAGAGGTAAAGAGACTGCAACCTGGTGTCCTCGTTATTTACTGCGACCTGCACCGCACCACCACAACCTCATCACCATCCCCTCCACCTTCATTGTACGCCCCTCAGCAGGGTCACGGACCGGGTCTAGCCACCGTGACAACCCCAGAACAGAGACTCAGAGGCCCGGTACCGGGTACCCCTTGGCCCTGCGGCAGTGGGGGCGCTACAACTTGGCGTCACGAACAGGATCTACTTAAGCCTGAAGAATCAGGTCATGTGTGCCTTGGAACTGTGATTTATTATACTTGGACTGTGACTTATTGCAAAGACTGTGGATTGCCATTTGCCGCCAAAAACCGCCGCCATTACAGCGCTGAGGAGAGCGCAGGAGAAGAAGAGGGGTGTGGAGTAGGCGTGGACCAGTTGAAGAGCGCGAAAGACAATGGCCGCCCAGTCAAAACATTTTTGCATCTTGAGGACGTGTCCGTCAGCAGCCGAGGTCCGCCTTCTCATCCTCTTTGGAGAGTGGGGACCATGCAGATGGGGCCGCCCACGAAAGAGACCGTGGGAAGAAGACACTGGAGAGGAAGCAAAGATGGCGACGCCGGGAGCACCGAGTGGGGACGACCCGACCCAGCATGAGGTTGCACCACCCGACACAGCCCCAGATGCGCCATCGTTGCAGGGACTGGCCCTTACGGAGCTACCAATGGGCAGACCCAACTGGCCGCCGTCTGAGGAGTGTGTGGCCGTAGCCGAGGCCCGGCAGATAGCACGTCGCCTTGAGGCCGACGCTCGTGTGATCGCTCGACTGGGTCAGCCTACGGAGGTCCGCCTAACTCCGGTGTCCCCTGCTTCCTCCATCCCGGCCGCGGCAGAGTGTGAGCTGCAGGCACAGGGCCTGAGGATCCTGCCGGAGGCAGAACACCTGCGGTGCCTGATGGCGGCATGGCGGAACAGACCCCAACCTGCAGCCCAGGTCGACCTGACGAGTTGTGAGGAGGCTCCGCCGTCACACTGGGGTGTGGTGGTGTTCTTCAACTCCCGGGAAGGAAGGGGAGTCATCCAAGAAATTGGAGAGCCACTGCAGGTCCGTGTTGACCGTAAAGAAGTGGAGCCCTGCGGAGGAAGGTATGGCTGCGACCTGGAGCCCGGGGATGCAGTAACCTACACGCGATGGAGGAGGGAAGCTGGCTGGATAGCTCGGGGCGTCCAACGGTGCGTCGCACTCCAGGCTGCTGCTGGAGCGTCGGAAGACGAGCCTCCTGCAGGGAAGGTGCCGGAGCCTGCCCCTCGGAATCCCAGGGAATCCAGGCCCACCGTGTGGCTACGGGTCGTGCTCACCCCCGAGCGAGGAGGGTGTCCCGACGAGGGATCCTATCGTTGCTGGGACCGGCCTTTGCTACACCATCACGACCCGTTTGTCCGGTGAGGCCCGGGAGGAGGCCGCCTCCTGTTCAGCCAGAACCTGAGTAAGCAAGAATGCTTTATCGAATGTAAATAGTTAACTGTTTGTCCTCTTGCTGCTATGACCCGATCAGGGTAACTCTTAAAGGGATCCCTTTGTTTACCCGGGATCCCTTCTTCTGTTTTTTGTTTTTGTTTCCTGTTTTATCATTGTTGAAAGAACTGCTGGATCATGAACACTGCATGATTACAAACTCCTTGTAAATAGTTTGCACCTTCTTAAAGGTGCCCTCTATTGGTTTTATAAAAGAAAGGACTCTTTGCGAAGAAACTGTTCCTGGAAGCAGTACCGGAGTCCTTGCTGCATACGGACTTGCAGCTTGAGAAGTTGCACTACCTCATAGAGACTTGGTTCCTTCTTAAAGGGAACGTTCATCGATAGCACTTAAAGAATGATGATGATTTAAAAGAAAGTATTAATGCTTACGTATAAAAAAGTTATATGTAGTGAGCTAGTTAATTGTGAGAAATGTTTAATGATGTGTCAGAGAATGAGGACAGGAAGTGAACCCATACGGGGTTAGTCGGTGAGTCCTCCTAGGAGCCATACAGAGATGGCTCGGTGATCCTGAACTGAGAGATGGATGATATGTTCTATACTGTGTATAGTAGCAGAGAGGCAGTAGGCCCGGGCGGAAAGGGGCGGTCTGTTGTGAACTCTGTTTCCGGGCTCCCTCCTGTGGTCATGAGTGGTACTGTGTGAGTTCTCTCTTTGGGCTCCTCCTGGTGGCTGTTTTTGTTATTTTGCAGGTTTCTGGCAGGATCAGCTGTCTCGTCATCTGCTAGTTAGGTTTCCTATTTAATCCACCTGGTTTTTCATTCCTTGCCTGTTGCCGTTGTATTCAGTGCTATTCTGATTGCTCCTGTCTACATCCGTTATCAGTCTCTCCAAGAGAAGCTAAGTTCTGTTTGCTTATTTTTGCTCATCTGTGTTCAAGATGTTTCCTAGTATATGATGAGTTTTTGTCCAGCTTGCTAATATGTGATTTCCCTGCTTGCTGGTGCTCTGGGGTGCTGAGTTGCTCCCCCCACATCGTTAGTTGGTGTGGGGGTTCTCGCATTCTCTGCGTGGATATTTTTGCGTAGGGTATTTTACTGACCGCACAGATCCCTTGCTATTTTCTGCTATCTAGCGTTAGCGGGCCTCATTTGCTTAACCTGTTTCATCTCTGCATTTGTCTTTTCCTCTTAACTCACCGTTATTATTTGTGGGGGGCATCTATATCTCTGGGGGATTTCTCTGAGGCAAGTGAGGTCTTTACTTTCTCTTTAGGGGTAGTCAGTTTCTCAGGCCGTGAAGAGACGTCTAGGATTTCAGGAAACGTTCCACGGCTGCCTATAGTGTGTGCGGTTAGGATCAGGTTTGCGGTTAGTCCAGTTACCACATCCCCAGAGCTCGTCCTATTATTTTCTACTTAGCTGGTTAGATTTGTGATCCTAAGCCACTAGGATCATAACAGTGCAACAGGCCAAAAGTGTTAAATGCATCGCAAAAGTGGGATAAGAAAAATCCTGAGTTCAATTTTTTTTTTCTGCTCTGCAGTCTATCCTGCTTCTCTCCTCCCCTTAATCTCTGGGTGGCTTTGAGTTCTGCTGCAGACATGGATATTCAGAGTCTGACTTCTAGTGTGGATCATCTTGCTGCAAGGGTGCAAAGCATTCAGGATTTTGTTGTTCACAGTCCTATGTCTGAGCCAAAAGAGTTTTTTTCTGGAGATAGATCTAGGTTTCTGAATTTTAAGAATAATTGTAAATTATTTCTTTCTTTGAGACCTCGTTCCTCTGGTGATTCCGCTCAGCAAGTTAGAATTGTTATCTCTCTGTTACGCGGCGACCCTCAAGATTGGGCCTTCTCCCTGGCGCCAGGAGATCCTGCATTGCTGAATGTGGATGCGTTTTTTCTGGCGCTTGGATTGCTTTATGAGGAACCTAATCTGGAGAACCAGGAAGAAAAGGCCTTGCTGGCTCTCTCTCAGGGTCAGGATGAAGCTGAGGTGTATTGTCAAAAATTTCGGAAATGGTCGGTGCTTACTCAATGGAATGAGTGTGCCCTGGCTGCAAATTTCAGAGAAGGTCTTTCTGAAGCCATTAAGAATGTTATGGTGGGGTTCCCCACGCCTGCGAGTCTGAATGAGTCAATGGCTTTGGCCATTCAGATTGATCGGCGTTTGCGGGAGCGCAAACCTGCGCACCATCTGGCGGTGTTTTCTGAACAGAAACCTGAGTCTATGCAATGTGATAGGATTCTGACCAGAATTGAACGGCAAAATCATAGACATCAGAATGGGTTGTGCTTTTACTGTGGTGATTCAGCTCATGTTATCTCAGCATGCTCTAAGCGCACAAAAAACTTTGCTAGATCTGTCACCATTGGTACTGTACAGCCTAAATTCATTTTGTCTGTTACTTTGATTTGCTCTCTGTCATCCTACTCAGTTATGGCTTTTGTAGATTCAGGTGCCGCCCTGAATCTGATGGATTTGTCATTTGCCAAGCGCTGTGGTTTTATCCTTGAGCCATTACAGTTCCCTATTCCATTGAAGGGAATTGATGCTACACCATTATCCAAGAATAAACCTCAATACTGGACTCAAGTGACCATGTGTATGACTCCTGCACATCAGGAGGTGATTCGCTTTCTTGTGTTATATAATTTGCATGACGTTGTCGTGTTGGGTCTGCCATGGTTGCAGGCTCATAATCCAGTCCTGGATTGGAAAGCAATGTCTGTGTTGAGTTGGGGTTGCCAGGGAATTCATGGCGATGCTCCCTTGGTATCAATTGCTTCCTCTACTCTTTCTGAAGTCCCTGAGTTTTTGTCGGACTACCAGGATGTATTTGATGAGCCCAAATCCAGTGCCCTACCTCCTCATAGGGATTATGATTGTGCTATAAATTTGATTCCTGGTAGTAAGTTCCCTAAGGGACGACTGTTTAATTTGTCTGTACCAGAGCATGCCGCTATGCAGAGCTATGTAAAGGAGTCTTTGGAGAAGGGACATATTCGCCCCTCCTCGTCCCCTCTTGGTGCGGGATTCTTTTTTGTGGCCAAGAAGGATGGTTCGTTGAGACCCTGTATAGATTATCGCCTTCTAAATAAAATCACGGTCAAATTCCAGTATCCCTTGCCATTGTTGTCTGATCTGTTTGCTCGGATTAGGGGGTCTAGTTGGTTCACCAAGATAGATCTTCGCGGTGCGTATAATCTTGTGCGTATAAAACAGGGCGATGAATGGAAAACAGCATTTAATACGCCCGAAGGCCATTTTGAGTACTTGGTGATGCCTTTTGGACTTTCTAATGCCCCTTCTGTGTTTCAGTCCTTCATGCACGATATCTTCCAAGAATATCTGGATAAATTTATGATTGTGTATCTGGATGATATTTTGGTCTTTTCAGATGATTGGGAATCCCATGTGAAGCAGGTCAGGATGGTATTTCAGGTCCTGCGTGCCAATGCCTTGTTTGTGAAGGGTTCCAAATGTCTCTTCGGAGTCCAGAAAGTTTCCTTTTTGGGCTTTATTTTTTCTCCTTCTTCTATTGAGATGGACCCAGTCAAGGTCCAGGCTATTCATGATTGGACTCAACCTACATCAATAAGAGTCTTCAGAAGTTCTTAGGTTTTGCTAATTTTTACCGTCGCTTCATTGCTAATTTTTCTGGTGTGGTTAAACCTTTGACGGATTTGACCAAGAAGGGTTCTGATGTGACTAACTGGTCTCCTGCGGCCGTTGAGGTCTTTCAGGAGCTGAAGCGCCGGTTTTCTTCGGCTCCAGTTTTATGTCAGCCAGATGTCTCTCTTCCCTTCCAGGTCGAGGTTGATGCTTCTGAAGTTGGAGCAGGGGCTGTTTTGTCACAGAGAAGCTCTGATTGCTCTGTGATGAAGCCATGTGCCTTCTTTTCAAGAAAATTTTCGCCAGCTGAACGAAATTATGATGTTGGTAATCGGGAGTTGTTGGCAATGAAGTGGGCATTTGAGGAGTGGCGACACTGGCTAGAGGGAGCTAAGCATCGTGTGGTGGTCTTGACTGATCATAAAAATTTGATTTATCTTGAGTCGGCCAAGCGGTTGAATCCTAGACAGGCTCGTTGGTCGTTGTTTTTCTCACGTTTCGATTTCGTGGTCTCGTACCTTCCTGGTTCGAAGAACGTGAAGGCTGATGCTCTTTCTAGGAGTTTTGTGCCTGACTCCCCTGGAGTTTCTGAGCCGGTTGGTATCCTCAAAGAGGGGGTAATTTTGTCTGCCATTTCCTCAGATTTGCGACGGGTGTTACAGGAATTTCAGGCGGATAGACCTGACCGTTGTCCATCAGAGAGACTGTTTGTCCCAGATAGATGGACCAGCAGAGTTATTTCCGAGGTCCATTCTTCAGTGTTGGCGGGTCATCCTGGGATTTTTGGTACCAGAGATTTGGTGGCTAGATCCTTCTGGTGGCCTTCCTTGTCGCGGGATGTGCGTTCCTTTGTGCAGTCCTGTGGGATTTGTGCTTGGGCTAAGCCTTGCTGTTCTCGTGCCAGTGGTTTGCTTTTGCCTTTGCCGGTTCCTAAGAGGCCTTGGACGCATATTTCCATGGATTTTATTTCGGATCTTCCGGTCTCTCAGAGAATGTCTGTCATCTGGGTGGTTTGTGATCGTTTTTCTAAAATGGTCCATTTGGTGCCCTTGCCGAAGTTGCCTTCTTCCTCCGATTTGGTTCCGTTATTTTTTCAGAATGTGGTTCGTCTGCACGGCATCCCTGAAAACATTGTGTCTGACTGAGGATCCCAGTTTGTGTCCAGATTTTGGCGGTCCTTTTGTGCTAAGATGGGCATTGATTTGTCTTTTTCGTCGGCCTTCCATCCTCAGACGAATGGCCAAACCGAGCGAACTAACCAGACCTTGGAAACTTATTTGAGATGTTTTGTTTCTGCTGACCAGGATGATTGGGTGGCTTTTTTGCCATTGGCCGAGTTTGCCCTTAATAATCGGGCTAGTTCGGCTACTTTGGTTTCGCCTTTTTTTTGTAATTCTGGTTTTCATCCTCGTTTTTCCTCGGGTCAGGTTGAGTCTTCTGACTGTCCTGGGGTGGATTCTGTGGTGGATAGGTTGCAGCAGATTTGGAACCATGTGGTGGACAATTTGATGTTGTCACAAGAGAAGGCTCAGCGCTTTGCTAACCGTCGTCGTTGTGTGGGTCCCCGACTTCGTGTGGGGGATTTGGTGTGGTTGTCTTCTCGTTATGTTCCTATGAAGGTTTCTTCTCCTAAGTTTAAACCTCTTTTATCGGTCCTTATAAAATTTTGGAAATCCTCAACCCTGTGTCATTTCGCTTGGACCTCCCGGCATCGTTTACCATCCATAATGTGTTCCATAGGTCTTTGTTGCGGAGGTATGTGGTTCCTGTGGTTCCTTCTGTTGAGCCTCCTGCTCCGGTGCTGGTTGAGGGAGAATTGGAATACGTGGTGGAGAAGATCTTGGATTCTCGTATTTCAAGACGGAGGCTTCAGTATTTGGTTAAGTGGAAGGGCTATGGTCAGGAGGATAATTCCTGGGTTGTTGCCTCTGATGTTCATGCGGCCGATTTGGTTCGTGCCTTCCATGTGGCTCACCCTGATCGCCCTGGGGGTTCTGGTGAGGGTTCAGTGACCCCTCCTCAAGGGGGGGGTACTGTTGTGAACTCTGTTTCCGGGCTCCCTCCTGTGGTCATGAGTGGTACTGTGTGAGTTCTCTCTTTGGGCTCCTCCTGGTGGCTCTTTTTGTTATTTTGCAGGTTTCTGGCAGGATCAGCTGTCTCGTCATCTGCTAGTTAGGTTTCCTATTTAATCCACCTGGTCCTTCATTCCTTGCCTGTTGCCGTTGTATTCAGTGCTATTCTGATTGCTCCTGTCTACATCCGTTATCAGTCTCTCCAAGAGAAGCTAAGTTCTGTTTGCTTATTTTTGCTCATCTGTGTTCAAGATGTTTCCTAGTATATGATGAGTTTTTGTCCAGCTTGCTAATATGTGATTTCCCTGCTTGCTGGTGCTCTGGGGTGCTGAGTTGCTCCCCCCACATCGTTAGTTGGTGTGGGGGTTCTCGCATTCTCTGCGTGGATATTTTTGCATAGGGTTTTTTACTGACCGCACAGATCCCTTGCTATTTTCTGCTATCTAGCGTTAGCGGGCCTCATTTGCTTAACCTGTTTCATCTCTGCGTTTGTCTTTTCCTCTTAACTCACCGTTATTATTTGTGGGGGGCATCTATATCTCTGGGGGATTTCTCTGAGGCAAGTGAGGTCTTTACTTTCTCTTTAGGGGTAGTCAGTTTCTCAGGCCGTGAGATTTCAGGAAACGTTCCACGGCTGCCTATAGTGTGTGCGGTTAGGATCAGGTTTGCGGTTAGTCCAGTTACCACATCCCCAGAGCTCGTCCTATTATTTTCTACTTAGCTGGTTAGATTTGTGATCCTAAGCCACTAGGATCATAACAGCGGTCCTGCAACAGAACGAGAGGCAGTAGGCCTGGGGCAGATAGACAGGCGGTCCTGCAGATGTAAAGATGGAAAATGAAGGAAAAGTTGATTAGCCTTATAGCGTTTTATAAGAAGGTCTTTAGTGGATTCAGTGTTTACATCCTTAAAGGCAATGTTAAATTATTGTTCAAAAATTTGCACTTAGTAGAATACCCGGTTGGGTAAGAAAAGTTATTTATAGTATGTTACTTAAAGTATTTAACCATGTTTGTAACGTTCAAGTGTTCTCACCTCCCATAAAGGGAAGCTCTGTTCAAACTTGCTTATTGTTATTGCATTTCAAAATTGTATGTCTTTTTGCTGACATGTGCTGTTGTTTTCTTCCCAGTCCAGGAGTACTGGATTTAACCGGGGGGGAGTGCAGCGCCCCAGAGTCCTGGTCGTTGCAGTACTGATGCTCCGCCGCTAAGGGGGGCTATGGTACGTCTGATGGCACTGAAGGAGTTCTTCTGACCAGGTATCACAGTCACCAAAACACTTCACAGTCTGGCCTCCAGGGGGAGCTAAGGGTGCTATGTATTAGGCCACTCCTCACAATCTGGTAAAACTGGGGGTTAGGCAGAAAGTTAGACAGAAGCTGACTGGGAATCGAACAGGCAACACCCTGTGGCAGAGGGTGTTGCGGGGAGAGACTCAGGGGGGTCCCTGTCAGGGGTGGTATCCTGACAGAGGCCTAGCGAACAGAGAGAAAGTTACGGGACCGTGCCTGCACTTGATCGCGGCGGTACCCTAAGAAAGGACAAGAAGCGAGGTATATTGTGCTGAGTGAGAAACGAGATCAACGCAACAAGGAGAAATACCAGTAGGAGTCGTGCTGTAAGATGAGGCAACATCCTACTGAGGCGCGTAGCCGGTGGCCGGAACGCCGAGGAAGTACTAGGCTCCAAGCAATACTTCAAACCTACGGCAGGACAGTCAGCTATAGGCGGGCTGTCTCACACAAATCACCTACGAAGACACAGGGGGCAACAACAGGAGAGGGGCGACGCTAGGGTCCCGGAAGAACTCCGAGCCTACCCGTCATACGGGTGCGTCCTAGCCATATCGTCTGGGGGACGAAGAGAAACATCATAATCGAGTTGTGAGGGAACTTCAGAAACAGACACAACAGTTGTGGGGACTATCCCGTAAGCACAGCAGGGGAGGACCACAACACACAAGCGCTAGAAGGTAGGCACAGATTTCCACCTGCAAAGGGAACTCTGGAGGTGCCATCGGACCGGCCGGACTTGCGCAGCCCGGTTAACCGTATTCCGGACTGAGGATCCTGGGACCTTCAGTAGAGAGGTAAAGAGACTGCAACCTGGTGTCCCCGTTATTTACTGCGACCTGCACCGCACCACCACAACCTCATCACCATTCCCTCCACCTTCATTGTACGCCCCTCAGCAGGGTCACGCACCGGGTCTAGCCACCGTGACAACCCCAGAACAGAGACTCAGAGGCCCGGTACCGGGTACCCCTCGGCCCTGCGGCAGTGGGGGCGCTACATGACACCGTATCATTTTAGTGGTGTAAATAGTTAACCATAGGAGGAGCTAGTTGGGGTAAGGTAGGAACAGTTTCCTAGTTGCAGTCAGTAGGTGCCAGGGTTCCCAAGCAGCTTGGTCGGGCGCCAGAGCCCAGGCTACCCAGCAGCTGCGCAACAGGCTACCCAGCAGCTGCGCAGCTGTCCATCCAGGGACCACTGAGCTAGAAAGATAACAGTGCAGTGGACTGACAGCAGTGAAGAATGAGAAGCTGAAAGCAGAGCCAGGACATTATGGGGATGCAGGTGGCTCCATAATATGGCAACTCCTTTCATGGGCTGATGCCCTCAGACCCGGGAAGAAATAGCTGAGGGAACTCCCAAGCACAGTGAGTGAAGAAATAGCTGAGGGAACTCCAAAGCACAGTGAGTTTGCAAAGGGAGAATGCTGCGTTACTGCAAGAAGCGGTATGACCCGGGCCCATACTCGAGGCCGAAAGAGGAGAAGCAAGGAAAGTGAGAAATGTGGATTTTTTGAAACACGCGCTTATAACTGTATTTGAGAAGGATGTGCTGTGAACAGTAACAAGTAAAGTTTTATGTTTGAAGATAAAGCTGGACTGTGTCTCAATTTGTGAGAACGGAGCCTGCAACAGCTGGGATGGGATCCGGAGGGTACAGATAACAGAGAAACAAGTACCCTCATAAAAGAACATTGTTTTCATGTGATGGAAGACCAGGGCGTGTTAAGGTATAGAAACTCAGCCACGACTACGGCCCTGGCGCTTCTTCACATATACAGGAGAGGAAGAGTGGTAATGTGCAGTGTATATATACAGGACAGGAGGAGTGGTACTGTGCAGTGTATATATACAGGACAGGAGGAGCGGTACTGTGCAGTGTATATATACAGGAGGAATGGTACTGTGCAGTGTATATATACAGGACAGGAGGAGTGGTACTGTGCAGTGTATATATACAGGACAGGAGGAGTGGTACTGTGCAATGTATATATACAGGACAGGAGGAGTGGTACTGTGCAGTGTATATATACAGGACAGGAGGAGTGGTACTGTGCAGTGTATATATACAGGACAGGAGGAGTGGTGCTGTGCAGTGTATATATATACAGGACAGGAGGAGTGGTACTGTGCAATGTATATATACAGGACAGGAGGAGTGGTACTGTGCAGTGTATATATACAGGACAGGAGGAGTGGTACTGTGCAGTGTATATATACAGGAGGAGTGGTACTGTGCAGTGTATATATACAGGAGGAGTGGTACTGTGCAGTGTATATATACAGGAGGAGTGGTACTGTGCTTTGTAGATTTATCAGTATCATAGATGCTCAGTGGTGACAGCTCTGGGGGTGCAGCTGGAGAGGTCAGACTCTCTTTAGATTTGTTTTCTCATATGCTTCACTTTTGTTAAATGTTCCTGAGCGCAGAGGACACATGAGGTGTTCGGCCTCCAGAGGCTTCCTGATTCTCACTGCGTTACCCCACAAGTCACAGTAAACAGGCCCATGTCGTGGCTGCCTACATGGTTCCTTCATATCCTGTATGGTGATCAGACGGTGTGCGCATGAGCTTATCGCTATGGTTCTCCTGTATAGTCAGTCAGACATAGTGAAAACCGTCCAGACTCCCACACACGGGGTACACTCAGCAGTCGCTGTAACACACGGGGTGCACTCAGCAGTCACTGTAACACACGGGGTGCACTCAGCTGTCACTGTAACACACGGGGTGCACTCGGTAGTCACAGTAACACACGGGGTGCACTCAGCTGTCACTGTAACACACGGGGTGCACTCGGTAGTCACAGTAACACACGGGGTGCACTCAGCAGTTACTGTAACACACGGGGTACACTCAGCAGTCACTGTAACACACGGGGTACACTCAGCAGTCACAGTAACACACGGGGTGCACTCAGCAGTCACTGTAACACACGGGGTACACTCGGCAGTCACTGTAACACGCGGGGTGCACTCAGCATTCAGTGTAACACACGGGGTGCACTAAGCAGTCCCTGTAACACACGGGGTGCACTCAGCAGTCACTGTAACACACGGGGTACACTCAGCAGTCACAGTAACACACGGGGTACACTCAGCAGTCACTGTAACACACGGGGTACACTCAGAAGTCACTGTAACACGCGGGGTGCACTCAGCATTCAGTGTAACACACGGGGTGCACTCAGCAGTCACAGTAACACACGGGGTGCACTCAGCAGTCACTGTAACACACGGGGTGCACTCAGCAGTCACTGTAACACGCGGGGTGCACTCAGCATTCACTGTAACATGCGGGGTGCACTCAGCATTCAGTGTAACACACAGGGTACACTCAGCAGTCACTGTAACACGCGGGGTGCACTCAGCAGTCACTGTAACACGCGGGGTGCACTGTTGTGAATTCTGTTTTTGGGCTCCCTCTGGTGGTTACTGGTGGTACTGGCTGACTTTTGTCTTGCACCTGTTCCCATCAGGAAACTGGGAGTTTCCTATTTAGTCTGGCTTCTCAGTCATTCTAGTGCCGGCAATCAATGTTACCAGAGCACCTCTGTTGCTTGCTACCTGCTCCAAGTCTGCAATTCAGCTAAGTTGGATCTTTGGCATTTTTTGTGTTTGTTTTGACCAGCATGCATTTATATTTCTCTTGCTGCTGGAAGCTCTAGTGATCTGAAATTACTACTCCGGTGTCATGAGTTGATAACGGAGTTAAAGTAATTTCAGGATGGCTGTTTAGGGTTTTGAGGTGACCGCGAAGTCCTCTTTTGTATTTTCTGCTATCTAGTCAGAGGGCCTCTCTTTTCTGAATCTATATTCATACTGCGTATGTGTTTTCCTCTTACCTAACCGTTATTATATGTGGGGGGCTACTATCACTTTTGGGGTTTCCCTGGAGGCAAGCCAGGTCTGTGTATTCCTCTACTAGGGGGTAACTAGATCTCCGGCTGGTGCGAGGTGTCTAGGGATAATCGTAGGCACACCCCCTGGCTACTATTAGTTGCGTGTTAGGTTCAGCGTCGCGGTCATCTGAGATTCCATCATTCCTAGAGCTAGTCCGTTTTTGCCTGAGTCCCTGCCATTGGGAACCATGACAGTATTGCCGGCCACAAATGTATTAAAGGTATTGGCTGAAGAAAGAGAGAAAAGAAGAAGTTTCTGACACTTTTTTTTTTTTTTTTTTTAACTCAGAAGTTGTCTAGCCATAATTGCAATCTGCTGCTTTTTTCTCTCCTCTTAACCCCTGAATGGCTCAGATCTCAGCTGTTGAGAAATGGATATCCAGAGTTTAGCTACAGGCCTGAGTGCTCTTGCTTCTAAGGTTCAAAATATCCAAGACTATGTTATACATGCTCCTATGTCAGAACCCATGATTCCTATACCTGAGTTCTTTTCTGGAGATAGATCTCGTTTTTTGAATTTTAAGCACAATTGTAAATTGTATCTTTCTCTGAGATCTCGCTCCGCTGGAGACTCTGCTCAGCAGGTTAAAATTGTGATTTCCTTGTTGCGGGGTGACCCCCAGAATTGGGCATTTGCATTGGCACCAGGGGATCCTGCGCTGCTCAATGTGGATGCGTTTTTTCTGGCACTGGGGTTGCTCTATGAGGAACCTAATTTGGAGATTCAGGCTGAAAAGGCCTTGATAGCCCTCTCTCAAGGGCATGATGAAGCTGAAATATATTGTCAAAAATTTCGAAAATGGTCTGTGCTTACTCAGTGGAATGAGTGCGCCCTGGCGGCGAATTTCAGAGAAGGTCTCTCTGACGCCGTTAAAGATGTCATGGTGGGGTTTCCTACGCCCACAGGACTGAATGAATCCATGACTATGGCTATTCAGATTGATCGGCGTTTACGGGAGCGCAAACCTGTGCACCATTTGGCGGTGTCTTCTGAGCAGGCACCGGAGATTATGCAATGTGATAGAATTCTGTCCAGAAGTGAACGGCAGAATTATAGGTGTAAAAATGGGTTGTGCTTCTACTGTGGTGATTCTGCTCATGTTATATCAGCATGCTCTAAACGCACAAAAAAGGTTGATAAGTCTTTTGCAATTGGCACCTTACAGTCTAAGTTTATTTTGTCTGTAACTTTGATCTGTTCATTATCAACTATTACTGTGGATGCCTATGTGGATTCTGGCGCTTCCTTGAGTCTTATGGATTTGTCCTTTGCCAGACGCTGTGGGTTTAGCCTAGAGCCTTTGGAAGTTCCTATCCCTCTGAAGGGTATCGACTCCACACCATTGGCTAGGAATAAACCACAATACTGGACACAAGTGACTATGTGTATGACTCCTGACCATCGGGAGGTGATTCGCTTCGTTGTGTTGCATAACTTGCATGATGTCTTAGTGCTTGGATTGCCATGGTTGCAAACTCATAATCCAGTCCTTGACTGGAAAACAATGTCTGTGTTAAGCTGGGGATGTCAGGGGGCTCATGGGGAAGTACCTTTGGTTTCCATTGCTTCATCTACTCCCTCTGAAATTCCGGCATTTTTGTCTGACTATTGTGATGTTTTTGAGGAGCCCAAACTTAGTTCTCTCCCCCCTCACAGGGATTGTGATTGTGCTATAGACTTGATTCCGGGCAGCAAGTTTCCCAAGGGTCGTTTGTTCAATCTGTCTGTACCTGAACATGCTGCTATGCGGGAGTATATTAAGGAGTCCTTGGAAAAGGGACATATCCGTCCATCCTCATCCCCTTTAGGAGCAGGTTTTTTTTTCGTGGGTAAAAAAGATGGCTCCCTGAGGCCCTGTATTGATTATCGCCTGTTGAATAAGATTACAGTCAAATACCAGTATCCTTTGCCACTATTGACTGATTTATTTGCTCGTATTAAAGGGGCAAAGTGGTTCTCTAAGATTGATCTTCGGGGTGCGTATAATTTGGTGCGGATTAAGCAGGGAGATGAGTGGAAAACTGCATTTAATACGCCCGAGGGCCATTTTGAGTATTTGGTAATGCCTTTTGGTCTTTCTAATGCTCCTTCAGTCTTTCAGTCCTTTATGCACGATATTTTCCGTAAATACCTGGATAAATTTATGATTGTGTATTTGGATGATATTTTGATTTTTTCGGATGACTGGGAGTCGCATGTTCAACAGGTTAGGAAGATTTTTCAGGTTTTGCGGGCCAATTCTTTGTTTGTAAAGGGTTCAAAGTGTATTTTTGGGGTTCAGAAGATCTCCTTTTTGGGGTATATTTTTTCCCCTTCTTCTGTTGAGATGGATCCTGTCAAGGTTCGGGCTATTTGTGATTGGACGCAGCCTACTTCCCTGAAGAGCCTTCTGAAGTTCTTGGGCTTTGCTAATTTCTATCGTCGATTTATAACTGGGTTTTCAAGTGTTGCTAAACCTCTGACTGATTTAACTAAGAAGGGTGCTGATGTTGCCAATTGGTCCTCTGCGGCTGTGGAGGCCTTTCGGGAGCTTAAGCGCCGCTTTTCTTCCGCCCCTGTGTTGCGCCAGCCTGATGTTTCGCTCCCTTTTCAGGTCGAGGTTGATGCTTCCGAGATTGGAGCGGGGGCGGTTTTGTCGCAGAGAAGTCCCGATTGCTCAGTGATGAGACCATGTGCATTCTTCTCTCGAAAGTTTTCGCCCGCCGAGCGAAATTATGATGTCGGTAATCGGGAGCTCTTGGCTATGAAGTGGGCATTTGAGGAGTGGCGTCATTGGCTTGAGGGTGCTAGACATCAGGTGGTGGTCTTGACTGATCACAAGAATCTGATTTACCTTGAGTCTGCCAGGCGTCTGAATCCTAGACAGGCGCGCTGGTCGTTGTTTTTCTCCCGGTTTAATTTTGTGGTTTCATACTTGCCGGGTTCAAAAAATGTGAAGGCAGATGCTCTTTCTAGGAGTTTTGAGCCTGACTCCTCTGGTGATTCTGAGCCTACGGGTATCCTTAAGGATGGGGTGATTTTGTCTGCTGTCTCCCCAGACTTGCGACGTGCTTTGCAGGAGTTTCAGACTGATAGGCCTGATCGTTGTCCGCCTGGGAGACTGTTTGTTCCAGATGAATGGACCAGTAGAGTCATCTCGGAGGTTCATTCTTCTGTGTTGGCAGGTCACCCTGGAATTTTTGGTACCAGAGATTTGGTGGCCAGGTCCTTCTGGTGGCCTTCCCTGTCTCGGGATGTCCGTGCCTTTGTACAGTCTTGTGATGTTTGTGCTCGGGCCAAGCCTTGCTGTTCTCGGGCTAGTGGATTGTTGTTGTCCTTGCCTATTCCGAAGAGGCCGTGGACGCACATCTCTATGGACTTTATCTCGGACCTCCCGGTTTCTCAGAAAATGTCCGTCATTTGGGTGGTGTGTGACCGTTTTTCTAAGATGGTTCATTTGGTACCCTTGCCCAAATTGCCTTCTTCATCTGAGTTGGTTCCTTTATTTTTTTCAGAATGTGGTTCGTTTACATGGTATCCCGGAAAACATCGTTTCTGACAGGGGGTCTCAATTTGTGTCTAGGTTCTGGCGAGCGTTCTGTGCCAGGATGGGCATTGATTTGTCTTTTTCGTCTGCATTCCATCCTCAGACTAATGGCCAGACGGAGCGAACTAATCAGACCTTGGAGACTTATTTGAGGTGTTTTGTGTCTGCTGATCAGGATGATTGGGTCGCCTTTTTGCCGTTGGCAGAGTTTGCCCTCAATAATCGGGCCAGTTCTGCCACTCTGGTTTCTCCTTTCTTTTGAAATTCAGGGTTTCACCCTCGTTTTTCATCTGGCTAGGTGGAATCTTCGGATTGCCCTGGAGTGGACACGGTGGTGGATAGACTGCACCGGATTTGGAGTCATGTGGTGGACAATTTGAAGTTGTCTCAGGAGAAGACTCAGCAGTTTGCTAATCGTCATCGTCGTGTGGGTCATCATCTCCGCGTTGGGGACTTGGTGTGGTTATCTTCTCGTTTTGTCCCTATGAAGGTCTCTTCTCCTAAGTTTAAACCTCGGTTCATAGGTCCTTATAAGATTTTGGAGATTCTTAATCCTGTGTCTTTTCGTTTGGACCTACCAGCATCTTTCACCATTCATAATGTCTTCCATCGGTCGTTGTTGCGGAGGTACGAGGTACCGGTTGTTCCTTCTGTTGAGCCTCCTGCTCCTGTGCTGGTGGAGGGTGAATTGGAGTATGTTGTGGAGAAGATTTTGGACTCTTGCGTTTCCAGATGGAGACTTCAATATTTGGTTAAATGGAAGGGATACGGTCAGGAGGATAATTCTTGGGTGACTGCCTCCGATGTTCATGCCTCTGATTTGGTTCGCGCCTTTCATAGGGCGCATCCAGATCGCCCTGGTGGTTCTCATGAGGGTTCGGTGCCCCCTCCTTAAGGGGGGGGTACTGTTGTGAATTCTGTTTTTGGGCTCCCTCTGGTGGTTACTGGTGGTACTGGCTGACTTTTGTCTTGCACCTGTTCCCATCAGGAAACTGGGAGTTTCCTATTTACAAAAAGAAAAGGCTATAAGAAGCCACAGCCAGCTCACCAATCCAGGCAGGTGCACGGAACATCATCTTGGACTAAGATGGATATACATAACGAAGTAAGGAAGGCGTTCCAGCTCCATAAAATTCAAATGCTTTATTTCTCCATTAAAAATTGGTGTAGTACAAACAGTCCTTGCTTTAGCGCAAAAGTCCAAGTACAGAGTACATGCGACGCGTTTCGATCGTACCCGATCTTAGTCAATGCATTGACTAAGATCGGGTACGATCGAAACGCGTCGCATGTACTCTGTACTTGGACTTTTGCGCTAAGGCAAGGACTGTTTGTACTACACCAATTTTTAATGGAGAAATAAAGCATTTGAATTTTATGGAGCTGGAACGCCTTCCTTACTTCGTTTAGTTTCCTATTTAGTCTGGCTTCTCAGTCATTCTAGTGCCGGCAATCAATGTTACCAGAGCACCTCTGTTGCTTGCTACCTGCTCCAAGTCTGCAATTCAGCTAAGTTGGATCTTTGGCATTTTTTGTGTTTGTTTGTCCAGCATGCATTTATATTTCTCTTGCTGCTGGAAGCTCTAGTGATCTGAAATTACTACTCCGGTGTCATGAGTTGATAACGGAGTTAAAGTAATTTCAGGATGGCTGTTTAGGGTTTTGAGGTGACCGCGAAGTCCTCTTTTGTATTTTCTGCTATCTAGTCAGAGGGCCTCTCTTTGCTGAATCTATATTCATACTGCGTACGTGTTTTCCTCTTACCTAACCGTTATTATATGTGGGGGGCTACTATCACTTTTGGGGTTTCCCTGGAGGCAAGCCAGGTCTGTGTATTCCTCTACTAGGGGGTAACTAGATCTCCGGCTGGTGCGAGGTGTCTAGGGATAATCGTAGGCACACCCCCTGGCTACTATTAGTTGCGTGTTAGGTTCAGCGTCGCGGTCATCTGAGATTCCATCATTCCTAGAGCTAGTCCGTTTTTGTCTGAGTCCCTGCCATTGGGAACCATGACAGTGCACTCAGCATTCAGTGTAACACGCGGGGTGCACTCAGCAGTCACTGTAACACACGGGGTGCACTCAGTAGTCACAGTAACACACGGGGTGCACTCAGCAGTCACTGAAACACATGGGGTACACTCAGCAGTCACTGTAACACACGGGGTGCACTCGGCTGTCACTGTAACACACGGGGTGCACTCGGTAGTCACAGTAACACACGGGGTACACTCAGCAGTCACTGTAACACACGGGGGGCACTCAGCAGTCACTGTAACACACGGGGTGCACTCGGCAATCACTGTAACACACGGGGTGCACTCAGCAGTCACTGTAACACACGGGGTGCACTCAGCAGTCACTGTAACACACGGGGTGCACTCAGCAGTCACTGTAACACGCGGGGTGCACTCAGCATTCACTGTAACACGCGTGGTGCACTCAGCAGTCACTGTAACACGCAGGGTGCACTCAGCAGTCACTGTAACACGCGGGGTGCACTCAGCAGTCACTGTAACACGCAGGGTGCACTCAGCAGTCACTGTAACACGCGGGGTGCACTCAGCATTCAGTATAACACGCGGGGTGCACTCAGCCGTCACTGTAACACACGGGGTGCACTCAGCAGTCACTGTAACACACGGGGTGCACTCAGCAGTCACTGTAACACACGGGGTGCACTCAGCAGTCACTGTAACACGCGGGGTGCACTCAGCATTCACTGTAACACGCAGGGTGCACTCAGCAGTCACTGTAACACGCGGGGTGCACTCAGCATTCACTGTAACACGCGGGGTGCACTCAGCATTCACTGTAACACGCGGGGTGCACTCAGCATTCAGTGTAACACACGGGGTACACTCAGCAGTCACAGTAACACACGGGGTACACTCAGCAGTCACAGTAACACACGGGGTACACTCAGCATTCACAGTAACACACGGGGTGCACTCAGCAGTCACTGTAACACACGGGGTGCACTCAGCATTCACTGTAACACGCAGGGTGCACTCAGCAGTCACTGTAACACGCGGGGTGCACTCAGCATTCACTGTAACATGCGGGGTGCACTCAGCATTCAGTGTAACACACGGGGTACACTCAGCAGTCACAGTAACACACGGGGTGCACTCAGCAGTCACTGTAACACACGGGGTGCACTCAGCAGTAACTGTAACACGCGGGGTGCACTCAGCATTCACTGTAACACGCAGGGTGCACTCAGCAGTCACTGTAACACGCGGGGTGCACTCAGCATTCACTGTAACACGCGGGGTGCACTCAGCATTCAGTGTAACACACGGGGTACACTCAGTAGTCACAGTAACACGCGGGGTGCACTCAGCAGTCACAGTAACACACGGGGTACACTCAGCAGTCACAGTAACACACGGGGTGCACTCAGTAGTCACAGTAACACACGGGGTGCACTCAGCAGTCACTGTAACACACGGGGTGCACTCAGCAGTCACTGTAACACACGGGGTGCACTCAGCAGTCACTGTAACACACAGGGTACACTCAGCAGTCACAGTAACACACGGGGTGCACTCAGTAGTCACAGTAACACGGGGTACACTCAGCAGTCACAGTAACACACAGGGTGCACTCAGCAGTCACAGTAACACACGGGGTGCACTCAGCAGTCACTGAAACACACGGGGTACACTCAGCAGTCACTGTAACACACGGGGTGCACTCAGCAGTCACAGTAACACACGGGGTGCACTCAGCAGTCACTGTAACACACGGGTGCACTCAGCAGTCACTGTAACACACGGGGTACACTCAGCAGTCACTGTAACACGCAGGGTGCACTCAGCAGTCACTGTAACACGCGGGGTGCACTCAGCAGTCACTGTAACACACGGGGTGCACTCAGCAGTCACTGTAACACACGGGGTGCACTCAGCAGTCACTGTAACACACGGGGTGCACTCAGCAGTCACTGTAACACGCGGGGTGCACTCAGCAGTCACTGTAACACGCAGGGTGCACTCAGCAGTCACTGTAACACGCGGGGTGCACTCAGCATTCACTGTAACACGCGGGGTGCACTCAGCATTCAGTGTAACACACGGGGTACACTCAGTAGTCACAGTAACACGCGGGGTGCACTCAGCAGTCACAGTAACACACGGGGTACACTCAGCAGTCACAGTAACACACGGGGTGCACTCAGTAGTCACAGTAACACACGGGGTGCACTCAGCAGTCACTGTAACACACGGGGTGCACTCAGCAGTCACTGTAACACACGGGGTGCACTCAGCAGTCACTGTAACACACAGGGTACACTCAGCAGTCACAGTAACACACGGGGTGCACTCAGTAGTCACAGTAACACGGGGTACACTCAGCAGTCACAGTAACACACAGGGTGCACTCAGCAGTCACTGAAACACACGGGGTACACTCAGCAGTCACTGTAACACACGGGGTGCACTCAGCAGTCACAGTAACACACGGGGTGCACTCAGCAGTCACTGTAACACACGGGTGCACTCAGCAGTCACTGTAACACACGGGGTACACTCAGCAGTCACTGTAACACACGGGGTGCACTCAGCAGTCACTGAAACACACGGGCTGCACTCAGCAGTCACTGTAACACACGGGGTGCACTCAGCAGTCACAGTAACACACGGGGTGCACTCAGCAGTCACAGTAACACACGGGGTGCACTCAGCAGTCACTGTAACACACGGGGTGCACTCAGCAGTCACTGTAACAAACGGGGTGCACTCAGCAGTCACTGTAACACACGGGGTGCACTCAGCAGTCACTGTAACACACGGGGTGCACTCAGCAGTCACTGTAACACACGGGGTGCACTCAGCAGTCACTGTAACACACGGGGTGCACTCAGCAGTCACTGTAACACACGGGGTGCACTCAGCAGTCACTGTAACACACGGGGTGCACTCAGCAGTCACAGTAACACAAGGGGTGCACTCAGCAGTCACTGTAACACACGGGGTGCACTCAGCAGTCACTGTAACACACGGGTGCACTCAGCAGTCACTGTAACACACGGGGTACACTCAGCAGTCACTGTAACACACGGGGTGCACTCAGCAGTCGCAGTAACACACGGGGTGCACTCAGCAGTCACTGTAACACACGGGGTGCACTCAGCAGTCACTGTAACACACGGGGTGCACTCAGCAGTCACAGTAACACACGGGGTGCACTCAGCAGTCACTGTAACACACGGGGTGCACTCAGCAGTCACTAACACATGGGGTACACTCAGCAGTCACAGTAACACACGGGGTGCACTCAGCAGTCACTGTAACACACGGGGTGCACTCAGCAGTCACTGTAACAAACGGGGTGCACTCAGCAGTCACTGTAACACACGGGGTGCACTCAGCAGTCACTGTAACACACGGGGTGCACTCAGCAGTCACTGTAACACACGGGGTGCACTCAGCAGTCACTGTAACACACGGGGTGCACTCAGCAGTCACTGTAACACACGGGGTGCACTCAGCAGTCACTGTAACACACGGGGTGCACTCAGCAGTCACAGTAACACAAGGGGTGCACTCAGCAGTCACTGTAACACACGGGGTGCACTCAGCAGTCACTGTAACACACGGGTGCACTCAGCAGTCACTGTAACACACGGGGTACACTCAGCAGTCACTGTAACACACGGGGTGCACTCAGCAGTCGCAGTAACACACGGGGTGCACTCAGCAGTCACTGTAACACACGGGGTGCACTCAGCAGTCACTGTAACACACGGGGTGCACTCAGCAGTCACAGTAACACACGGGGTGCACTCAGCAGTCACTGTAACACACGGGGTGCACTCAGCAGTCACTAACACATGGGGTACACTCAGCAGTCACAGTAACACACGGGGTGCACTCAGCAGTCACAGTAACACACGGGGCGCACTCAGCAGTCACTGTAACACACGGGGTACACTCAGCAGTCACAGTAACACACGGGGTGCACTCAGCAGTCACTGTAACACACGGGGTGCACTCAGCAGTCACTAACACACGGG